>NW_024423319.1:33577598-33658184 GCF_017311325.1 Ursus maritimus | reverse complement strand
TCTTCTGCGGGCCTGCACACTCAAGATGTCCACTGTCCTCTCCACCAGGTCCAGGGAACCGGAGCCCTTCCAGCAGTCGCCCTGCATCCCTGGTGTCGTTTCCCATAGCTTCAGTCACCCGCTCTCAGCTGGGGTCCGGAAGCAGATGCTCCTCTAGCTGATGCAGCGTCAGAACGTCACTAGTAGCCTAACCATACGTCACCACGCCTACGTCCTTCTCGCCTCTTCATCTCATCAGGCAGGCATTTTCTCATCTCGCATCATCCCCAGAAGTGTGAGTACAGTACAAGGAGATTTTTTGAGAGACAGACTACATTTGGGTAACTTTTACTACAGTATCTTGTTACAATTGTTCCATTTGTTATTATGGTTGTTAATCTCTTACTGTGCCTAATTTACAAATTAAACTTTAACATAGGTATGTATAAGAAAAAACAAAGGATATATAGGGTTAGATAATATCCCAGGTTTTGGGTATCCACTGGGGATCTTGGAATGTATTCCCCCGCAGATAAGAGGGAGGCTACTGCACTTTGAGAGGTGAATGTCGTGGAGGGAGGCATCCTGCCTGGAAGTTCCAAAACCCTCCTGCTCAGACGGTGGGGAGAGGAGGTTCGCTGCCAGCTGGGCTGGGAGTGGCTGCTGTGGGTCCTTCAGCCCGAGTGAAGGAAGTCCCTGCCCCCAGGCGGATGCAGGAGCCTTAGGATGTCCTCACTGTCTCCCCCCACTCCCAGAGGTCTCGCGGATGATGAAGGGCACCCCAGCTGCTGGGAAGTGCAGGATCTGAACCCGAGGTTTGGGCCTTTCCTCAGAGGCCCCGAGCAGTAGACGCCCTTCCCGATCTTATTCTCATCCATATCACAACACACAGCAACCTGCTACACCTGCTTGTCCACATTCCAGATAGTGAAGGTTGCCCCCCATGCGGGAGGACCCTTTCTTCCAGAAAGTGGACGTGGCGGGTCTAGACAGTGGCCTCGAGGACAGAGTGTGTGGCCATGTGGGATGATAGGAGTAGAGAACCTCCACTAGGATGACCCCACCGACCTCTCTGACGTGGTCGTAGAAGAACAGCTGATCCTTTGGCACAGTCTGCAAGAGGGAAAGAGAAGCACCAACCATTGCTGGTGTTTCCCCCCACGTTGTGAATTTTTCATTCTCACTATTGAATCTAAAGGCAAGCCGTTTTGGGGCACCTGGGTGGTGCAGTCGGTTGTCTGTCCAGCTCTTGGTTTCAGCTCAAGTTGTGATCTCAGGGTTGTGAGATCAAGCCCCATGTGGTGCTATGCACCAGGCACAGAGTCTGCTTAAGACTCACTCTCCCTTTCCCTCTGCCCCTCCCCCTGTGCACGCCCTCTCTCTTTCTAAAATCAATCAATCAATCTTTAAAGGCAAGCCATTTCAGTATTAACTAGAGCCGCAGACCCCCCCAAATGAGACCCAAAACAGAAGGAACAAATGTAAAATTAGAACCCTTTACACTTCGTTGCCCGTATCTTTAATGATTTTGCAAGCACTTCACATATATATTCGTTAGTTTTTGTATCTGATTCTAAGGTGGCCAGAGAAGAAAACAGAAACTGAACCAAGTAATTGACTTTCTCACTCTCTCGTCGTGGGTTCCACAACAGGAAAAAGAGAGAAGTTAGGCGAGCCTCTTTTAGATTTCTCTGGGTGATTAGAAGAAGCAGATGGAAAAATCTTTGAAGCCTAGACATTGGGAATCAAAGAATGTGGGAAAGAATTTGAGAAAGAAAATTCTTCATACTTTTAATTAAACAAACCATATAAATCAAAAGCACACACAGAGCTGCCAAGAGGAGAATGTGCAGTCTTGGGAGTAGAAGCTGCTTGTTTTTACTTTGTTGCCTTACAAAAGGGGGGGGGGAAGAAGCTGGTTTGGCAGAAATGCTAAAAGTTCAGTGTTTTGAGTCGAAACATTTTTTTCCACAACCACCCCCAACAGGAGCTTTTATACACAAAATGTTGTCTCGCATTCTTCAGCGTTTTTGGCATATTTAAACGGCACAAGTGGAAAAAAATTCATTTGGGAACCACAGTCCTATTTGCCCCTTGCTATAAGCCTTTCCCATGCCATGTACATTAAGGCTGCAGTAATTCCAAGGGGATAACCATGGGCCTTCTGGTTGCAGAAAGAGAACAGGGACCATGTGCTTTGTGCTCCAAGATGTCATCTGCCACCATCTCCCAGGAAAGAAGCCTGTAAACAGCTTGCAGAACCACAATAGGAGCATTTTTGGCAATCAAGAACTAAAGGAAATATTCATGTGAAATCCAAGACCACCAAGTAAAAGGATCTGACTGTTCCGTCCTGAAGGCTTGCTTTAACAGTGTTTAAAGCTTGGAGTTGCCTTCTAGAATGCAATCCATCTTTTGGTCTGCTCCCACCCTTCCAGCTCTCCTGGGCTCTCTGACCCCTTTCCTCACTGATAGCCATGCGCTCTGTCAACTCAATCATTCAACAGCACAGTTCTGAGGTTGTGGAAGGCAACATCTCATACTTCACTCTACCCAAAAGGAATAAACGTTCCTGTCCCCAAACCAGAAGTTTGGAGCCTTAAAGGCCACAACCCTTTATTGGACTAATTTAAATAATATTTTGTTTATTTTTCATATATTTAGACTGAATAATAAAACATTATGTTCCTGTTGTAAAAAGGAGTTCAAATACAAAAAGTATTCATTTAGAAAACAATAAAGAATATTTTCTTCCCTCAATACTGTTTCTCCAAGAAAACTTAATAGCTGGGAAATAGCCTTGTAGAGCCTCTTCAATGTTTATAAGGATATCTCTGCCTTGTCCAAATTTCTCTGTATTTAAAAAAAATAAATGGGATTGTAGTGTTCTGAAATTTACCTTTTTTTTTTTTTTTTTAGATTTTATTTATTTATTTGACAGAGACAGCCAGCGAGAGAGGGAACACAAACAGGGGGAGTGGGAGAGGAAGAAGCAGGCTCCCAGCAGAGCAGGGAGCCTGATGTGGGGCTCGATCCCAGGACCCTGGGATCATGACCTGAGCTGAAGGCAGATGTTTAACGACTGAGCCACCCAGGCGCCCCTGAAATTTACTTCTTAAAATCTCATGTCATGAGCATTTTCTACATCAGTATACTTAGATGTATTTCATTTTTTAAGCTTTTATGATGTCACATTGTATGAATATACCATAATTATTTAACTAGTCCTCTATTGATTAATATATAAGTTGTTTGTCCAAAGTTTCTTATTATAACCACAGCAGAAATGAAATATCTGTAAATTTTTCTATAAAAATTGCTTTCTATCTAATTACGAGAGTAGGATATGTTCACTATAGGAAACTTTCAGAACACAGGTCTTCATCGACTTACAATGGGGTTATGTCCCAATGAACCCTTCATAAGTTGAAAATACCATAAATCTAAAATGCGTTTAATGCACCTAGCCTACCGAACACTATAGCTTAGCCACACATACCTATACATGCTCGGAACGCTTCCATTAGCCTACCGTTGGGCGAGATCATCTAACATAAAGTCTATTTGATAATAGTGTTGACTATCTCATGTAAATTATTAATACTGTACCAAAAGTGAAAAGCAGGATAGTTGTATGGGTACAGAATGAGTGTAAGTATATCGGTTGTTCACTCTTGAGATCAGTGACTGACTGGGAGCTGCCACTGCCCAACATTACAAGAGAGGATGTACCGCATATGGCTAGCCTGGGAAAAGATTAAAGTTCAAAAGTCCAAATACGGTTTCTACTGAATGTGTAATGCTTTTGCACCGTTGTAATGTAGACAAATCATAAGTCAAGCCATTGCAAGTCAGAGACTATATAGAAAATTACAAATAAGATTAAGAACACCTGGAATCCTACCACTAAAATATAAACATTGTTAACATTTTGGTATATAGTGCTTCAGTCTTTTATCTGGACAAGAGAATAAGGGGATAGATGTTTGTGTTACACTTTTTTAAAAAACTATGGTAGCACCAGATATAAGAAATCCTGTTAGTAGTCTAATATGCATTCTCTCCATCTTCCTTACTGAAGAAATCCAACTCTGTCCCGTATAGCAATGTTCCTAGCTAAAAACCAGTGTTTCCCAGTGTTCTTTGAAGTTAGGAGCAATCATGTGACATAGTTCTAGATGAATGAGATGTAAGGGAAAGTTTACTGGAGGTTTCTGGCAACAGTTGACTTGCTTCGTATAGGCAGCACCCGATTCCCCTTGCTCTTTTTTTTTTTCCTGACCTAGAGCAAGCATGGGAGGCTGGATATGGAGCAGCCACCTTTTGACCTCGAGGTGACAAGCATAAGGACAAAAGCCACAGGCCAAGGTTGGGAAATGTAAAGACGGAAGGAGCTTGGGACATTGATGATGTCGTGGAGACAAGGCACAAGCTTTGGACATTCTATATCCACATTTTTTTGTTAGATCAGAAAAAATAAAACCCTATTTGAATAACCTACTATAGTCAGGGTTCTACTACATACGACTAAACGTAATTTCTGAGACTCTGTATATGCAGGTCTCTTCATCCTACTTCAGTCCTTCAGTCACTTGACATGATATTGTGAGCACTCCCCTCCATGCCATTAAACATTTCTTAAAAGCATGACTTCTAATCCTGCATGATATGTCTTTATATGGGTATATCATTATTTACTACCATTCCATTGTTGAGCTTTTAGGTGACTTCTAATTCCTAATTTAAACTTATAATGAAATTTATATAGATAAATATTAATTTCGGTTACATGTTTGTTTTCTTAAGATAGATTTCTAGAATTGGGATTGTGATGTCAAAGAGAAAAACAGCTTCCAACATTTTAAGAAATATTGTTTCCTGGAATATTTTTTTCAAGTTAACTCTCCAAACTGCAGCAGTGTATTAGAATAGCTTTCTTTTTTTTTTTAAGATTTATTTATTTACTTTTTTAAAATATTTTATTTATTTATTTTTGAGAAAGAGAGGGGGAGGGGCAGAGGGAGAAGCAGACTCCCCACTGAGCATGGAGTCTGATGCGGGCTTTGATCCCAGGACCCTGGAATCATGACCTGAGCCAAAGGCAGACACTGAACCAATTGAGCCACCCAGGCGCCTGAGATTTACTTATTTATTTTAAAGAGAGAGAGAGAGAGAGAGCGCGCAGGGGGGTGGGAGGAGCAGAGGGAGAGGTAAAGAGTAACTCAAGCAGACTGCCCTGAGCACGGAGCCTGTCACAGGGCTTGATCTCACAACCCATGAGAGCATAATCTGAGCCAAAACTGAGTCATCCAACCGACTGTGCCACCCAAGCACCCCTAGAATAGCATTTCAAAACATATACAACAACACTTAAAAATGTTTTTAGTTATTGACAATAGAGGAATAATGGTATTTTATTGTTGCTTTCATTTTTAGTTTTCAATCACTAGAGTATTTATGTCCCCTCCATCATTTTACTCTCTTAACACATTATAAAAGATAAGCATCTCCAAACACATTATAATCATGTATTATTAAAAACAAAGTCTCCAAGTCACGTTGCAGCTTTCAGACACACTGCTATTAAAATTATTACAGCATCTAATGAACCCATGATTTCCCTGGATGTTTAACAAGTGAGTAAGTGATTACCCCAGTTTCGCGGTGATTACAGACTTTGTTCTGATGTCCTTCACTCTTCACATGCACATTTATCTTCTCTGAATGTGTCACTGGGATTTATTCTGGAGTAATGGTAATTTCATAATAACAAATAATATAAATGCCCACAATGAGGCAAGCGCTATCCCCAGTGCTTTTACATATATTCATTCATTCAAACTTCATAACAGGCCATGAAGCAGGTGCTACTATTATTCCCGACTGACAGATGAGGACCCTGAGGCACAGAGAGGAAAAGTAACAAGGCCCAGTTTCACAGTTTCTAAGCAGTGACACTAGCTTCGGAACTCAATGGTCAGGGTCTAGAACCCATGCTGACCATCATTATATGAAGTTGTTTTATCAGTCAGTGCTACTGTTTTATTAGAGTCGTCAAACAGCTGGAGAGTCTTTTGCAACGTATTTGAATGTTATCACAACTCTGCCCTTAACAGGGTTCTCAGGGGTGGCTTTTAATCACATTCATGAACTTGCTGCTTGAACCTAGACCAGCCTTTTAACTTCCCTGAGCTTCGGTTTCTGAGCTACATTTCTTCCAGTACAACATGTCTCACCATTTTGGTGGTCTTATGTCTGAAAATTATTTACTTTGTTGTGGCCCAATCAACTGTTCTGTAATCAGTATCAATGATAATTAGAAAACCCCAAATCCATCTGAAAATGATTGATTCCGTAGGTCATGTTAACATGGCCCTTAGTCGCATGGCAGACCTCAAGGGGAGAGCTGGTTGCTCCCTAGAGCTGTGGAACTGCCAGGAGGGAGCATTAGGAAGGGGGAGCTTGAGGAGAGCCCAGAGAGAGGACAGCCCAGCTGCTGAGGTTGGCAAGCAAAGATGGCTTCCAGAAAGCTGTTCTATGATGAGAAAGAGAAGCTGAGGGGTGCCTGGGTGGCTCAGTCCATGAAGGGTCGGCCTTCAGCTCGGGTCATGATCTCAAGCTCCTGGGATTGAGCCCCACATCGGGTTCCCTGTTCCCCGGGCAGTCTGCTTCCCCTCTCCCTGTGCCCCTTTCCCTCTGTTTGTGCTCTCTCATTCTCCCTCAGATAAATAAAATCTTAGAAAGAGAGAGAGAGAGAAGTCGAAACTCTCACAAGAGCATCCCTTTGTTCAGTACAGTGGCCCCACATGACAACCCTGAGAGGTTTTTAAGGACTTGGCTTTTATGAAAGTCACCATACCACAGTTTTTTCTGTACTCCAAAGTGTGTCAAGAACTGGGAAAACTTCACAGAAAAGCAGTTTATTGGTTGTGATGAAGAAGGTGAATGGATAATATTTTGAGACTTCAACTCTTTGTTCTCAGTATATTCTCCCCTTCCTCTTCCCTCCATCCAAGCAGGTAGCTAGCTCTGTTCTCATTGCCTGAAGGGAAAGACGGAGGTTGCCTCAGCAAAAAACAGAAGTAGCTTTCAAGTTCAGGGATTCAGAAAGTCTAAGCTCACAGAGGAAGAAATTCCACAGGGATAGAGGTCCTTTAAAACAGAGAAAGGGAGAAGGCTTTCTTCACACTAGAAATGGATTCTTCCAAGCTGAGGGAGAGGAATGAAGTCAAAACATAAGAGATTCTTGAAGGCAACCAAGGACCTTTTACTTCATTTCATAGCACTTCTAGCAGGGAAGCATCCAGACCCTAGAAAGCAGTAACTGTGAGCTGTTCTCTGCACGCTGGTATACATGTGAAGCTGGCAAAGTTTCCTGAGCCCCAAGGACAGTAGGAAAGCAGCCAAAGACCTCTGACTCAAAGGAACCATGTGGGCCAGGAGAGTAAATATCTTTGCAGTAACCTACATCGACCTCTGATTGATAACTATATGCCGTCCTCTCATCTCATCACTGCTATCACCCCGACTCCCCCCAACACCTTGACACCACGTAAGACGTTGACAGTGTGATGCTGACAGCCCTGAGAAGACCCTAAAGAGAACTGAGGTTAGTTGGGGTTTTTTCCCCAAATCCCCCCCATCGTTGAGCCCTTGATACTCAATATCTGAAATACAGATGTGAGGGAAAGTAGTTATATTTTTGCACAATATTTTGATTGAGATCTGAGAGTCATATATGCTATAACCATCTTATGGGTCAATTCTCCCAGCCCCACCTTTTTTTTTTTTTTTAATCATGCAATGATTCACTGTGGTGTTTTTTGCTCTGCCCAAGAAAAAAAAAATTCCAACAGAAGGGAATTTATCTCATATTTGATGAAAAGGCATAAATCTCTGTATCTTAAGATTTTGGCAGTAACTTTTACCCCTAACTCATATGCACATTCAGGGCTACACAAAGCTATGCCGAAACAAAAGTCAATTTCGGAATGTCGGAACTTAATATCAGCTGGTTTCTCCACAATTTGAACTTATGATGCCAGGAAGTTTAGTTATTTCAAATCTGAAAAGAATATCACCAAGCCACACCTTTCAAAAAATGTTATTAACATATGATTCTTTCCTAAACAAGGAAGATGGGAAATCTAGTTGCATTCACAAAGAATGTATGAAGACTGCCAAGAAAGCAAATGATTTTTGGAAGTCACCCTTATTTGGAAATATTCTAGTCGTAGAACCATGGTTGTTTAAACAAAAGCATTCAACATATCTACTTTTGAAAATATGTACTTCCAAAATATATGAAAAGAATTAAATACTGTGTTACTCAGTTCTCCTATGATTTACTTGCAAACAGCTTGGATTTAAAAAAAAAAAAAAAGATAAAGCCCGCCAAGAACTACAAGTAGCTTCCTGTAGGCATTGTGATGTAGTGGAAAGCTCATAGCCTCTGGAGTCAAACAGACCTGTTTTGGAAGCTTGGCTGCAGTGTTAACTAGCTGGGTGACCTTGGGCAAGTAACTTTATCTTCCCTATGATTCATCTGCAAAAATAATTAAATTATATTAAATGAGAAAACAGATGTGAAAGTACTCATTGAAGGCTATTCCCCCCTAGGCTTCAATGGAAAAACAGAATAGTTATACATGGTTATTATAATATAAAGTAATAAACAAATACAGAATAGTTATACCTGGTTATTATGGCATAAAGTAATAAACAAATATATGTCTTAGTACGTGCGCAAAACTATTTACATGAGTTCGAAAAGGCTTTGAACAAAACAAAACAATGGAACATGATGTTTGGCCAAGTGCAAAATTATACACTGGAGTGAGAGGCATTGAAATTAATTCTATTTATTCGACTCTAAAGTGCTCCTATAAAAATCTTTTTTAAGGTCACCAGGTGCTTCATGAAATGTGCTATCGGCAAGACATCTCGAAATGCTAATGTATAAAAATGTCAGGTCATGTTATTTCTAAGGGAATTATGAGAACAAGGTCAGTGAAAAAGAAATAGCCGCAGTTTCTACTGTTTTAGCCTCCAGCCTAAAAGCAGCAGATGAGGCGACTCGGAGTAAAATGAAGACACTAAGGTCGGTGGCAAAATTATAAAGTAGCCACCCTATCTCTTAGTCGTCCAATAATTTCATGATGTCCCTAGCTGTGTTGAAATAATTCTGCCAAGAAACCTATGCTCTACTCTAATTAAGCATTATAATCTAGGGGTCAGCAAACTATGGAACATGGGCCAAATTCAGACTGCTTTGGTTTTGTAAATAAAGTTTTATTGGAACACAGCCATGCCCATTCAGCTATGTGTTATGACTGCTTTCACACTACAACAAGCAGAATTAAGTAGTTGTAGCAGAGACCATCTGGCCCACAAAGACTGAAATATTTACTATCTGGACCGTTACAGAAAAAGTGTGCCAATCTCAGCTCTAACCCCTAACAACCCGCTTGCTACCTAAAACCAAAGGCAATATATTTAACCTATCCATGGGATATTTTCATTTTAAGATGACCGTATTAACTCCATCTATAGATTGCCCAGGAGAAAATTTTTGAGCAGAGAGAGAGAAAGAGGGAGTTCTCTTTGTGCACCTGGCTCATGCTTATTCTCTTTCCAAAATAATAAAAGTCAGTGGTGTGGCACCCTACATTGCTAAGTTTGCCAAATTTTGACTTCGGGATGACTGTAGACTTTGCATTATAGCAAAGGCATGTGGAGGCTAATCTTCAGTTAGCTGACTTTATTTTACTTAAATAAACCTTATTATAGCCAAAGTCAGCTTTGGGGAGGGGTGGGGGGCATCCGCCAATCTCTAAAGAGACTTGCTCTGGAATAATATGGCCGAAACACATTAGCGATCCAACATTCTTTGTAAGATTTTGAAAACCTTGAGAATCAGAGCAGTGATACTTCTTGGAATACTGAACAATGAGCTAGAGCACTGTTGAGTCTCATAAACCTTCCTCCCAAATCAGAACTGACAATCAGTCCAATTCAACCCGTAGCTCATCCTCCCAAATAATGTCGTTTGAACGACGAGTACGCGGAAGTTCGAGAGAGTCTACTTATTGTCAGAGAGTCTTTGATACAAAAAGCTGGAGGAGAGAAAGTCAAGATGAGTCTGGCTTTCTTCTTCATGGACATATTCCAAGATAAAGTTCAAGCTAATGCTAGTCTTGGTTTTTTAGTTTTATGATGCCTGCAACAAAAATAAAGCACTTTCCATATTTTTCCCAAGAAGTTGCAGGTTTTAAATATATTTTCAAATAAAAGTGGTAGGGGGAAGCTTCTTTTTAAAAATAGGATCTAAGGGGCGTCTGGCTGGCTCAGTAGGTAGAGCATGCAACTCTTGATCTCGGGGTTGTGAGTTTGAGCCCCACGCTGGGTGTAGAGTTTACTTTAAAAAAAAAAAGTAAAAATAGGATCTGAATAAATGTCAGCAAAGTTGAGAGTCTAGGCACTGAGGAAGGGGAAATTTTAAATGGCAAATTAGTATATCTTTAGCAACAAAGCCACATATAATGACATAGATTCATACTTTTCACAAATAGCTCTTTCTCAATTCTAAATCTGGTTCTACCATTTGGTTGGTAAAAAACTTCACTTCTCGGTTTTTCTGTGAGACAGGGGAAAAAAAACCCAGAATGAAAGCTATTCCTGGAACAATGTGGTAATTTGAGGACTCTAGGTTCTAAATTATGTTATAAGCATATCCAGGTATGTGCTTATCCTTTTGGAGAAAAAGAAAAAGGGGCTTTTGCACAATCACTGGGGGACTTTTGCAAACATGCTTTGACACCAGTGGTGTCAGAGCAAGGCAATAGGACAAGTCTCAGAGCATCGGGAGTGCCACCATGGACTGGGTCAGTAGTTCTTTTGGAGAGCCCAAGTAATGAAATGCCACCAGGTTAACAGTGATGTAGGGACAAGAACAACCAGAGTTGCACAAGGGGTGTGTGTCCTTAAAGCTGAGTAGGGCCCTTCCAGCCAGCCACAGACGAGGAGCCTTGGACCACGTCTACCAGGAAAGAAGACACGAAGACTACAGCACTAAAGGCAGAGAACTGGAATCCTCCTGAGTTCTCCTGGGGTCTGCACTTAAGGCCAATTTCACCTTGTTCAAAATAAGAAGACCATGTCAACTGGTCATCAGGAATATGGGGGGCAATTTTAAGCAACACACAGACAGGAGCAAGCAGAGGGCTTTTTAGCATGTGAACCTTTTTCAATGGGTTCCAGTCACTTTTAGAATCAAATCCAAAATTCGAATCATGGGCCACTTCTCAGACCTCATGTCTCACTGCTTTGAACACCCTGCTCCGGGCACACTCTTCTTCTCATTGTCAGAACACGCCAAACACATTCTTGCCTCAGAACCTTCAGATTTGCTGCTCCCGTGGCCTGGAATGTTCTGGCCCTGGACCTTCACATAGTTTACCTTTTCACTACATTGATGTCTCTTGTCACACATCACCACCTAAGAGAGGCTGCCCTGACCTGACATAAAATTTGCTCTATCCCCCACATCCTGCTTTAATTTTCCTTCTAATAATTATCACCATGCAGTGATAGAGTACCTATTTGTTGACTAACTCATTATCTGTGCCTCACCAGACTGCAAGTTCCATGAGGGCAGAGACTTGGTTTTGTTCATGCCTTATCCCTGAGACTTAGAACAGGGCCTGGCACATAGTGGGTACTCAACTAATATTTATTGAATGAATAAATGAATTAAAACAGATATTCAACTGCAATCAGCTTTTGTGGAAATTTTGCTTTTAGACTGTGTGAGCCTTAAAATATCGAAAACAGTTACACATACGAAAATCAAAAAAAATTTTTAAGTAGGCTCCGTACCCAGCGTGGAGATCAAGGGTCGGTTGCTTAGCCGACTGAGTCACCCAGGTGCCCCCAAAATCAAAATTTTTTAAACTTCTGGAAAAGTGAATGCCCTAAATGATCTTTGGGATTTCACAATGGAACTCATGTTTCCATTCCACCCTCCATGAGGCCATTTAAGCTTGGTTCCTCTTTAGTAGCAAGACATAGGGTTGGTAGAATGTCTATTACTGGTGTCAAAATCTCAAACACCCTTATTTTGGCAAGGCTGGAGAGAGATTCAAATATCTATTACTCTGAAGAATCCCAGAAATAAACACGATCACTCTTTTGGAAAATTAGAACGACGGAGATGGTCAGTTTATTTAAACAGACTCAAGCCCCAACTCACTATGTCTGCACTTAGTGCTATTCAATTGCACATACTGGTATCTGAAGCAGCTTGCGCCCTTCATCGGTAGGCCAGCCACATGTGGTTATGGACAAGCTGTGATTCCCTGAACTAGTCCAAGCGCTTCCTCTGGAACACCTTGGAGAGAAAGCTGGCAGGTTCTGGCCGCTATGTGGGCCTGTGGAGCAAAGATTTTTATCTCTATCAGCAAAGCTCAACAGCCGAGCCAAGTATTGACAGTGACACCATTATTAGCTTTGCTGTGTGCCCAAGTGAACAAATGGTTCCTGAAGTATCTTATGTTACTCTCCTCGGGCATCGCATATTCTATTTTGATCTAATTGGACTACTTCCAGCCTGCCTGGGTGGCTCAGTCGGTGAAGTGTCTGCCTTCGGCTCAGGTCATGATCCCAGGGTCCTGGGTTCGAGCCCCATGTTGGACTCTCTGCTCAGCAGGGAGCCTGCTTCTCCCTCCCCCCCGCCCCCGCCTGCTGCTCCCCCTGCTTGTGCGCTCTCTCTTTCTCTCTCTCTCTGACAAACAAATACATAAAATATTTTTTTTTAAATTAGTCTACTCCCCTTTCCTGACCATTCCCTGTTTTTCTGCCTCAATGCATTTGCTCCTACTGCTCCCTCCCTTGTATTATAGGTTTTTTCCCATGTATCTAACATAGTAAACTACATACAATAAACTAAAGTTCATTCCTTCCCTCAAGTACAACCTCATCAAGAGGAAAAGAAAATGAGTAAGACGAGTCTAAAGATCTGATCAGAAATTTCATTGCTAAAACATGTAGTACACAAGTGTCAAGTTTTACTGTATGATAACTTTAAAAATAATGATGTACCATCACTAAGTATACAGCACTTCCAGGCGTATTCTATTTTCCCACAGTGACTGTCTTGATGTCTTATATAAAATAATGAGGACCAAATTCTCCCACCATCCCCCAAAAGTTGGTGCCCCAGGTTTCAAGCATGCAGCTGCTGTCTATTGGGTAAACCACAGCTTGTTGAGTCCCCACACTGTCCCTCTGGTTTTAGAATCCTACGACAATTATTTCTTTAGTGGATACAGGGCTGAGGAATATCCAGAAATAAGGTTGCCTTGAGTAGAAGGTGTGAAGGTTACAGCCCTTTGCTGGCTACCTGAATAGGCCTTCTGACATACAGAGAGCCAGCCGCTGACACAGTGTGATTTGAGGGGGCACCCTGGCAACCTGCTCCACTGACTATATTTCTCCGTGTATACTCAATTTTCATTTGCTTCTTAAGAAAAGAAATGAGCAGCTTATCTGGGTTGAGGCAACCTGTTACGTCAGAAAAATAACATCTGCAGGAATTTGTTTACTTTAACTAATATATACTCTTTGAGTATATGTCCAAAAGCGGACGGAAGGCCGGTCACCATGATGGAGTGGGGATGGGGGCGGGAGGAGGGGAAAGCTGAAACGTGGTTCATATTCATTCTGTTTAAATGTGTTGTTAAAGTGATGCAAGGAGTATCTGAGTTATATAATATCGAACTATTTTTAGCGAGAGTCTAGATAAGAAAAAAATACTCTTGCATGTGTCAAATTGTCTTGCACAGGACCAAACGCATGGACGGCAAATTACAGATGGAAATTGTCAGGAAAGCAAAAGCAGAGTGGAAAGGCTCCCTATTCAGGAAGGGCTGGTCAGCAGGGAGGCAGAGGAAGGGAAGGAGCAGTTTATGCTGTGGGGACGGATTAATTTTCTGTTGCGGAGGCTTGGGGGATGAGAGATTCGTCCTTGGCTTGCAGATAAAAAAGACAGTTCTGGAAACAGAGCCAAGTACTTAAAGCAGTCACAATCCTTTTTCTAGGGTAGCTAAGCTCATCCTGTGGAAGGGAGGGAGATAGACAGGAGTTTTGCCGCTTGGTTGAATTGCTAGAAGTCTAACTCAACAGCCAAAAAGGTGGAAGCAACCCAAATATTCATCAATAGATGAATGAATAAAGTATGGTGTGCACACGCCGTGGAATATGATTCAGCCACACAAAAGGGATAAAATACGGATAGATACCTGCTACAACATGGATGAACTTGATAACATTGTTCAGTGAAAAAGCCAGACACAAAAGGTCACATGTTGTAGGATTCTGCTTCTGTGAAATGTCTGGAATAGGCAAATCCAAACAAACAGTAACCAGATTGGTAGATCCGGGGGGGCGGGGGGGGAATTTGGGAGCAACTGTTTAATGGGGATGGGGTTTCCTTTAGGGCTGATGAAAAAGTTTTGGAACTAGATAGTGGCAATGGGTGTACAGTATGGTAAACCACTTGATTGTTCACTCTCAAATGGTTAATTTTATGTGAATTTTCTCTCTGTTGGAAAAATATGTAACTTTTGCTCAAATTACAGGTCCATTCTTCTGCACGTAGCTGGCCAGTTTTCCCAACACCATTTGTTGAAGAGACTGTCTTTTTCCCATTGCATATTCTTGCCTCCTTTGTGGAAGGTTAATTGACCATAAAATAGGGGGTTTATTTCTGGGCTCTCTGTTCTGTTCTATTGATCTATGTGTCTATGTTTGCGCCAGTACCATACCTGTTTTGATTACTGCAGCTTTGTAGTATATCTTGAAATCTGGGATTATGATACCTCCCATTTTGTTCTTTTTCAAGATCACTTCGGCCGTTTGGAGTCTTTTGTGGTTTCGTGCAAATTTTAGAATAATCTGTTCTAGTTCTGTGAAAAATGCTATCGGTATTTTGATAGGGATTGCATTAAATCTTTAGATTGATTTGAGTAGTATGGACATTTTAACAATAGTTGTTCTTCTAGTCCATGAGCATGGAATATCTTTCCATTTCTTTGTGTCACCTTCAGTTTCTTTCATGATGATTTTATAGCTTTCAGAGTACAGGTCTTCCACCTCCTTGGTTAAATTTATTCCTAGGTATTTTATTGATTTTGACACAATTGTAAATGGGATTGTTTCCTTAATTTTTCTCTCTGCTGATTTCTTATTAGTGTATAGAAATGCAATGGATTTCTGTATATTGATTTTATATCCTGTGACCTTACTGAATTCATTTATCAGTTCTAGTTAATTATTTTTAAACCTTTCCACTTCTAAAAACTTTGGTCAGATACAACGCCAGCTATCAACCACCAATGGACAAATGTCTTGCTGTATCTCTAGTAACCAAATGTGATAGTTAATTTTATGTCAACCTGATGGGGTCATGGGGTGGCCATATATCTGGTTCCACATTGTTTCTGGGTGTGTCTGTGAGAGTACTTCCAGATGAGATTAGCATTTGAATTAGTAGACTGAATAAAGTAGATTGCCCTCCCCAGTCACTCAATCTGTTGAAGGCCTGAATAGAACAAAAGGCAAAGGAAAGGAGAGTTTGCCCCTTCTCTGCCTGACTGCATGAGCTAAGATAGGGGTCTTCTACCCTGAGACTAGGCATTCAACCATTAGCTCCGCTGGCTCTCAGGTCTTCAGACTTGGACTGGCTGGCCTATGCCAATGGCTTTCCTGGGTGTCCAATGTGCAGTTGGCAGATCATGGGACTTCTGAGCCTCCATGATCATGTGAGCCAATCTCTCTAGATAGAGAGAGAGAGAGAGAGAGATAGGTAGATAGTTATCTCCCATTGGTTCGGTTTCTCGGGAGAATTCGAACTAATACACTAAACTAATAGGAAGCTTAGCTGAGCTAACAACATAGACTTAACTAAGGCTCTGCCACCTCCCCTACGACACTGCATCTGATTTATACACCTAGTACCCAGGGGAAAAGAAATAGCTTCACGAGCACTGGTTTTAAAAGCCAGTCATGATTGCATAACAATATGAATGCACTTAATACTATTAGCTGTACACTTAAAATGATTAGATAATAAATTTCAGGTTACGTGTTTTTTCCACAATTAAAAATGTTTTAGTAAAAACTGCAAATGATGGGGCACCTGGCTGGCTCAGTTGGTGAAGCATGTGACTTTGATCTCGAGGTTGTGAGTTCAAGCCCCATGTTGGGTGTAGAAATTACTTAAAAGTAAAACCCTTAAAAATACATACATACATACATACAAACTACAAATGTTTTTAAAATCCAGTCATATATGTTTGTAAAGTGTTATGGACAGAATGTTTGTGTCCCCTCAAAACTTATATATACCAAAGCCCTGACCCCCACTGTAATGGTATTTGGAGATGGGGCCTTTGGGAGGTAACTAGGGTTCAATGAGGTGATAAGGGTAAGGGCCTGGTCTGAGGGGATTAGTGCCTTATTAGAGAAGACACCAGAGCTTGGTCTCCCCTCCCCCATCCCAATCTAACACAAAGAAGACCTGTGAGTGCCAGGCGAGATGGTGACCATCTGCAGACCAAGAGAAATGGCCTCAGAACAAAACCTATCTTGTTAGTACCCTGATGTTGAACTTCCAGAACTGTGAGAAATAAATCCCTGTTGCTTAAACCAAGTCTATGGTATTTTGTTATGAAAACCCCAACTAAGACATAAAGATTCCACTTTTTAGGGGGGGCCTGGGTGACTCAGTCAGTTAAGCTTCCCACTCCTGATTTCGGCTCAGGTCATGATCTCAGGATGGTGAGATCGAGCCCCACCCAGCGTGGAGCCTGCTTGAGATTCTCTCTCTCCCTCAGTCCCATTCCCTCTCCCCCTTCCTCTCTTAAAAAAAAAAAGATTCCAGTTTTTAAACTTTTCTCATTTATAAGAGGCCTTTATATTCCTCATGTTTAAAGAAGTCAGAGAAGGATTTATACCCCCATCCTGATGGCATTCTGTGTATGGGCCCTTTTTCCACAGTACTTTCTTGCTTATTTTGAATTTTGAGTACCCTAATGTGGTAAAAAGACAACAGACCTTTTAGTGTTTTTCCAAAGAAGGATAAAGTGATCTTCTCTTTCCATGTTTTTGGAACTCTAAGGGAACATGTTAATATTTATTACCGATAAGTTGTAGATAACCTAGGGGTGTGTTTTGTCATTCCTAAAGTTAGTTAGGAACACTGAGGTCTTTATTTTTCTAGTACATTACTTTGAAGAAGCTTGCTTTAACCTTTCTAATATATTAGCGAATAGTTTATCGCTTGACTTGAAAGCTCTAGTGCTTTCCTTTGCACCGTCTGTAACAGAAGCAATCATGAGGCTATACATCATGCCCCACTTTCTATGGTGAAATTCAGTCAACAAATGCCAGGCAGGGGCCTCCACAGACCCTTGTCTGAGGTCAGACTATGTAGACATACCACACAGGGCTGGAGTGATAAATTTGGAAGCCACCCCTTTTTTTCTCATCTTTTCTTCTGTTGTTGTACTTTGTCTCAGACAAAATACATTTATGTTCTGATTCCTATGGTTGAGACTTGGCTCAAGATGACCTGATTTGCAGCAATCTGACCAGGGACATACAAATTCCATTTAATCTGTAGCTCTTAAAATCATTTGCCCTACAAAAATAAAAGAACGAAAGTCTTTTTACTTGATTTGTCTCCTACATCTTCAAGACCCAATTTCCCTTCTGTAAGGAGGAAAATAAAATTTTGGCCAAAATCTGTAGAAGGTGGACCTGCTACACGTACAGCAATGTTACTTTTGTATAGATTTCTGAAATTAGCTTTCGTCTAAACTGCGTCAGGGGCACCTGGGTGGCTCAGTTGGTTAAGTGTCTGCCTTCCGCTCAGGTTGTGATCCCAAGGTCCTGGGACTAAGCCCCAAGTCGGGCTCCCTGCTCAGCAGGGAGTCTGCTTCTCCCTCTCCCTCTGCCCCTCCCCCGACTCATGCTCTCTCTCTCTCTCTCTCTCTCTCAAATAAATAAAATCTTCAAAAAAGTAAAGTGCTTTAAACTGATGATGAACTTTTCTAATCATATTTTCGATATCATTCATTTTTTCATTTTAAAATATTGTTCACATGGCATAACGTAATAGCCAGTGTAATCCAATGGCTGACTCTTTGACCATGTCAGTAAACTTTGACAATTAGGAAAAACAAGCTGGGGGTCACGAGTGCTGATTTGGGAGAAGAGAGCGTGTGTGTGCTAGATACCCAAAACCCAGAGCAGCAGCCAATGCTATGTTAATATCTGAGGAGCAGGCCACGCGGAAAATGAAATGAAATGAAAGGATCCATGCAGATGAAATAAATGTGGGAAAAGAATAATGTACACAAATAGAAGTAAAATATTAGGGGTTTGGATGCTCAATGAAATGCATTAATTCAGATGAACATTTTCACTTGTATTTGGATTTCCCATTCATCTTTCAAATTGTTGCATGACTTTTAGTCAGCATACTTACCTTTCTGGACACGACTGCAGACATACTGTTCTAGTTTGTAATTGTAAATTATGATTTAAAAGTGTTTTAATCAATATGGATTCAAATAATAACTTTTTAAAAAGGATACTTTTATATAAAGTCTCTCAGTCAGCTGGGAGGTGGCTTAATAAGGTGTAAGGGGAACCGGCTTTCCAATCAAGGAGACATGGGGCTGGCTCTGTCAGTAGATCATGTGACTCTTGATCTCAGGGTTCTGAGTTCGAAGCCCATGTTGGGTGTAGAGATGACTCTAAAAAATAAATCTTAAAAAAAAAAGAAATCAAGGAGGCAAGTTGTGGGGCTCAGGTAAGTGATTTAACTTCTGCACTCCTCTGTTTCTTCATCTGTAAAATGGAGATAATAATGGTATCTACCTTTTAGACTTCAAGGCTGTAATATAAATGTATGCAGATTAAATGCTTGGCATGTACCAGCACTGAATACATATTCTCTTCAAATCCCTTAGAATAAGAGTATTCTATCCGAAGCATCAGTGGAAAATCTCAGTAATATTGTCACATTTTTTTTACTGTATTTGCCACATCTATTAAGTTTCTGCACCACCCCCTTTATTTTTCTTGTTTATCCTCTTAGTTCTTTTTTTTTTTAAGATTTATTTATTTATTTTAGAGAGAGAGAGAAGGGATGTGAGTGGAGGGAGGGGCAGAGGGAGAGAATCTCCAGCAGACTCACCGCTGAGCGTGGAGCCTGACTCCGGGCTTGATCTCAAGACCCTGAGATCACGACCTGAGCCGAAATCAAGAGTCAGATGCTTAACTGACTGAGCCACCCAGGTGCCCCAATCCTCTTAGCTCTTTTTAATGTATTTATTTACTAGTGATTTACCAGTGTAATGTTTATCCTCGAGGGGTGCTGCTTCCTTTCTGCTCCACCTTTCTCTTCCTCCCGTCTCCTCCCATCTCTGGCCTTTCATCTGCTTTTACTCAAGCCTGATTCTTCTAGGAGCTATAGCCTCTGAGGCACGGTTACCGTTTGATAGATTCTTGTACAGCAGCTAAAGCCCTTCAGAGGAAAGGTACTATATAAATGAGGTGACACTAGTACATTACGTGAGTGAGGCGACTGGATTTTTTTTTTTAAACACACTCGCCAAAACTTACGTTTTCAAGTAAGTGTTGTTAGAGTCGAAGTGGTCACTGTGCGGTTTCATCCGTTTGTCTGAAATGGTATAACTTTTCTCAATAACATGCGGCTCAGGCAGTAAGTATATTGTGTTCTAGCAATTGTGTTGTGTACCCCAATTCAGGGGTGCCTTTTCAACCTTCACACTCCATCAACCAACTGCCTCGTGGTCCCACTTCCCAGATTCCCCATTACAGGGATCAATCATTATAATCACCTCCTCACATTCAAGATCAACTAGCTTACCCCTTGCTTTGTCTTACGTACTGGCAAAAGCCCCAACTTCAGTTAAATCTAACTTTCTGCCTATTCCCCCCTTGCAGCCCTGCTGCTGAACGTAGATGGCCGGCTGGGGGCGGGGGTTCAACCACGCCCTTCAAATGGATCCTCAGTGCTGTTCCAGAATCAGACTACATTTCCTAGTGCATTCACTCTCTGTCTCTCATAAATATTTCCCATTTCTACTCTCCTCAGACTGTCAACATTTCTTCCTGCCACCATTATTCTCACCTGAGAGAAAATGGAAACTAGAAAAGCACCCCCACAATTACCGCCACCCAGTCGACGCAGCTACATGCCGTGGAACTGCGCCTGCGCGCCCACGTTCCTATCTAATGCCAACCCTTCCACGACACCCCACGCCCACTCACCTACTCGAGGACATCACCCCAGCCATTCAGCCTTCTCTCTCCTGTACCTTCCATTTTCTACTTTCTACTGAATCACCGATATCAGTATTTTAAAATTCTGTTCTTTCTCCCATCTGAAAAAAATTCTTTATTCCACATCTCCCTCTCACAACCTCTCCCCTCATTTTTATTCTCTACCTTGTAGCAAATTCCTCAAAAAACAGAAACTGTCCATAGTCCTATTCTCTTTTGAAAAGCCACCACAGTCAGGCTTCTGCCGCCATCATTCCACAAAAACTATTCTTTTCAAGATCATCAATGGCCTTCACATTGACAAATCCAATGTTCGATTCTCAGTTTCAACTTTACTTGCTTTATGAGCAGTAATTGTTATAGTCGATCCTCTCTCTTGATTGGCTTCCAGGGCCCCACAGTCCTCTGTTTCCTTGGCTGCTCATTTTATCCTTTGCTGGGTCTTCTTACTAACTCAACTTCTAGAACGCCTAGAGCTTAATCCTTAGTCCTAGTCTCTTCTTTATCTGTTGAACTCCGGGGCACTCTTTAGTAATCTCACCCATTCTTTAAATACTATCTGTATGCTGATGACTTCCAAATACATAAATCAGAAGTCTCTCATGAACTCCAGACTCACATATCCAACTGTTTACCTGCCCTCTCTTTGGATGTCTAATAGGCTTCATACCCTTCACAGACACAAAATCAAATTCCTGGTATTTCCCCTCAAACCTTTCTTCCCACATTTTTTCCTTATCTTAGTAAAGAACAACTCCATCTTTCCAGTTGTCCAGGCTAAAAAAAAAAAAATCTGCTACCCTTCTACCTCCCTTTTTTCCACGACCCACATCTTACCTATCTATGAGTCCTGCCAACAATAACTTTCAAAACATACCTAGAATGCAACCACTTCTCACTACCTCCACTGCCATTGTCTTAGTACAAACTATTGTTTTATTTTTGGTCTGGATTATTACAGTAGCCTCCTGCCTGGTCTCCCTGCCTCCACTTTTGCTCATCAACCCACAGAGCCTACTCTCAACACAGCAGCCAGAGCAATTCTGTTAAACGTAAGATCACGTAACTCGTCTTCTCCAAAACCAAATTTCTCAGAGTAAAATCCAAAGTTGTTATGATGACCCATAGGGCCCTACCAGATCGGATTCTCTGTTTCCTCTCTGAATTCATCTCTAGCCACTCACCCCCTTGCTCACTTCAGCTCATCCACACCGGCCTCTTACTTCTAAAACCCTCCAGTCATTTTCCTACCCCAGTGCCTCTCCCCTTGTTCTCTGTACTTGTAATATTCTTCCCACAGGCATCCACATGACTCATCCCTCACTTCTTTTAAAGTCTTTCAATGTGACTTTCTCTGACTATCCTCTGACTACCCTGTCTAAATAGGATAGTCACCCTTTCAACCACAATTTTGCTGAATTATTTTTTCTTCATCACCATTTAACATATATTTTACTTATTTATGTTGTTTAATGTCTACCCCACCAACTACACTGTAAGTTGATGAGGCAGAAACTTTGCCTGATTTGTTCATTGTATCTGCAGGATGTAGGACAGAGCCCAGCGCGTGGTAGGTGTTCAATAGATTTTGTTGGATAAGTGATTTCTGCCTTGAAGGCCCCCAGTAAACAACTCCTCATGTTCTGAAATGTGGCATACTTATCTGAGATTCTAGGAAGGGCAATGCTAATTTTAAAACAACAAACAAAAACTTAGAAGTAAGATAAAGGAAATAACAGAATAGGATTCCAAGTAGAATGAGATTGCAGGGATGAGAAGCTGAGGGACAAGGGAAGAATAGGCAATGAGGGGTGAACAGCCCGAACATTTTGATAGGGATACAATCAGACATCAGACCCCTAAGTCCGTGGTGTGTTTTGTTAATGTCCACTTGCACTGGAGTGAGCATGGTCCAGTTTGACAGCTGCGTGGGACCAGGAATACATAAAGTAAGTTAGAAATGTCTGAGAACATATCCCAGGACCCGCTTGGATATGAGGATTTCCTACTCTTTATTGCGAGTTCTTGGTTGGTGGAGCCATTGAAAGAGTTACAGAGGATAGAGAGGGTCTCTCCTGATTACATTGTACAGTGAGGGAGAAACCACACCATCTTGGATTTTTCTTTGAATTGAGAGCTTTAGAAGCCCATTAAAAGCTCCATTTTCAGGAAAAATAATAATTAGATAGGAATCCATGAGAATGTCTCCAAGTGCAGGTTTGATGGCAGAATAGGTGTTATTTGATTGGTAGATTTATGAATAATAAGCAATAATCGTCGGGCCCCTGGGTGGCTCAGTCAGTTAAGCAACTGCCTTCAGCTCAGGTCACCATCTTGGGGTCCTGGGATCGAGCCCCCCATCAAGCTCTCTGCTCAGCAGGGAGTCTACTTCTCCCTCTCCCTCTCCCTATGTGCTCTCTCTCTCTCTCTCTCTCACTCGCTCTCCCTCAAATAAATAAATAAACAATCTTTTTTAAAAAAGCAATAATCTTTCTCTTCTGTCACATGAATGGTGAGTACAGGCAGCTTGTTTTGTATGAGTCAGTTTTGGCCCCATGCTACCAGATTCCTTCGGTGCCTAACACCTTATCTCTTGTCTCTGGGTGAATGGTAACAATCCTCAAGAATCTTGGATTCTGGGCAAAAGGTCCAAAATCATTGCAGTGGAAAGTAGGGAGATGGGGGGGGCCAAAGGCCCTGTTCTCAGCTGATGAGACTAATAAATTCATTCAAGCTGGGTGCTGGGGGTACAACAATGAATAAGACACAACCCCTGCAGTTAAAGAGTTCAAACTCTAGTTGGAGTCGGGGTGGGGAGATAGGGTCGTATAAATAGACCATAATAATACGATGTGTTAAGAACAACGACAAAATACAGGATGCTGTAAAAGGACATCAAGGAGGGAAACCTAGACAGAGTGGGGTCAAGTAAATCTTTCAGGAGCTGACGCCTGACCTGCGGCCCAAAGAATAAGTAGGAAACGGTATAGAAGGAGAAGGGGTGTTTTAGGCAGAGAAGGCTATGTGCAAAGGAATGAACGTGAATAATGGCGTGGTACATCCCAAGGAACTATATAGCATTCGTGGCTGCTGGATAATGAAGTTTGAATCAGGGAGTGATGAGGCGTGAGGTTGGAGAAGTAAGGGGGAGCCAGATCAAAGAAGCCCTGTTTTCCAACTTAAAAACTCTCTCCTGTAGGGGTGCCTGGGTGGCTCAGTTGGTTAAGTGTCTGACTTCTGATCAGGTCTTGATCTCAGGGGCCTGGGATCAGCCCCGCGTCAGGCTCTGCACTCAGCGGGGAGTCTGCTTGAGATTCTCTCTTTCCTCTCCCTCTGCTCCTCCCCCCTGTTCATGCTCTCTCTCTCATATAAATAAATACAATCTTAAAAAAAAAAGACTTTCTCCTGTAAATAATGGCTGGGGGGCAACGGTTTTGAGCATGGAAGTAACATGGTCGGCGTTACAGAAAATTTCCTCTCAATGCAAAAGGTAGGTTGCATTGAAAATGGTAAGACTGGAGACAGGAAAAACAGCAAGGAAGTAATTATTGTAACTTGGGAGAGATGAAGGTTATTTAAAGTAGGACGATGATGGACCTAGAGGGCATTATGTTAAGTGAACTAAGTCAGACTGAGAAAGACAGATACCATATGATCTCACTCATATGTGGAATCTAAACAAAACAAATGAATAAACAAACAAAAAGCAGAATCAGACCCATAAGTATAGAGAACAAACTGATGGTTGCCAGAAGGGAGGGGAAGCATGGGGGGATGGGCAAAATCGGTGAAGGGGAGTGGGAGATACAGGTTTCCAGTTATGAAATGAATTTAAGTCATGGGAATAAAAAGCACAGCATAGGGAATATAGTCAATGGTATATTGTAATAGTGATTATTATCTTTATTTAATTTTGTTTTTTTTTAAAGATTTTATTTATTTATTCGACAGAGATAGAGACAGCCAGTGAGAGAGGGAACACAAGCAGGGGAGAGGAAGAAGCAGGCTCATAGCGGAGGAGCCTGATGTGGGGCTCGATCCCAGAACGCCGGGATCACGCCCTGAGTCGAAGGCAGACGCTTAACCGCTGTGCCACCCAGGCGCCCCCCTGTTTCTTAAATTCCATATATGAGAGAAATCATACGGTATTTTTCTTTCTCTGACTGACTTATTTCATTTAGCATTATATTCTCTAGCTCAAAGCACGGGTGAGTTTTAAGGTAGGGAGACTATTCTGTATGATACTGTAATGGTAGATACATGGTACTATGCATTTGTCAAAACCCCTAGAACTGAACACAAGGAGTGAATCTTCATGTAAACTATGGACTTTAATGGTAATGTATCAATATCAACTCATGAATTGTAAAGATTGTACCTCAGTAATGCAAGATTTTAATAATAGGAGGAATTGTGTACGTGTGTGAAGGTGTACATGGGAATTTTCTGTATTCTCGGCTCAATATTCTGTTTTACACACACTAGGATGGCCATAATTAAAAAGATATAATAAGAGGTGATGGTGAGGATGTGAAAAAACTGAATTCCTCATAGCTTGATGGTGAGAAGTTAAAATGGTGCAGCCACATTGGAAAAGCTTGACATTTCCTCATAATGTTAAACATAGATACAATATAACCCAGCAATCCCACTCCTACGGATATATTCAAGAGAACTAGAAATACATCCACTAAAAACCTTGGCCACAAATGCTCATAGCAGCATTATGCACAACAGCCAAAAGTAAAAACACCCAAGTATGCATCACCTGCTGATGGATTGACCATAGAAATATACTGAATGAAAGAAGCCATTCACAAAGACTATATTGTATGATTCCATGTGTTTGATCAAAAGCACGATCAAATGGGACTATTAAATGGAACTATTCTGCCTTGACGCACCGACTCCCTTTCCCCACTGCTCCTCTTTCCCCTCTTTGGTGGCTTCTCTTTCTCTTCCCACTCCTGACTATAGATATCCCCCTGAGGGTTCAGTTCTTACTCTCTGTAATGGGTGTGAATTTGTGGTGGGGGGAGCAAAGGGAAGACTGTAGGGTGCTAAATAACGGTTTCCCCCAAAGATACGTCCTCATCCTAGTCCCCAGAAACTATGACTATTACCTTATATGGCAAATGAGTACATACTAATATCATAGGACAAAAGATTCCATTAAACGAAGAATCTTGAGAGGAGGAGTTTATCCTGTATTATTTGGCTGGTCCCTAAAAGCAGTCACACTTATCTTGATAAGATAGAGGCAGACAGAGTTCGGGGACAGAAGAAGAGGTAATGTAAACACAGAGAGTCAGAGGAGGCAGAGACAGGAGTGATGTGATCATAAGCCAGTGAGCTTCTAGAGCCACCAGAAGCAGGAAGAGGCAAGGACTGGATCCTCCTTTGGAACCTTTAGAGAGAGCAACCCTCTTAACTCCTTGACTTTGGACTTCCGCCATCCAGAACTGTGAGGTAATAAATTCTTGTTGCTTCAAGGTACCCAGTTTGTGGTAATTTGTCACAACAGCCACAGAAAACTAATGCACTGTCTTTTTTTATTTCTGTGGACTCATTCTCTTGCTCAATAAGTCATAGCCTGTGGGCTCTAAATCTCCAAGAGCCAGCAGAATTATTGCAAGGAGCCTCAGATCCTTGTATGAAACAAGCCTGGTATTAGGTCATATGCATTTATCTTGCATACACATCTAGTATTTTTTTCAAACATGTCCATATATGGTGTTTAATAGAATGTTAACTCATACTGTATTTTTTTTTTTTAAAGATTTTATTTACTTATGTGACAGAGAGACAGCCAGCGAGAGAGGGAACACAGCAGGGGGAGTGGGAGAGGAAGAAGCAGGCTCCCAGCGGAGGAGCCTGATGTGGGACTCGATCCCCGATCGCCAGGATCACGCCCTGAGCCGAAGGCAGACGCTTTAACGACTGCGCTACCCAGGCGCCCCTAACTCATACTGTATTACTAAAGTCATAGCAGCGTTCTGTCATTATATAATGTCTCAAATAATGAATATTGAAAGTAATACTATTATGTAAGCTTATAAACATATTTTAATTTAAGTTTTATTACAAAATAAACATAACGTAGGGGCGCCTGGGTGGCTCAGTCAGTTAAGCGTCTGCCTTCAGCTCAGGTCATGATTCCAGGGTCCTGGAAGCCTGCTTCTCCTTCCCCCTCTACCATTCCCTCCCGCTAGTGCGCGTTCTCTCTCTCTCTCTCCCTCAAATAAATTTTTAAAAATCTTTAACAAAAATAAAACAAAAATAACATAAAATTTACGTTTTAAACCATTTTAAAATGTACATTCAGTGGCATTAAGTACATTCACAATGTAGTGCAATCAACCACCATCTAGTTCCAGAAATCTTTCATCACCCCAAAAAGAAACTGCTCACCCATTACACATACCTCCTCCCTGCTGCACCTAGCAACCACCAATCTGCGTTCTATCTCTATGGATTTGCTTATTCCAGATATTTCATTTCAATGGAATTATACAATATATGCCCCTTTTGGTCTGGATTCTTTCACTTAGCATGTTTTCAAGATTCATCCCCATTGCAGCCTGCATCAGTACTTATTCCTTTCCATGGCTGAGTAAGAGTCCATTGCGTGGTTAAGGGAGGAAGAAATTTTCCTCTGTCCAAGGTTCCTCTAGGTGGCTAAGAATTAAATGTACGTGAGACAGATTAACAGGTGAAACAATCCAGTTTCATTGCTTGTGCACAAAGGTGCAATAATGAAATTGAGGCCTAAAGAAATGACTAAGGCAGGCAGTTTTTATACTTTTTCAAGTAAGGAATTCTAAACAGAATTTGAGCTGGACTAGTAAATTAGTAAAAAGTCACAGGATTTGTTTACACAGCCTTCTTGGCTCTAGATTCCCTATTTCAGGTAATAAGGATGTCTCTTTACCTCCTGGTACAGGGAGGGCACCTTTCACACAGATTTCCTTTTTTTCAGGGGACAGAGGAGGTTCTGAGGGTCCTTGCACAAGCTGTTTTTAAAGTAGTTTTAATTCATAATAATCTTAATACCGTCATAGGACATTTGGGGGCGACCTGTCCTTGGCCCCTGCAATGAATATACTAATTTTGTTTATTCATTCATCCCCTGATGAATGTTTGTGTTGTGTCCATGTTTTAACAATTGTGAATAGTGCTGCTATGAACATGGGTGTACCTGTTTTTGTTTGAACACCTGCTCTCCATTCTTTTGGGGATGTATCTAGAAGTAGAATTGCTGGGTTATATGGGAATTGTTTGTTCAATTCATTAACAAACTTCCAATCTGTTTTTCACAGTAGCTGCACCATTTTACATTCCCACAGTGATGTACCAGCATTCCAATTACTCCACATCCTCGTCAACACTTATTATTTTCTGGGCTTTTCTTATATTAGCCATTCTAATGGAAGTGAAGTGGTATTTTTATTGTGTTTTGATTTGCATTTCCCTAATGATTAGTAATGCTGAGTGTCTCTTCATGTGCTTGTTGAACATTTGTGTATCTTCTTTGGGGAAATGTGTGTTGAAGACTTATGCCCATATTTTAATTGGGTTGTTCTTTTTGTTATTGAATTATAGGAGGTCTTTATGTATTCCGGATCCTACTCTAATCAGATATATGATTTGCAAAATTTTTTTTTCATTCTGTGGCTTGGCTTTTCACTCTCTTGATCCTGCTCTTTGTTGCAGAATAGGATTTCTGTTTTTAATGACGAAGTCCATTTTATTTATTTTTTCTTTTGTTGATTGTGTGTCTGGTGTCATATCTAAGAGATCTGCCAAATCTGAAGCCACGAAGTTTACCCCCTATGTTTCGTTCTAAAAGCTGTATAATTTTAGCTCTTCTATTTAAGTCTTCGATCCATTTAGAGTTAATTTTAGTATCTGGTGTGAGGTAGAGGTACAACAGCAATCTTTCGCAAGTGGATATCCAGTTGTTCCATTTTTTATATGTTTGATATTAGGAAGGGATCCTTAAAGAAATGATATGTTCAGTGATATTCACTGCAATAGTCTTTATAGTAGCAAAAACCAGAAACACCAGACATACTCAAGCATAGATGAGTAAAATAAGTTGTGATACCCCCTTATAATATAATATTATACAGAAATAAAAATAGTACTGTGGNCAAGGAGCCAATTGTGGCAGTCTCTGGTAGTCATATGTGTATTTTTTATTTTCTCAAATTTTTAGGTAATGAACACATTTTTTTTAATTTTCAGAAAGTTATTATGTTATGAGTAATGAGTAGTCCTCATTCTCAAAAAGGTCAGAAATGATCGTTCTAGTCTGTTCAAGCCTCCAGTGCCAACCTGTTCTATCCTGTGTTAGTTGACTTCCTTATCCTTGGCATCTTGCCTGTCTGATCTCTAATTTCTCTCCAATGCTTCTCGTTAAAGCGGGCCACGCTGTCAAGCTTCTCTACCACACAGC
Source organism: Ursus maritimus (assembly GCF_017311325.1). Classification (NCBI taxonomy): domain Eukaryota; kingdom Metazoa; phylum Chordata; class Mammalia; order Carnivora; family Ursidae; genus Ursus; species Ursus maritimus. The sequence continues at coordinate 33,629,374 of NW_024423319.1, read as the reverse complement.
TCTTGTCTGTTGAACGCATCCAGCCAGAGGAGGTGTGCGGGCGGGACACAACAGTCACAGTGACCATCCCCCAGCTTAGGTTAGCCCTCATTTCTCTTCCAAGTCTGTGGTTAAGGTGGTGAGAAGATCAGTCTTTTTCTGAACACACCTTCACGAACTGTGGAATTGTGACTGGTGACTGGTGAAGGGGTGGCAGAAACTTGCAGAAGCTGAAAGGCACGAACGGAAGTAAAGGATAACTGTCCCAGCAAGATCTTTGTTTCTGGTTAAGACTGACATATGAGATCCAACATATGTAGTAGCAACAGTTGCTCTCTAACCTAGCAAACTTCTGTTCATGCTATTTTTATGAATGCTGATTATGAAATTTTATTGCTGGATCTGCTTGCTCTTAAACAGTTCTAGTCAAATCTCTGGATATAGCATGCTGATCTGCAACCAACATTCAGATACTTTTCTCCTTTGTGTTTAATGGATTCCAGGAGGCCTGATCTCTTGCCAATGTTTTCTTTGTGATTCCATCCAATGACTATCAGGCAGACAGAATCAATTTCTCAGAATCTCTCTCTCTCTCTCTCCCTCCCTTCCTTTCTCCCCCTACCCTCATTCTCTCTCTAAAAGATTGTATTGATAGCATGGGCTTAGAAGTTCAACAGTGTGTAATATTTATTTGTTAAAAGAGATTTGTTTTTCTGAAATGATATCTCTACTATTTGAATTCAGAGTTGGGATGAAATTCCGTTAGAGTACATTAATCAGCAGTTTGTATCTACTTGGCCCCTTTTCCATTTCTTTTTTTCCTTCTGGATTGCCACAGGGTGCTTCTTCCTGTTATTCGCATCTGTCAGAAGTACAGTGTGTAATATTTATTTGTTAAAAGAGATTTGTTTTTCTGAAATGATATCTCTACTATTTGAATTCAGAGTTGGGATGAAATTCCGTTAGAGTACATTAATCAGCAGTTTGTATCTACTTGGCCCCTTTTCCATTTCTTTTTTTCCTTCTGGATTGCCACAGGGTGCTTCTTCCTGTTATTCGCATCTGTCAGAATCTTAGTCACAACATTTCTAGAACGTTCCTTTTTAGCTTAAGCTCTTTTCAGCCAACATCCAGTGAACTCATTTGAAGTAAGCAAGATCATCTTTGATATCCGATCTTAATTGAACTCAAACTATATACAGCTTATACTCTTCGTTGAAAGTTTCATATTCCCAGAAATCCACAAACTTTAGGGAGTTTTAGCTCAAGAATCATTTTTCCGTGTTTTCTACTCTTTGATCTTTCTCCTGTGCCTGCTTGAAAATATAGACATAATATCTGTGTCCCTGTGGATATGTTCCCCTGAAGTTGTATTTCTTTCTCCTTTAGAAGAGAATCTAGTTCTTTTTGTTGAGTTCCAGTGTGTTTGGCATGTGTGGGTGCTAATAAATCATAAATAGGAAGCCTGATGTTCCTAAGACAGGAAAATAGTTTGTCATATGCCTGTGGAAAAATACCCAGGGCATTTCTCCATAAGCTTTATTAGATTCGAGAGGAGAGTAATTTTTCTCCATATCGCCCCAGTTCTGTGGATGTAGCAGAGCCACCTCGCCCGTGTGTTTACGCCCTATCGTTCAGCTCCAAGTGCAAGGGCATGAGGGGTTGCTGACCAGAGAAAATCTTATATGCGGCACCCTTTCGGTCTTCATTGTAGCAGATCATAGCCTCCGTGAAACAGTCTTCCTGGGGCACCTGGCTGGCCCAGTCAGAAGAGCACATGACTCTTGATCTCAAGGTTGTGAGTTCGAGGCCCACATTTGGTGTAGAGATGACTTAAATAAATAAAACTTTGAGAAAAAAAAAAAAGAAAAGAAACAGTCTTCCCTTCATTTCGTCCTTGATTTTACCCTCTCTCAGTTTTCTTCCTTTTATCTGGTCACTCTTCTGGCATCTTTGTGGGTTCCTTCATTGTAGTTATATTGTTTATTCTTCCATATTTGATCAAACTTTAGCATTTGTGTTCCTCAGGGAATGGCCCTTTCTCCTTAGATGATTTCGTTCATTCCCAGGATTTCAGTTACGTGCCAGTGACACCATCCTACATTTCCATACTGAACTTAAAAGCTGCCTACCCTGGGGCTCTGCTAGGCACCCAAAATTCAACAGGACCACAGATATCCTCAGGACTTCTACACCTTCCCCCAGTTCCTGGTCTTCCTTCAGTGCTTTGCATTTCAGTTAAAGGCACCACCATCTACCCAATTACTCAAGTCAGAAAACCTGGAGTCAACTTCAACATTACAGTCCCTCTTCTGCCATCGAGTAATCACTAAATTCTCTTGATTCCACCTCTGACATCTCCCTCATATCCGCCCACTTCCCTCCATCTTCATTACTAGGACTTCAGCAAGCCAACAAGTATCACTGCCTCTAGCTCTGCCCCTGCCCAGCCCTCCAATCCACTTTACACACCGTATATTTAATAACCTTTTAAAAAGATTTATTTCTTTATTTGAGAAAGAGAATGTGTGCGCACGTGCACACGTAAAGGGGGAGGGGCAAAGGGAGAGGGAGGGAAACAGACTCCCCACTGAGCATGGACCCTGACCTGGCCCACGCAGGGCTCAATCTCAAGACCCTGAGATCATGACCTGAGCAAAAACCAGGAGTCACACACTTCACCGACTGAGCCACCCAGCTGCCCCTTTAATGACCTTTTGAATACGTAAATCAGATGGATACACTCTTGAACAAGAAAACCTTTCAATGGTTTCCTGTGACTCTTTTTCAATGGTTTCCTATGACTCTTAGGGTAAAGCCCAAATGCTCACCCTAACTATCCTTGAAATAGCCTGGTCTTTTCTTTTTTCGAAGATTTATTTGTCAGAGAGAGAGAGAGAGAGAAAGAGCAGAAGCAGGGGGAGCAGCAGGCAGAGGGAGAAGGAGGCTCCCAGCTGAGCAAGGAGCCCGGCACAGGACTCGATCCCAGGACCCCGGGATCATGACCTGAGCTGAAGGCAGACACTTAACTGACTGTGCCACCCAGGCATCCCTAGCCTGGCCTTCTTTTACATCCTCCAAAATGCCAAGTTCCTTACTAGCTCAGATCCCATGCATATGCTCTTCTATTTGGAATATTCTTCAATACCTTCTCCCCCCACTCCCAGTTCAATTTTCAAATGAAGGAAAGGAAGGAATGGCACTAGGACTGACACTACTTACACTATGGATGGTAGCAGTTAGGGAATTCTTTGGTTCACCTAATAGCAAACACACCAAACAGAAAAATATAGAAGTCTTACAGGAAGTCCTTTTTGTTAGGCCTGCCTCTTGGTATGAATTAACATAATCGGGCTTTGTTGTTCTTGTTGGTATGGCAATAATCTCTTCTATACAGAGAAATGAATAACTAAAAAAAGATGTTTCTGCAGTGTCCACATGGCTACTGCTAAAATGTTGCATGAAAAATGAAAGTTTTGTTCTGTCATCACGTAGACGTAAATCCAGATTTTTGACTGAAGGTTTCCATTTTTATCTAAATATTTGTGGTTGTCTGTACACATTACCTTTTTTATTAAGCTATCCACTGATTTTCAGGAATCTTTAAAATATGGTACTTAGGTTATCAAACTAGATTCCTGCAGATCTGAAGCCATCTGTGAGGCTAAAGATGAAAGAATTGTTCTAATAACATCTGGATGATAAGGTTTCTCAAAATGATATTTAATGGCAAGACAGGACATCACATTTGAGTTGGGTGGTGAGTAACTCAATAATTTTCTTTTTTTCTTACATTATTTATATTTCATACATGTATTTTAAAAGATAAATTGCCTTTGCTTTGTGTTTAACTATATATATATTTCTTTGTCCAGTAATACAGAAAGGATATGGCCAATAGGAAATGTTAGAACAATGCCCCATCTTATCCAAATTTATCCCTAGATTTCTCAGAGTTTAAAATAAATAAGAGACAAATTGTCCCAGGCATGTAACCGGATACTGTCCAAGGCCTGTCTCCTACTGTAACAGGTGTGCTTTCAATGGCCTTTTATTGCTCTTTTTATCCCCTCTTGTTCTGTTGTCCCCTAGAGTCAACAGCTGTGACTACTGTTTCGTCTCCATAGCACCCAGATTCCTCTCTTCTGTAAAGTTTCATCGATCTTATTTTCCTAATGTCTTTGTTTTACTATTGCTTATGCTGCAGTGTATACTGCACTGGCTATTTGACACTGAAGCTCTATTTAAATCTAGTTTTAATGCCAGTAACTCTGGGAGTTTGTGTAAATTACACGGAAGCAAACTCTTTCTGGGCATAGCCCAGAAACACCCTGGCTCCCTCTGTCATGCTCTATAGCCCTGTGGCCTCTTAGTTAAGAATGACCCAGGACACCAAATAAAGCAGTTACCCCAAGCCTGCCCTAGGGCAGGCATACGTTCTCCCCTAAGCATACATTCCTCACTCATTCAAAAGCTATTCATTGAACAGCTACTTTGGGCAAGGCATTGTACTAGGAAATAGAGATAAGAGATGATTAAGATATAGTTCCTGCCCTTAAGGTTTAAGTCTTAGGGCGTCTGGGTGGCTCAGTCGGTTCAGCATCCAACTCTTGATTTCAGCTCAGGTCATGATCTTAGGGTCATGAGATTGAGCCCCATGTCAGACTGGGCGTGGAGTCTGCTTAAGATTCTCTCTCTCTAACAAAAGATAAAATGAATTTATGGGACTTCATCAAGATTAAAAGTTTCTGCACAGCCAAGGAAACAGTCAGAAAAACTAAGAGGCAGCCCACGGAATGGGAGAATATATTTGCAAATGACACTACAGATAAAGGACTGGTATCCAAGATCTACAAAGAACTTCTCAAACTCAATACACGAGAAACAAATAAACAAATCAAAAAATGGGCAGAAGATATGAACAGACACTTTTCCAATGAAGACATACAAATGGCTAACAGACACATGAAAAAATGTTCAAAATCATTAGCCATCAAGGAAATTCAAATCAAAACCACACTGAGATACCACCTTATGCCAGTTAGAATGGCAAAAATAGACAAGGCAAGAAACAACAATTGTTGGAGAGGATGTGGAGAAAGGGGATCCCTCCTACATTGTTGGTGGGAATGCAAGTTGGTACAGCCACTCTGGAAAACAGTGTGGAGGTCCCTTAAAAAGTTAAAAATTGAGCTACCCTATGATCCAGCCATTGCACTACTGGGTATTTACCCCAAAGATACAGACGTAGTGAAGAGAAGGGCCATATGCACCCCAATGTTCATAGCAGCAATGTCCACAATAGCTAAATCGTGGAAGGAGCCGAGATGCCCTTCAACAGATGACTGGATTAAGAAGTTGTGGTCCATATATACAATGGAATATTACTCAGCTATCAGAAAGAACGAGTTCTCAACATTTGCTACAACATGGACGGCACTGGAGGAGATAATGCTAAGTGAAATAAGTCAAGCAGAGAAAGACAACTATCATATGATTTCTCTCATCTATGGAACATAAGAACTAGGATGATCAGTAGGGAAAGAAAGGGATAAAGAAAGGGGGGTAATCAGAAGGGGGAATGAAACATGAGAGACTATGGACTATGAGAAACAAACTGAGGACTTCAGAGGGGAGGAGAGCACACACACGCTCTCTCTCTCTCAAATAAATAAAATCTAGACTTTTTAAAAAGACTTTATTTATTCATTTTAGAGAGAGCGAGAACCAGAACCCTGAGATCATAACCTGAGCTGAAATCAAGAGTTGGATGCTTACCCTTTGTGCCAGGTGCCCCAAGACTTGAGTCTTCCGGTAGACACAGACAATTATAAAATATGCTAAGTAAGGATGGAAGAGAACTATAGGATCACAAAAGGAAAATAGTTTAATTTAGTGTCAGGAAAGCTTCCTAGAGGAAGTGAAATTTAAGTGGGGCCCTAAAGGATCTACAGGAATTAACTTCACTAAATACTAGAGAACAGCCATCTCAAGTAGTGGAGGCAGCATTTTAAAAGGCACAAACCTTGAGATAACATGGCTTATTGGGTGAATTATCCGTAATTCCTCATGACTGGGACAGAGTTTTCAAGCGAAGGGTAAGGAGCAGAGTAAAAGAAGCTGAGGAAGAAATCAGGGACAACTCAGCTAGAACAAGAATCATGGGCTTTATCACTCAGGGCAGTGGGGATTCACAAAATGTTGTTAAGTGGGGGCTTAATATAATCAGACTAGCTCCTTAAGAGTGGTGGCAGTATGGAAAAGTAGATAGGAAAGAGTTGCAAGTGGATGCCATTGCAGTAATCCACATGAGAGATGAGGATAAACAGAACTGATGCATTGGTAGAGGGAATGGAGAAAAGAAGGCACATTCAGGTAATATTCAGAAAGTTGAATGGCCACTACATGTAATAATATAGCTATAATACAACATGGGAGGCTCTATAATAACAGTAAATGCAAAATACTATGTAAAAGAGGGATGCCTGGGTGGGTCGGTCGGTTAAGCATCTGCCTTCAGCTCAGGTCATGATTTCAGGGTCCTGGGATCGAGACCCGCTTTGGGCTTCCTGCTCAGTGGGGAGCCTGCTTCTCCCTCTCCTGCCTCTCTTCTTCCCCTGCTTGTGCTCTCTCTCTCTCTCAAATAAATGAATAAAATCGTTTAAAAGAGAGAGAGAGAGATAGCAGGGATGCCTTGGTAGCTCAGTCAGTGAAGTGTCTGCCTTTGGCTCAGGTCATGATCCCCATGAGTCCTGGGACCCAGCCCCACGTTGGGCTCCCTGCTCACCGGAGAGCCTGTTTCCCCCTCTCCTCCCCACTCATGCTCTCTCTTTTTTGCTATCTCTCACTATCTCTGTCTCTCTTTCTCACATAAATAAAAAAATCGTTAAAAAAATAATAAAAGAAATAGCAAACGTTTTCTGGAAGGGTTTTATGAGACTCTAATGAGAAGATGAACTTTTGTGTTCCCAGGCAGAAGAAACAACATGTGCAAGGGCACAAATGAGTGAAAGTGAACGTTCAGTGAGTGGCTCGACTGGCACACATGTATGCACACATACGTGTGTATGTGTGTGTGTGTGTGTGTTCAGCAACAGAGCACTTTTTCCCAACTAAATCTTTCTCTAAACCTTAGTATTTAAGACAGAAGTGATGATTGATTCCTCAGGCAGTTTAAGTATTTTGACAACTATGTCATAGTTTGCGGAACTCTCAAGCACGCTTCCCTATCAATCCTTATGGACTGATAAGTTGAAAACTGGGGCAGAACTTCACCTATTGAGGGCCACTGTTCCCCGAACCCAAGTTGTGTGCCATATACTGCCTAAACAACTTCAAAGAGATGTGTTTAAGCCTACAGTTATGAAGAATCTGGGAAACCATGTAAATGGCTAACTTCATTTGTGGTACTCATCCTCTCTTTCCTGTACTGAGTTCCTTTGTCTAAAAGGTCACTTGCATTTCTGCAATCCTCCCCCACTTCTGTACCAGTCGTCTACACGTCAGTCTGAATATAAGTAAATGAACACCTTGTCCCAAGGATATGAGTAATGTATGCGGGTTGAGTTCTAGGTCTCATATCACAACGACTCAACACTGACTCTTTTTTTAAAAAGATTTATTTATTTATCTGAGAGAGAGAGGCAGAAAGGGGCAGAGGGAGAGGGAGAGAGAAACTTTAGCAGACTCCACACTCAGCATGGAGCCCAATGTGGGGCTCGATCTCATGACCCTGGAATCACGACCTGAGCTGAAACCAAGAGCTGGATGCTTAACTTACTGGGCCACTGAGACACCCCACAACACTGACTCTTTTATTTTTTTAAAAAAGATTTTATTTATTTATTTGACAGAGAGAGAGAGAGCACACGCAGGGGGAACAGCAGAGGGAGAGGGAGAAGTAGGCTCCTTGCTTAGCAGGGAGCTTGATGCAGGGCTCAATCCCAGGACCCCAAGATCATGACCTGAGCCGAAGGCAGACGCTTAACCAACTGAGCCACCCAGGCACCCCAACACTGACTCTTTTAAAAGTGCATATTATAGTGTCTGGATGGGGTCAGTAGGGATAATGCCTTCCTCCCTACTCCGATCCCCTGCTTTTTATATTATTCTGTTTTATGGGTCAGAGTTGTTCAAAGAGAGTGCACATACTTCTAGGATACGTGAAAACTTTAAAGAGACACATAGGCAGGTTTTGTTTGTGTGTTTATTTTTAACCAATTACCAGATTTGTAACTTCTATTGTACTCTTTCCTAAACTTGTTCTGCATGAGAACATACCTGATGGTTCTAATTTCCCACCCTCCTTGTCCCACTTTACGAAGAAAGGCATGTCTCTAATTCATCTCAAGACTTACCTTGGTACCCAAGGTGAAAAAACCGCCTGGAGATCAAACAAAGGCACCATTGGAAATATTGGTGTAGACATTGAGAAAGTGCATTACTTTGATGATGAGATAACAAACACTTTTATAAAGTCTAGTAGTTTTTAATGCCTTGCTATCGACAGAGTCAGAGGAGGGCCTAACCAAGTTGTCATTTCATAGATCATTACATATAATTTTGATGACAGATCGTTAAGTAATTTTGGGGGGATATTATCCAAAAAGTGCTCAATTGAATGATAATGTTTTAACCAAACTCCATTCATTCCCATCCAATTATGGAAAAAAAAGATTTCTCAACACTTTTCTCTGTTAAAAATGCTGAACTCAGGGGGCACCTGGGTGGCTCAATCAGTTGAGCAACTGACTCTTAGTTTTGGCTCAGGTCATGATCTCAGGGTCGTGGGATCGAGCCCATCAGCCTCACGCTTAACAGGGAATCTGCTTGAGATTCTTTCCTCCTCCCTCTCCTTTCTCCTCTGGTCATCCCCACCCCCCACTCACTCACACGCTCTTCTCTCTCTCTCCCTCTCTCAAATAAATAAATAAATAAAATCTTTATTTAAAGATGCTAAACTGGGTCTCATTAGAAAAATAAGCAACATTCAAAAAAAAATTAAAAAAAGAAGAAAAAAGAAAAATAAGCAACATTCATCCACAGATATATGAACTACATTTTTTAAAATACCCTCTTCTTCCACTTAAGTGATATATTCCCAATAATACTCTATTTTATGTTTATTAATTATAAAGTTTTATATTTGTGTTCTCTTAATCAGTTGCGTACTACTGGCTATAATGAAAACAGTCCCAAAGGCTCAAAAGCCTGACAGTCACAGGAAATGAGCACTTTTTACAATGTGAGTTTATGGCAGAAATTAGGTTGTGATGATCAAAGACTTCCAAGAATAAAAACATATTGCATTAGGATACAATTCTGTGGGGTAAAGTGAAAAGAGTTCAAGAGAAAAAGGTAGGATATAAAATTTCTGACTGTTCAAAAGGAGTTTGTTCGTGTATCTTTTAAGTGGATCGTGGTGGATATCAAACCGCTATGGTATTTGGTTCCACTTAATACATTTCAAAGAGGGATGTGACAGTTTTATTTTTTAATGTCAGTATTTGCAATATGCCAGAAATTACATCATTCACAATATTTGAACTTTCATAAATCCCTCCATAAAAAGTTGTTAGGTGTAAATGTTAGGTTATGGGGCATATAGTTTTTCCAAAATTCCTTTAGAGGCTATGCAAGTGAAAACGTTTGAAGACCACTGTCAAAAATGGAGAATTAACTAGGGGCTGCTTAAACCCACCTGCAGCTTGGGGGTTCTTGGCCCCAAGAGTTGCCAAGGTTGAAGCCAACTGGAGCCATTGTGTCACTAATTTATTCCCTTTGCAAGCCAGAAACAGGGACTCTTTCCAGGCCAGCCACAGGACCATCTTTCCCACCCACTTCTCCAGTGTCTCTCCCTTTAACCCCCTCCTCCCCTTCCCTCCCACTGAGCCCCATTTCAGCTACACCTGCCTCCCCTCTCCTAATTCAAACTTCCAACAGAGGCTTCTCTCGTCCCTTTGCCTGAATACAAATACTCCTATAGTTAAAGAGAGGATACATTCAAAAGAGCTATAAGTTGATGTGTTCAGAAGTCAAGAGAGAGAGGCTTAAGGTTGCTGTCCCTGGAAACACTTACAAAGCAGCTGCTGTGAGTGTTGGGGGCTGAGGGCTCACAGCTGGCTCTGTTCTCTGGAGAATTGCCTGGGGCTGATAGGAGCTGCTCACCGAGAAGATGACCCCCCCACACACACTAGCCCCGTCTGGAAGTGGCCCCTAGCCGGAGATTGGTAAGAGCTTCAAAAGGCTCTTCCCTTGCCTCTACAGCAAGCAACGCTGCTGTGTGGTTTATGCTCCAGAACCTTCTGCCAAAGGTTAAGTCAGTGTGAGGCTGTCCTTCTCAGCTCAGAAACCAAACACACGTCTCCTTGTTGTTGATATGTTCTATCAGGCATCTTTTCCCCAAACAGGCCAGTTTTGAATACACTGAAAATCTGTTAAGATAAATACCTTCTCCCAATGCCAAACCCCTGTGATCTCAATAGTAGCTGGTGTGTCCAAGAACTCTAGCAACCGTGTTAGCCCTTCACCACCTGATCTCACTTTTCTGTGTAAATTCAAAGTCCTCAGGGATGCCTGGGTGGCTCAGTCAGTTAAGCATCCAACTCTTGACTTTGGCTCAGGTCATGATCTCAGGGTCAGGAGATCAAGCCCCCGGGCTCTGCGCTGGGTGTGGAGCGTGCTTAAAGTTCCCTCTCTCCCCCTGCCCCTCCTCTCCCTCTCTTTCTTCCTCTAAACACACACACACACACACACACACACACACACACACACACACACACAAATACAGTAGGGTACTATAAATGTATTTTCTCTTTCTTAAGATTCTCTTAATAATATTTTCTTTGCTCTAGCTTGCTTTATCATAAGAATACAGTGTATAATACATATAACATACAAAATACATGTTATAAACTGTTTATGTTATTGGTAAAGCTTCTGGTCAACACTAGGCTATTAATAGTTTGGGGGGAATATAAAGCTATGGGTGGATTTTCAACTACTGGGGGGAAGTATAAAGTTATGGGTGGATTTTCAACTGCTGGGGGTGGGGGGTTGGCACCTCACCCCTGAGTTGTTCAATGGTCAACTGTACTTTGTATGTGTCAGAGACCGTTCTGAACTCTTAGGGTAGACATACCAGTGAACAAAGTAAAGATCCTTGCCCTCATTCTAGCAGAGGGGAACAGACAATAAACATTATAAATAGGTAAATTACATATTGTAAGGAAATTTGTGCTATAGGACAAGAAAAGACAGAGCAGGGTAAGAGAAATTGGGAGTGCCAGGGTGGAAGGTATGAGGTGGGGACTGCAGTATTAAAATAGGGTCTTCAGACTGAATCAATGCAAAAAACAAATTTTTTTTTCATCCACAGCATTTTTACCATGCTTAGCTTCTGAGTTTTTCAACAAATATCTAAACTAGCCTTCTCCTCAATTAATGTTACACTAGCAGGCATATGACACTGATGCTGGGCCCTCAGTCCCGTGTTCACAAGATTCCCATTTCCTCAATTAATTTGCAGCTCCTCGGGGCACCTGGGCAGTCATTTAAGCATCCGACTCTTGGTTTCAGCTCAGGTCATGATCTCAGGGTCATAATATCAAGCACCACCCCCCCCCATGTCAGGCTCCATGCTCAGTGGGGAATCTGCTGGAGATCCTCCCTCTCCTCCTGCCCCTCCCCCCACACTCAAGCTTGTGTGCTCTCTCTCTCTCAAATAAACAATTTTTTTAAAAAATCATAGTTCCTCTCCCTGATTTTCGTGGATCACAAAAGCACAGAACTTCTTTTTTTTTTTTTTAAAGATTTTATTTATTTATTTGAGAGAGAGAGACAGCCAGCGAGAGAGGGAACACAAGCAGGGGGAGTGGGAGAGGAAGAAGCAGGCGCTTAGTGGAGGAGCCTGATGTGGGGCTCGAACCCAGAATGCTGGGATCACGCCCTGAGCCGAAGGCAGACACTTAACCACTGTGCTACCCAGGCGCCCCACAAAAGCACAGAACTTCTTACATCTTCGATAACTTGTGCTTTATCATTCATAATTGTTTCTATCACAGAAGTCATCCCATCACATACTGGTCATTTCTCACCAATTTCAAATTTTTTATTCTCTACTTTCCATTAATTTATTTAATTTATTTTATTTTTAAATTTTTATTCTTGTAGTTGACAATGTTATATTAGTTTCTGGTATACCATGTAGTGATTCAACAATTCTATATATTACTCAATGCTGATAAATATAGTCACCATCTGTCACCATACAACATCATGACAATATTATTGACTATATTGCCTCTGCTATACTTTTCATCTCTGTGACTTATTTATTTTATAACTGTAAGTGTGTGTCTCTTAATCCCCTTTACCTATTTTATCCATCCACCCACCCACCCACCTTCCCTAACAACCACCCAGTTTGATCTCTGTATTTATGAGTCTGTTTGGTTTTTTGTTTGTTTTGGTTTGGTTTTTTTAGATTCCACATATTAGTGAAATTGTATGGTATTTGTCTTTATCTGATTTATCTCACTGAGCATAATACCATCTATATCCATCCATATTGTTGCAAATGGCAGGATCTCATTCTTTTTTATGGCTGAGTAATATTCCATTGCATATATGTGCCACTTCTTTATCATTCATCTATCGATGGACACTTGGGCTGCTTCCATATCTTGGCTACTATAAATAATACTGCAGTAAAAATAGAAGTACATGTATCTTCAAATTAGTGTTTTCATTTTCTTTGTGCAAATACCCAGTGGAGGAATTACTGGATCATATGCTAGTTCTATTTTTAATTTTTTGAGGAACCTGCATACTGTTTCCCACAGTGGCTGCACCAATTTACATTCCCACCAACAGTGCACGAGGCTTCCGTTTTCTCCACACCCTCGCCAGCACTTGTGATTTGTTCTTGTTTTGATTTTGGCCATTCTGGCAGGTGTAGGAGGATAGCTCATTGTGGTCTTGATCCGTATTTCTCTGATGATTAGTGATGTTGAGCATCTGTTCGTGTGTCTTTTGGTCATCTGTATGTCTTTATAAAAAGTGTCTATTCAAGGGGCCCCTGGGTGGCTCAGTCATTAAGTGTCTGCCTTCGGCCTAGGGCATGATCCCAGGATCCTGGGATCAAGCCCTGCATCGGGCTCCCTGCTCCACTGGGAGCCTGCTTCTTCCTCTCCCACTCCCCCTGCTTGTGTTCCCTCTCTCGCTGGCTGTCTCTCTCTCTGTCAAATAGATAAATAAAATCTTTTTTTTAAATGTCTATTCAAGTCATCTGCCCATTTTTAAATTAGATTATTTTTTGCTTTTTGGGGGTGTTGAGTTGTGTAAGTTCCTTATGTATTCTGGATATTAACCCCTTATCAGATATATCATCTGGAAATCTCTTCTCCCATTCAGTAGGTTACCTTTTCATTTTATTGATGGCATGCATTCATTACTTTTATTTTCAGCATGAGTACACCAATCTCGACACAACACTTTTTTCACATTTACACTTACGATAATGTAGGATTCATGTTAACAGATTTAGCAAACAGATTAAATGGGAATTTCAAATAATAATTTTTATATAAGTATGTCCCATGCAATATTTAGGACATATTTATATATATTTTGTATTTACATTATACTTATATTACATATAAATATATATAATAGTTATATTTATACTATAAAAGATTTATTTATATGAAATTCAAGTTTAACTGGGCATCCTATATTTTCTCTGGCAATCCTATGCAGGATTTAATTAAATTCATCAAGGTGGATTGAATGTTCATTATGAGACATTATTCTATATAGAGCAGTGCTTCACAAAGCGTGATCCTGAGACCAGCAGCACCGGCATTACCTGGGAACTTGATACGAATTCAAATTCTTGGGTTCACATCAGGCAAGCCAAATGAAACAGAAACTCTGAGTTTCTGAGTTTCTGCCCAGCAGCCTCTGATCTAATAAGCCCACGGGGTGACTCTGACAGATACTAAAGTTTGAAAAGGACTGACCGAGACAGCTCTGTTAGCACCCCTGCCAGTTCTCGCCAGGGCGTCCCATTGAGGCTGCTGAAGAGTTGGCCGCTAACGTCTTACTGTCGGCCCCCTTTCTCTGCAAAACTGCCCTCTGCTTGTCAAGAGTTGCCTCTTCCAGGAAGTTATGTCCCACGTTGGGGGTGTCCCGTCCCTTCTGAACCACTGATAGAGGCATAAAGGGCTGACTTCTTCACCAAGATGAAGACAGTTCTGCAGTGTGCTTTATACTCAAGAGCCCTAACCTCGTGGGTCACACGAAGGCTGGACTTCTCTGAGACCACATCTTTTCCTAGTTCTTTTCCCTTCCCTGTCCTGCTTTTCTCACTCCCTTCCAGGCATTTCCTAAAGAGCATTCCCTCCACATCAGCTGCAACCAAATCCCTGCTTCTGCAGAGTCTGACACAAGATGGGATGAAGCTAATAATGGTCCTAAAATACCGTAAAGTTACACCCAAACGTGGCAAATTCGGCAAGCCGACCAAATAACAGCACTAAAATGAGCACACGTAACCACTGATGCTCCTTGAGGAAAAGGAAAAGCTGTTACAATATCTTAAACATCAGGTTTTAGAAGCCAGGTTTTAGGAAGTGGAAAGTAGAGAAGAAGATGAATCTAACACATTAAAAAAAAAAAAACATTGTCAATATTATAATTTATTGTTTTCTACATGCCTTCAAGTAAATCGGGCAATAGTACAACTCTGTTAGAATTTGAGTGTAAAAAAAAGAAGAAGAAGAAGAATCTGAGTATAAAGCCCCCAGAGGGCTGGTACCCAGCCCTAGCACTGTGCACATGGCTCATGGTAGATGCTCGATCGATGCCTGTGTAATGGAAGAAAGGTGTGTGTCTAAGATGACACCAAGATTTTGAGGTGGGAAACATGGATGAATACCATCAAGAGGAAGAGAAAGCTGGGAAGAGGATGAGTTTATTTTGAACCAAAGGGTTCGAGGAGACCCAAATTTGAGAAACTCAAATAAAGACTGCTATTGACTGCTAAAAACATAGACCTGGCAAAGAGGTGAAAGGTCGGGGCCAAATATGTATTTTAGAGAGTGGTTTTCTACGATTACGTTGTCATTCACAGAAGCTCAGTCTTCATAATTTGGCACAAAGCCTGGGCATCTGATCACAGTTTCAAAAATCTAAAAAGAAAACTGCTAAACACAAATGTCTAGCTGCTTTTTCTTCTGAATGGTCTTTTAGAAATTTTATTTAAAGGAGACTTTTTGGTAAAGTACTTGCAGCTTAACAAAAGATGCTTCAGTGTAGCATGTCATTATGAAAGAAAGGTATTCTCACTGGGCAGAAACTTTGACAAGATTGGAACCATCCAGATAAGATGCTATTGGTATTTAACTTTTCCCTTGGGAGAACTTTGTATTTCAATTAGCCTGTGTTTTCACATACTTTTTTTTCTGACAAGTTAAGTTCCCCTGAAATAATTTAAACCAATGCTTTATGACCCTGCCACATCTGAATCTTTGCACGGAAAAATAAGATTTTTAATTCACTCCTTGAGATTTTTAATTTTTCTTAATTGTTGTACTTATTTTTTATTGAGTTTTTTTTAAGTGTTGGGGGTTTTGTTTTGTTTTAAGATTTTATTTATTTATTAGAGAGAGAGATCACAAGCAGGCGGAAATTTATTTATTTGACAGAGATAGAGACAGCCAGCGAGAGAGGGAACACATGCAGGGGGAGTGGGAGAGGAAGAAGCAGGCTCATAGCAGAGGAGCCTGATGTGGGGCTCGATCCCGGAACGCCGGGATCACGCCCTGAGCCGAAGGCAGACGCTTAACCGCTGTGCCACCCAGGCGCCCCTAAATAAATAAAATCTTAAGAAAAAAACCAGACATTCCCTATAACACCCCTTCTGTCTTCTCGGGGTTTTGGTGCACATGCAATGGCCCGAGACCTCAGAAGCTTGTTTCTTTGATATTATGCACCAAGGACATTACGCACTGATGTGATGACTCATGCCTCCCAAGAACCATCTGTATGGTCTATGAAGCTCCATTTTATCCTAAGATAAAGCAATTTTTGTATGTTGGAGAAAATGCGAGCAATATGGCTGCTGGTTCATGGGCAATAAAATACAAATGTGCAAACAACATAGAATTTAAGAGGATTCTGCGTCAAGTGTAAACCATGAGAAGACAATAAGAGAAAGGCCTGATGTGACAAGAACAGGCTGGAGAAAAAGCAAGATGGCAAAACTGGGCCATCGACACAAGAGCAGCTCATGTAACCTGACCTAGGTCAAACGTTCAGGCTAAGGTTTTATTCAGGGTGTTTGGAGGAGAGCAGTCCAACTGGACTGTCAGGACAGCAGCTATGTTCTAACTGGTCTAGAATCTTAGGCTTATGACCAAAGTCCAGTCATAAAGACCTGGTTTTCTGTAGTTACCAGGGGCCTCATAGTTGCCTGGTCGGCTTGAGGGTGAAGGAGGTTGAAACTAAGACAACAAGAGGGCACCTGGGTGGCTCAGTTGGTTAATCGTTCAACTGTTGGTTTCAGCTCAGGTCATGGTCTCAGGGTCTGTGAGACTGGGCCCTGCACTGGGCTTCCTGCTCAGTGAGGAACCTGCTTGAGATTCTTTCCCTCCCTCTCTCCCCCTCCCCCCACTCTAAGAAAGAAAGAGAGAAAGAAAGAAAGAAAGAAAGAAAGAAAGAAAGAAAGAAAGAAAGAAAGAGAAGGAGGGAGGAAGGGAGGGAGGAAGGAAGAAACTAAGAAGACAAACTTAGGTTTGGCTCTGGACGTATCGAGACAACTATCATTGTTTCCCTGGGTATGGTTTGGAACCTGAGGTTTTTCACAGCGTGGCCGTCCATGCGTCCTTCATGGTGAGGCAGAAGGTCAATTCTGAGGAGAGGTACTAACATCGGTTAGGAGAAAATCTTCATCCTCTGAGGAATGGTGATGAGAAACAATGACCAAAAAAGGGGGAATATTCTATTACTTGAGTAGTCCTGGCATTTTGGCCAAGGAAACTGTGTTAAAAGAAAAGTCTCAGACACCCTTCTAGTTAACATCTCCAACACTCTGCTCTTTAAAACTGTGAAGATCTCAAGTTTTGTGAAGGGATTTGAAAAAGAATGATTAAAATAAGTTTGCTATTCAAAGAACAGTTTCTTGAAGTAATCCAAAGTGCACCCTTCAGAACACCAATTCTCTTTTCTTTCTCCTATTAGCTGCTAATGGCAAACAATACATCATTTGGTGTCAACTGATGCTTTTAAATGAACCTCCGAGAGATAAGGAAGTACAGCTAATTACTGTAAACAAGCCCGAGGGGACAAGGCGACTGTTGCTATGGTGTGCAAAGGAGTATTAATAGAATACTCAGCCAAACATTTGTATTCATCAGCTCATCGGTGAGCTCCAATCCAAATCCTCTAGAGGACTAGAGGATATATTTTATACTGTCCACTTGTCATATCCTCGTGTTTTCTATTAGCAAGATGATTCATAGGAGGAGGCAGTAGACACAAACTTTGAAATCCAGGAGGCCAATTTGGTTTCTGTCTCTTCCTGGTTATGTGACCCTGGTCAAGTCTCTGAATGTCTCCTAGCCTCCGTCTTCACATAGCACACATGAAATAGGGTTTTAGAGAGAGGTAAGGCCATGCCTGTAAAGGAATTAGCAGAGTGCCTGGTACGTAGAAAGTGCCCCCAGATGGTCAGTGCTGGGATACTGCTATTAGTTTATTTTTCTCTTTAAGTGACGGAATCAAAAGAAAAAAATGCCATTTGTCCAAGTCCTGCAGAGAGCTCCATGACTCCCAAGCGCTCCCGATACTTGAGCAAGTTTGAGAGCGACTAGCTTTATAGCATAGTCCGTGCCTGAATCCAAGATACTACACCTTAGAAGAAAATTGGACAGTGAACCTTTGGATAAACAAAAGACATGAAGAGGAGTCTTCAGGGAGGAAAGCCACACCAGGAAAGATACTCTGGGAGAAAAATCCGCATCCCAAGGTCAGAGGGTTATGAAGTACAGACTCTTCAGGGAGAGTAAATATTACTACTGCTCTGCACCTGGGTTTCCATGATCACACTAGCTTCGCAGAAAAGGGAAAATCACGAGTCAGTGGTTTTCTGGCTCCAATCCCATGCACTCTCCAGGAACTTCGCTCCCCATTCCATACCCACGCATTCCTGTATGTCCTCTCACCTGCCCTTCCCCCTCCAGGAAAGAAAAAAAAAAAGTGGCGCTCTGGGAAACCAGAAAGACATCTCGCAAGGCTTCTGGGATCTGGTACTCACGGTCACCACATAGCCCCCATTCTCTTCTTTTCTTCTACCTTGGGTAAATACGCTCTCGTGGCCAATGGCCCTCAAAAGCAAGACTCCTCCTGGTGCTGCCAAGGGTGTGACCGGTGGCCGGCGGTGTGCGCGCACACGAGGTCAGCGCCCGGTAAAAACGATGCCGTCTTCCGATGCTGCAGAAGCCAGGGGTGCGATCACCTCGGGTGCTGCCAAAACTGTCGGCACAGAGGTTGCTGACACGCTACGATAAAGTTCTTTTCATTTTCATTTGTTCTTTTATTAGAGATCCTCTGCGGTGGGATCCGGGCATGAGCTCTGGGGGCTGGGCCAGATGCTGTCTGCGGCAGACGCCGTGCTGGGCTTAGACTCTAGCACAAGCGCCCCCGACACAGGCGCGATTGCCCTGCAATCCAGTTACGTGGCTCCCTTTTCACTTTGGATGGCTTATTTCCCTGGAAGCTTCTTGAGGTTGGTGCCTTATCAAACCTCGGCTGTGCCCGGCCAGCCGAGCCTGACTGTTGACAGTCCACACCGTTCAAGTTGAAGATGGGGCCCTAGGTTAGGATGGGATGGTCAGAAGACAGGAATGGGGACAGGGAGGTGGAATGCATGGAGCAGTTCAGGTGATCAGGCCTTCCTGAATACACACCGTGTGCTTCTCGGCAACCGTGCCAGGGCACCATTATTAACAGTCATTTTACTGCGGTTAGATTCCATCTTGCTAACTCGCGCTCAGTTAAACAGGATCAAGGTCACGCAAGGCAGTAAATGACAGAATTGGAAACAAGGTCTTCCTGCTCCGCCTATGCCACTGGAGTAATGCTCTGTGCAAAAAATCTTATCACTGGGAATGATTATGATTGGCCTCAGGGGATTAGAGATAGATGTGTAAGAGGGTACAAGTACATACTTAGATTCTATAGCTTTATATTTACCACAGAGTGTGGGCGCTCTCTAATCTGGGGGTCAGCAAACTATGGCCTGAAGGCCCACCACCAAGTTTTTTGGTTTTTTTTTCTTTTTTTATATTTTATTTCTTTATTTGAGAGAGAGACATAGAGCACTAGCGGGGGTGGGGGGGCAGGGCAAAAGGAGAGAGAGAAGCAGGTTCCCCACTGATCAGGGAGGCCGATGCAGGGCTGAATCCCAGGAGCCCAAGATCATGACCTGAGCAGAAGGCAAATGCTTAATGGACTGAGCCACCCAGGCGCCCCGGCTCATAACCAAGTTTTATAAATAAAGTTTTATTGCTACTCAGCCAGGCTCATTCACTCACTTACATATGGTCTACAACTGCAGAGATGAGTAGTTCTCATGGAGACCATATACAAGCAAGCCTAAAATATCTATTTTCTGGCCCCTTAAGAAAAAGTTTAGCAACCACTGCTAACCCATCAAAACATCCCACTGAGTTCAGGAGATGCCTTCATTAGCAAATGACATTCCCCGACCTCCCCCTCTTTAGAACCATAAGGAGTCTGAAGAAGATCTAGTCCTGCGTTTGGGGAGAAATCATCAATCCAAAGTACCCACAGAGCTAGACATAGTACTCCGGTGCAGGGCGTTCCTAAACTGGGGCTTGTACTCATTCGCATAAGTTTATTTTTCTAGGAATAGGTCCATAGCTTTTATCATATCAAAAAATAGTTGGGAATCACTAATTGAATTATCGTCAGACAGACATAAGTTTAAGTCTAGCCTAAGGCACTGGCCAGCTGTGTGATTTGGGCCAATTAGTAAACTCTTGGAACTTCTCTTATCTTATTTGTAAAATTTCTTCTTTATTTTAGACTGTCTCCTAGGATCAGGTCATCCCCTGAATGTGTGAATCTACTTGCAATCTGAGATCACTGAGAGGGTCCTAGCCTCTGTTTCCTCCCTATTCCCCTAAACCAAATGTAACCACTCCTCATATTCTTGGACTGCATTTGTGCCTGGACCACAGATGGAACAAATTGATACATCCATACAAGGAAATACGAACCAGCAATAAAAAGGAACTGTTTATCCGTGCAGCACTGTGGCTAGATCTCAAGGGTCTTATGCTGAGTAAGAAAAAGCCACACTCAAAAGACTACGGTACATACTGTATGATTCTATTTATATGACATTTTGAAAACAACAAGACAATACGGACAGAAATCGTATCACACGTTGCCAAAAGCTGGGATGGAACTAAGGGGTTGATACAGAAGCTGCGAGAAACCGAATTTTGACCCCCATGACCTTCAAACCCTGGTTTGACGCCCAATGAATGTGTCCTGTTCCATGGCTAAAAGGACTTTGCAGATGTAATTAAGGTTACTAATCAGTTAACCTTAAAATTACAAGATAAATCTGGATTATCTAGGTAGCCCTAATGTGATCACATGAGCTCTTAAAAGCAGAAGAGGAAGAGAGATTCAAAACACAGCAAGGATTCAACTCTCTGTGGCTGCCTTGAATACGGAGGGAGTCAAATACCAAAGAAACAAGGACCTCAGTCCTAGAGCCACGTGGGAAGGAATGATGCCAACCTCCTGAATGTGCTCAAAAGCAGATGTTTTTACTCAGACCAAAAAGGAACTTAACCTGGACAACACTTTGCTATCAGCCTTGTGAGACCCCGAGCAAAGAACCCCCCACACCATCCTGGACTTCTGACACAGAAGTGTGAGAAAATAAGCAGGTGTTGTTTTAACCACTAAGTTTGTGGTAATTTCTTTTGGCAACAGTAGAGAATACAAAAGGGCATGAGGGAACTCTTTGGGGTAGAGAAAATACTCTTTATTTTAGACATTTTTTTCTAGCTTTATTGAAATATAATTAACATAAAATATTGTCTATATTGAAGGTGCACAATGTGACAATTTGATACACGTAGACAGCGAAATGATGACCACAGTGACGTTAGTTGATAATCCATCATTCCACACGGTCACCTTTTTCTGCCTGGTGAGAACTGTGAAGATGTACTCTCTTAGCAACTTTCAAGTACTCTAGATCTTGATTGTGGGGGTGCTTCCATGAGTAGGTTTGTCAAAATTTATAGGACTGTATACCTAAAATTGCTGAAATTTAATGTATGTGAATTATATCTCAATAAATCTACAAAAGAAATAAAAACTCATCAAATTGTATTTAAATGGGTTTTACTGTATAGAAACTATACCTGAACAGGTACTAGAGAACCATCTATTAGAGAACTCTTCCCTTATTCTCATCATCCCCCACTTTATTTTTTTAAAGAATTTTTTTAAGATTATGTATTTATTTGACAGAGAAAGAGAACACAAGCTGGGGGAGCAGCAGAGGGAGAGGGAGAAGCAGGCCCCCCGCTGAGCAGGAAGTCTGACACGGGGCTTGATCCCAGAACCCTGGGATCATGACCTGAGCTGAAGGCAGATGCCCAACAGACTGAGCCACGCCGGCGCCCCTAAAGATTTTATTTTTTGGGGCGCCTGGGTGGCACAGCGGTTAAGCGTCTGCCTTCGGCTCAGGGCGTGATCCTGGCGTTATGGGATCGAGCCTGCTTCTTCCTCTCCCACTCCCCCTGCTTGTGTTCCCTCTCTCGCTGGCTGTCTCTATCTCTGTCGAATAAATAAATAAAATCTTTAAAAAAAATTAAAAAATTTAAAAAAAAGATTTTATTTTTTAAGTAATCTCTACACCCCATGTGGGCTCGAACCTACAATTTCGAGACCACGAGTTGCACAGTCCACCAACTGAGCTAACCAGGCGCTCCCCATCTTCCCCGACTTTAGATAATTAACCATGACTCCCCCTCCACCACAATTGTACTTTATTATTTATTTCTATTTTTCTTCTAATACTATATTGTCATGTTGAATTATATCTGTATTACTAGTAGACTGAGTGCAGGGACAGTGTCTTCAACTCTGGATCATGAATCCCCAGAATATAGTAGGTGTTTTATCATTTTTATTTGATTTCCACTACTGTACATGAACATATCTAAAACTTCTCAGACATCTCTTTCAGAAATTTTCTGGCTAGATCTCTTCCTGGGAGTAATATAAATTTATTACTAGATAAAGCTTTTCAATTTCTTAAAAATTTCAAAACCACTACCTTAAATTTCAACAGAGTACTCCCGCATTTCTGGTATTCTTGAGGATAGTGAAGTCGTCTACGTGTATCTCATTTTTTTATACATTGTAGAGTTTGCTAACATTCCCTCTTAGATACTGTTTTTCTAGAAAATAATCCAGTTAAAAATGCCCTTTCAACAATACTTATGTCCATCATAGTCGAGTTGCCAGATAAAATACAGAATGCCCCATTAAATTAGAATTTCAGATAAACAAAAAATAATTTTTAGAAGTATGCTGTCTGCCATGTTTAACTGGACATCCTTTTATTATGAGAAGGGGTGATATGTCGGACAAGCCTAATTGTAGCATGCACCCATCTGTTGACGCAAGAGTACTATTGTTAATGTAAATTTGTGTTTTAAATCTGCTGAGGTTTTACAAAGTGACAATCAGCCCCATTATAGGCCTGGGATGCAAGATGTATGGAGAGACTACTTTGAGGGACGGAATGAGGAGAAAAAGGAATCTTGTCAATGAATTGGGTCTGATAAGAAAAGGACTTCATGCCCTTGGGAGGTCTGCAAGAGTGGCTGGAAAATTGTACATGAATGAAAGTAAGAGATTGCCACTTAGGAAAACTTAGAAGGATAGGACATGGGGAAGAAATATTTCATGAGGCACTGGAAGGATTCCACAGAAAAGTAAAAGTTCAAAAGTTGGGGGAGTAGCTGCAGAGAGAGGAGTTTTAATTCATTCCAAAAATAAATCCCGAGCACCAAGTATGTGCCCTGCACTGTTCAAGAGAAAAGCCCCCATATTCATGGAGTTGACATTTCAGTTGGGGAAAGGGATACACACGGAATCTAAGGAAATGAGGAAACCATATAGCATGTCACTCGATGGTTAGCGCTACGGAGAAAAATTCAGCAAGGAAGGAAGATGGGGGGCACCTGGGTGGCTCAGTTGGTTAAGCGTCTGCCTTCAGCTCAGGTCATGATCCTGGGGTCCCAGGATCAAGCCCCCATTGGGCTCCCTGCTCAGCAGGGAGTCTGCTTCTCCCTCCGCCCCTCCCCCCTGCTTGTGCACTCTTCTCTGTCTCTCAAATAAATAAATGAAATCTTTTTTAAGGAAAGGAAGATAAGAAGATGAGGACGGGAGAAACTCAGACAATGCCTCAGTGAGAAAGTGCCGTTTGAGCCGGACCTTAAATAGACAAGGAAGAAAGTCATGCTTACGTCTGGTATCATGTATTCCAGCAACGGGAACATCTATGCAAAGCCTAGTTCTGTCTGGGAAAAGCAAGGTCAATGTGACTGAAGCTCAGTGGAACTAGCAGGAGAGAATGTCATGGGCAGGGAGATGCAGAGCCTTCCTATGAGACCTAACAGAATAAGGTCAGGACTTTGTCTTTTTTCTTTTTTTCTAAGGAGGGGGAAGAGAATGAGAGAGAGATAGTTTGGGGGAGGGGCAGAGGGAGAGGGAGAATCTTAAGCAAGCTCCATGCCCAGCATGGAACAGGACATGGGGCTCAATCTCACAACCCTGAGATCACAACCTGAGCCAAAACCAGGAGTTGGATGCTTAACCAACTGAGCCACCCAGGTGCCTAGGACTTCGTCTTTTACTACGAGTGTTAGCCGCTGGAGATTTTTAAGCAAAAGGGTGGCTTTGTACAAGGGTCATTCCAGCTGTCATGTAGAGGGTAGATCAGTAAGGGGACAAGGCCAGAAACAACACGATCCCTTTTAAGACTTAATGAGGAAGAGATTGAAGCTTCCTTCTTTGAATTATGGCTAAAGATGATAAAAGTAAGTTTTCAGTAAACAGTAAAATGAGGGGCGCCTGGCTGGCTCAGTCAGTAGAGCACGTGACTCTTGATCTGGGGTTGTAAGTTTGAGCCCCACATGGGGTGTCGAGATGATTTTTAAATAAAATCTTTAAAATATAAAAGAAACAACGAAAAGACACCAAGGAGCCATTCATTTCTTTAAGCAAGAGATAGTTCTGTACAGGAGCGTTCTCGTGAAACACCGGCTCAGACAGATGCTTTATTACAAGGGCATTGCCAGCTAATAGTCTATAAATTGTATAACTTGTCTAGGCCCACATTTTACACCAGCTTCTGCCTATCCCAAGCCTCGGACCTCTTCAGGACAGACTGGAAGCCTCTAGTCCTTACGGGGCAAATTTCTGTCACACCTACGCCGCTATCCCAACCCCGACAAATCATCGCTGCTTAGGAGACATTTTATCTGTTGAGTCTGAAAATAACCTCAAAATCCTTCTTAACACCATGGTTTGTTGTTGTTGTTGTTGTTGTTTCGACAGCCATTATCGGTTCATTAGCACTGGCACAAAAATGCAACTCGTGTAGCTTCACTGGTGTCGCAGCTGCTATGTTATTCACAGCACCGGGGCACCTGCAGGAGAGAACGAAATGGGAAATGGGGTTGATATCCAACCCTCCCCCCAGCTCTGTTCTTCATGGGCTGGGTCTGTGTCCTGAGGGTGTCTTTTCCTAAATCACACGAAGGCATGGACTTGACTAGCAGCAGCAACTCTGTCTGATTTAGGGAAATAAGCAGGGGGAGGGGGTCACTGGTTTTAAGTGTTGCAAATAATAAAGAGAAAATATTTAGACGGGGTGGGGAGAGTTGAATGGAAGCATTCATCTTTGAAGAATGGCTAAGATTTCGTTTTTTTCTTTCTATTGTATATAGGCAGCGATTTGTATGATGACAAGGTTAGTGTGAAAAGGAGCTAACTAAGCTACATGTTGTAAGTAAAGAGCTGCAGAAGCAGGATTGTAAACAACGCGGGTCGGCCTTGCCTAATGGAGATGCTTGCGTAAGCGGTTATTTGCCTCTGCCTCTTGGCAACCAACAAAAGCCAACCTTGGCCTCTGAGCATGTTCAACGACGGATGCCTTTCTGTTCGAGAAATGTAAATTAATGTAAAACCAAGAGCAGTTTCCTATTTACCAATGCATTTTCATTGTTCAATCATGTTCTGTATTAAAGAAACACACATATGACATTCTGATTTTACACAATAGATAAATTAAGTGCTAAATGATTCATAGCGCCACCGTTGCCCAGGGGTTTCTGACGTTCAAAACTTGGTTGAAACACATGGAGCCTGCAAAGTCAGTCAACTGTCCTGGAGGGGGAATCAAACGAGAACCATGATGAGCCGTAATGAGCTCTCCAGCTCATTCAATGAGACGGCTCACCTGCCCCTTACCAGTGCGAACATCCTGTAATGAGAAACTCCTGCTAAGGGAGGTTTTGTTGGATTAAGGACGTTTTCAGCTGAACAGCATAGAGAAAAATGGAAGAACGAAACTTCAGCCCCAAGGCTGAGGCCACTTGAGGGTGAAACTTCAGCACGCATGCTCTGGCCAGGTGCCAGTCACAAAGATCGCCAGCCACATAGCTCTCGGATGAGACTTCCCTTAGCCAGTTTCATGAAGAAAACTTATCATTTTATGTGTAACCTATCCCCACCCCCGCTTTGCTTTCTATAAACCCTTTCATTTTTTGAGTTGCTTTTCTCTGCATCTTCTCCAGCCCTATTATTCCTGTCTTATACACAGCCCAGAACTACAAAAACAGCCCAGGTGCAGACACCTCTGGATAAACAAATTACTTGGGGGGGGGGCGGTTAATCCTGCTATTTTTCGTAGTGATAGTCAACATTTTCCGGACTATTTTAGCCAAAGCAACACTTGGGCAGCTCTCCTCAGAGAACAGTCTAAGGGCTTTTGACCCCCTTTCCTTGGATGTGATATGACAGCTCAGAACTTGTCATTTTAAAACCTGCTGGGAGGGGCATCTGAGTGGCTCAGTCGGTTAAGTGTCTGTCTACAGCTCAGGTCATGGTCTCAGGGTCTTCGGATCGAGTCCCACGTCAGGCTCTCTGCTCAGTTGGAAGTCCGCTTCTCTTTCTCTCTCTCTCTCAAATAAATACATAAAATCTTTTTAAAAAAATAAAACATGCTTGAAGAGGTGGAGAAGGGAGGAAATTGAGAGGTGGAAATACAGATGTGGTTTGGACAACCAATTGGTATAGAGACAACTTGTCGGGAACATTCCTTTGGGTGGCTATTTGGAGAAAACACTTCATATTTGCATAATGTTTTATGGTGGAAAAGGGTCTTTCTCATATTTTTGCGCTCAACCCTCACAGCAACTCTGATCAGAAACGTGAGAGGATTTTTGCAATACTGCATAGTAATTGTGCAAGGAAGCTGGTATTCACACTGAAGTCTGGCTCCTTACTTCATGCTAGACTGCTTTATTATTTGTTAGGGTCCCCTGAACCAACCACCCTGATCTCACAAAACAAATTGTATACTGTGTATTTTAGAAAAGTTTTTTATTTGAAGGCAAGCTATCTAAATGTTTGTAAGGTAATATTATAAAGAAATGTATTAGTCTGAGGGTAACCAATGGAGTAGGCGTGCTAGAATGCCGACCTCCCTCCGATCTGAAGAAAATGTAGGGCTCTCTTTGTAACTGCCCCAATTGTAAATTTAATCATGTTTCAGGCTCTAAAACCTTAGTGGTCAAACATACTGCAAGGGACCCAAGGGGACTTTTATTTAAGAAAACTGTCAAAAGCAGCTACAGATGGGGGACTTCTATGATTCTACTTCATCTGTGATGAAAGATATTTTCATTTCGGCCTGGGAGCTGTTCTTTCTCCATCACTCAGATTACTTTATGAGCCATTTGCTTTGGAAGTAGGTATTTTTACTCTTTTAATGGAATGAACTGCTCTAATGTTAAGGCTCATTATCAAATTGGAATGCAGAAACAACACTGGCCGATAGTTTAAATTTGCCTCTATAAAAATTGTAAAGATGAGGAAGAAAAAAATATATATATATATAAAATGAAGTTTGTTACTCACAGAAAAACGCTGAGGAGACCTAGATACGTACAACGCTGTCAATTTTAATGACATGTACAAATTCACTAAAAACATGCAAATGAAGCAACACACTTCGTATTTCATATTTCTTGAAAATTTAACTGTCCTAAAAGTTTTGACCTCTCTGAATATAAACAGAACAATCTCTCTATCTATAGGTGTCTATGACTATTAAATAACTTAGCAGTCATTTAGCAAGCTAAGTATAAACAAAATGTTACCACTGGATGTAAGTAGCTGAATGGAACAAATTAACTGATATGAGTGAATGAGAAAAGAGGCTCATTCTAAATTTTACAAAAAGGACAATGCTGTAGCACATCAACAATTCCGAGGTCCCTGTTCTATATAGAAGAATGCATGCGACAGCACTTCCTGTTCTTTTTTTAAATTCTTTTTCATTTGAATAGAGTTGACACACAGTGTTCCGTAAGTTTCGGGTACACAAAAGAGTGATTCAACTTCTCTATACATTATGCTCTGCTCACCCCAAGTGTAGCTCCCACCTGTCACCATGCAACGCTAGCACAATACCATTGACTATAGTCCCTATGCTGTACCTTTTATTCCCACGACTATTCATTCCGTACCTGGAAGCCTGCATCTCCCACTCCCCCTTTCCCCATTTTGCCCAACCCCCAATCCCCTTTCCTCTGGCAATCATCAGTTTGTTCTCTGTTTTTACAGATCTGATTCTGGGTTTCGTTTGTTTATTCATTTGTTTTGTTTTTTAGATTCCACATGTGAGTGGAATCATATGGTATTTGTCTTTCTCAGTCTGACTTATGCCACTTAGAATAATACCCTCTTGGCCCATCTATGTTGTTGCAAATGACACAGTCTCATCCTTTTTTATGGCTGCATAAAATTCCATTATATAGAGAGCTAGATAAAGACATAGCTATCTATATATCTATATAGAGAGATATAGAGATAGATCTCAATCTTCCTTATCCATTCTTTTTTTTAAAGATTTATTTATTTATTTGAGAGAGAGAGAGAACATGTGAGCAGAGGGAGGGGCAGAGGGAGGGGGAGACTCCCTGCTGAGCACAGAGCTGACTGTGGGGCTTGATCTCAAACCTGAGATCACCACCTAAGCCGAAACCAAGAGTCGGCTGCTCAACTGACCGAGACACCCAGGTGCCCCTCCATTCTTCTATTAAGGACTCTTAGGGGGGCGCCTGGGTGGCACAGCGGTTAAGCGCCTGCCTTCAGCTCAGGGCGTGATCCTGGCGTTCTGGGATCGAGCCCCACATCAGGCTCCTCCACTGGGAGCCTGCTTCTTCCTCTCCCACTCCCCCTGCTTGTGTTCCCTCTCTTGCTGGCTGTCTCCGTCTCTGTCGAATAAATAAATAAAATCTTTAAACAACAACAACAAAAAAAAAGGACTCTTAGGCTGCTTCCATATCTTGGCTCTTGTAAATAACGCTGCAATAAACACAGGGATGCATATATCTTTTCAAATTAGTGTTTTCATTTTCTTTGAATAAACACCCATTAGTGGAATTATTGGATGCTGTGGTGTTTCTATTTTTAATTTTTTGAGGAACCTTCATACTGTTTCCCACGTGGCTATACCGATTTACATTCCATGCTCGTGGATTGGAAGAACAAATATTGTTAAAATGCCCATAATACCCAAAGCAATCTATAGATTCAACACAATCCCCATAAAGATACCAACAGCATTTTTCACAGAACTAGAACAAGTCGAACTAAAATTTGTGTGGAACCACCAGCAACAACAAAACCCTGAATAACCAAAGCCATCTGGAGAAAGAAGAACAAAAATGGAGGTTTCATAATTCCATATTTCAAGACCTACTACAAAGCCGTAGTAATCAAAACAGTACGGTATTGGTCAGAAGAAAATGGACACATTGATCAATGGAACAGAATAGAGAGGCCAGAAATAAACCCACACTTATATGGTCAATTAACCTTCCACAAAGGAGGCAAGAATATACAACGGGGAAAAAACAGTCTCTTCAATAAACGGTGCTGGGAAAACTGGCCAGCTACATGCAACTGATGAAACTGACCCACTTTCTAACACCATACACAAAAATGAAATCAAAAGAATGAAAGACCTAAATGTGAGATAGGAATCCATCAAAATTCTGGAAGAGAACACAGGCAGCAACCTCTCTGACCTGGGCCGCAGCAACTTCTTGCTAGACACATCTCCAGAGCAAGGGAAACAAAAGCAAAAATAAGCTATTGGGACTACACCAAAATCAAAAGCTTTCACACAGTGAAGGGAACCATCAACAAAGTAAAAGGCAACCTACAGAATGGGAGAAGATATTTACAAATGATATATCTGATAAGGGGTTAATATCCAAAATTATATATTACACAACTCAACACCAAAAAAACCAAACAATCCAATTAAAACATGGGCAGAGGAACTGAATAGACATTTTTCCAAAGAAAAGATACAGATAGGCAACAGACACAGGGAAAGATTCTCAACATCTCTCATCATCAGGGAAATGCAAACCAAAACCACGAGGAGATAGTGACTTTATACCTGTCAGAATGGGTAAAATCAGAAGGAAAAAAAATAACAAGTGTTGGTGAGGGTGTGGAGAAAAAGAAATCTTCGGACACTATTGGTGGGAACTTTTTGTTCTTTTGAAAAAATATAGACATATTCAAAGAAAAAGATGAATGATTTTAGACTACAACACCCGAATGTGCTAAAGAAACCTTTGTTAGGGAAATACAAATAACATTGTCGGTAAGGCCCATAAACCGACAATTTGGCTATTTACTTGGTTGCATATAAAGCTGTATGTGTCCTCGAAAAAGAGTCCAAATATTTAGCATAAGAATAAAACTGCACATACCTTTTTTTTAAATGCTACTTTAAAGGTCTTGTGCAGTCTGCCCTATGAAAGCCTTGAAAATCTAATCAGACCATTAAAAACTAGTACTTGGATTACTCTTAATCATTTGTTTGGGAAAGTGCAAAATTTGGGGGAATTTATTTGATTTTTTTTTTTATGACTAACACGCTGTGGATAGCTCTGTAATGCCAATTGACAATTAAGGCAATTATCTGAAATGATTCAGACACAAAGCTCACTCTTGCCAGCATTTTTTGAAGCATTATACTCTGCTCTTCGATGTTGCTTGCACTAGTGAGGAAAGATTAAAAAATCTTAAATTATTATGATAATAAATCGAATGTTAAACTCTCTGTGACTTAGATAATAAGTATTAGAAGTAAGACAGGAGTGAGCATCTATTAACATCCTTATTTCCTGCATGGGGAACTCAAGCCCAGAGAAGGGAAATGTCTTGTTTAATATCACACTAAATGCCGGCCTGTTGGAACCCAAGTAGGTCTCCTGTTTTCCAGTCCAGTGTACTTCCGATTTCAAGAGACTGTCTCACCTTTTAATTGGTTACTGCCAGAAGTATATAATGATTTCTGTTTTATAGAACTTTTTGATTTTCAAGTGGTAGCAAGAGTAACAATTCACTGAGTGCCTCGTGGGTGGCCTCTCTCCTTGCTAACTACCTTATATTATTTGGGAGAATTGATATCATGACAATATTGAGTCTTCCAACCAATGAACATGGTATATCTCTCCATTAGTTTTTGAGACAATATCTGACTTCTTTTGCCAGCTACATAAAATAATTTCTCTCTGTTAACAGTTTCCTATCAAACTATTTCAGCTTTTCAGAAAACTTGCTAGGCCAATCTGTTCTCAGTTTTGGGGCTTTTTTTTTTTTTAATAAAATAAGATAAAAACAGAGAGGGAGGCAAACCATAAGAGACTCTTAACTATCGGGAACAAACTGAGGGTTGCTGGAGGGAGGTGGGTGAGGGAATAGGGTAACTGGGTGATGGGCATTAAGGAGGGCACTTGAGATAATGAGCACTGGGTGTTATATGCAACTGATGAATCACTAAATTCTACCCCTGAAACTAATAATACACTATATGTTAACTAAGTTGAATTTAAATTTAAAAAAGGGTTTTTTTGAAAGAACGAATTCTCAACATTTGCTGCAACATGGACGGCACTGGAGGAGATAATGCTAAGTGAAATAAGTCAAGCAGAGAAAGACAACTATCATATGATTTCTCTCATCTATGGAACATAAGAACTAGGATGATCAGTAGGGGAAGAAAGGGATAAAGAAAGGGGGGGTAATCAGAAGGGGGAATGAAACATGAGAGACTATGGACTATGAGAAACAAACTGAGGGCCTCAGAGGGGAGGGTGTGGGGGAATGGGATAGACCGGTGATGGGTAGTAAGGAGGGCACGTATTGCATGGTGCACTGGGGGTTATACGCAACTAATGAATCATCGAGCCTTACATCGGAAACCGGGGATGTACTGTATGGTGACTAACATAATATAATAAAAAATCATTTAAAATAATAATAATAAATAAAATATATGAATAAAAAAGGGTATTTTTTAAAGATGAAATGATAACCAGTAAAATTCAGGGAAAGTACAATGTGTTCATTCAGGGGAAGCCTGTCATTTGGCTCCAAATTAACATAGAAATGCCAGCAAGACAGTTATATGACATTCACTATGAAAGCTTTTCAGGAAAAAATATCATAAGCTGATATTTAATTTTTTAGCAACTTTATTAGGATATAATTTGACATTCAGTAAACTGAATGCATTTAAATTTTACAATTTAATAAGTTTTGACACATGCATATATATACAAAATCATCATCACAATCAACATAGTGAACAAATCTACCACCCCAAAAAAGTTCCCTGTGCCCCATGGTAATCCTTTCCCCATGCTCAGTCCCCACCTTCCACATTCCCAGGCAATCACCTCTCTGCTCTCTGTCACTATAGGTTCATTTGCATAATTCGAACACTTTACGTATACACAGAATCATGTAGTCTGAACCCTTTTTTGTGTAGTTCATTTCACTCAGTATGATTATTTTGAGATTCATCCAAATTTTTATTGTGGGGCCCCTGGGTGGCTCAGTCGGTTAAGCATCCGCCTTCAGCTCAGGTCATGATCCTGGGGTCCTGGGATCGAGCCCCACATTGCGCTCCCTGCTAAGCACAGAGTCAGCTTCTCCCTCTCCTTCTTCCCCTCCCCCCACCACGTGCACATGCATGCTCACTCTCTCTCTCAAATAAGTGAATAAGATCTCTTTAAAAAATTTCTTTGCATGTATCAAAAGTTCATTTCTTTTTAGTGCCGAGTAGCACTCTATTGTATACATATTTCACAATTTATCTTTTTGTTGTTAATGGCTGTTTGGGATGTTTCCTGGTTGGAGCGATTTTACAAACTAAGATGTTTTGAACACTTGCATACAAGTCTTTGTATGGACATATACTTTGATTTTTCTTTTTTTTTAAAGATTTTATTTATTTATTTGCCAGAGATTGAGAGAGACAGCACAAGCAGGAGGAACGGCAGGCAGAGGGAGAGGGAGAAGCAGGTTCAGAGAACCTGACGCGGAGCTCGATCCCAGGATCCTGGGATCACGAGCGGGGCCGAAGGCACACGCTTACCCGTGCCCCTGATTTTTCTTTAAATAATTATTTAGATGTTGAATAGGTGTATCATATAGTATGTGTATGTTTAACTTTTTAAGAAGCTGCCAAACCGGTTGCCAAAGTGGTTATACCATTTTACATTCCCACAAGCAGTCTATGAGCATTCCTGTTCTTCCACATTCTTGCCAGCATTTGGTATGGTCACTCATTCTCATTTTATCCCTTTGAATAGATATATAGCGGTATCTTACTGTGTTTTTAATTTTCATTTCTTTGATTGCTAATGATAAATACCTTTTCATGTGCCTATTTGCCATTCATATGTTTTCTTTGGTGAACTGTCTGTTCAAATTTTGCCCATGTCTAAATTGGGTTGTTTTCTTGTGATTCGGTTTCTAGAGTTCTTTAGGTATTCTCCATGCAAGGCTTTATCGTTTGTAATGCAAACATTTTCACCCAGTGACTTGACTTTACATTCTTTTAACAGTGTCTTTCAAAGAGCAGAATTTTTTTTTTAAGATTTTTATTTATCCATTCGACAGAGAGACAGCCAGTGAGAGAGGGAACACAAGCAGGGGGAGTGGGAGAGGAAGAAGCAGGCTCATAGCGGAAGAGCCTGATGTGGGGCTCGATCCCAGAACACCGGGATCACGCCCTGAGCCGAAGGCAGACGCTCAACCGCTGTGCCACCCAGGCGCCCCAAAGAGCAGAATTTTCTAATTCTGATGAAGTCCATGTTATCAATTTTTTGTTTTTATGGAGTGTACTTTTGGTGTCATGTCTGAGAAATCTTTGCCGAATCCAAGGACACAATTTCTCCACTATTTTCTTCTAGGAGTTTTATGTATGTAGATTTTTACGTTTAGGTCTATGATACATTTTAAGTTGATTTTCATATATAATAAGAGACATGGACCCACGTTCATATTTTTGCATACGGATATCTAATTGTTCTGACACAGTTTGTGGAAAACACTATCCTTTCTCCACTGAATTGCATTTGATGGATTGTTAAAAATCAGCTGTCCATATACGTGTGGGCTTATTTCTGAACTCTCTGTTCTGTTCCATTGATGTACATGTTTCTAAAAATAAACCACTGTAAAGATACTGATACCATATGGTTTTGATTACTATAGATTTATAATGAGTTCTGAAAACAGATTTTTTTTTTTAAGATTTTATTTATCTGGCAGAGAGAGAGAGTCCAAGCAGGTGGAATGGGAGGCAGAGGGAGAGGGAGAAGCAGGCTCCCTGCTGAGCAGAGTGCCAGACACAGGGCTGGATCTCAGAACCCTGGGATCATGACCCAAACCAAAGGCAAACACTTAACCCACTGAGCCACCCAGGTGCCCCTGAAAATAAATATTCTTACTCCTCCAACTTTGTACTGTTTTTTGCAAGTTCTTTTAGCTATTCTAGAACCTTTGTATTTCCATATGAATTTGAATATATATGGATCTATATATCAACTTGGAGAAAATGGAGAAAATGACAAAACTGAGTCTTCTGGTCTGTGGACGGACAGCATATATCTCTATTTGTAATTTAAATTTTCTCGGTAGGTTTTATAGTTTTCAGCGTTCTGGTCTGGAACATCTTTTGTCGGATTTACACCTAAGTATTTCATGAGGGTTTTTTTGATGCTATTGTCAATGGTATTTTACTTAAATACAATTTTCAACTGTTAGTTGCTAGCATATCGAAAGAACATTGATGTTTCTATTTTTATCTTGTATCCTACAACCTTGTTAAACTCATTTATTGTATCTAATATTTTTTTGTAGATTCCATAACATCGTCAATGGATGATCGCGTTGTGTGTGAAAAAGGTAGTCTTACTTCTTTCCTTCCAGTCTGAATGCCTTTTCTTTCTTGCCTGATTACACTTGCTAGAACATCCAGTACATTGAAGAGAAGTGGAAAGTGCAGCCTCCTCTTGTTCCTGATCTCGAGCAGAGCATTCCGTTTTTTTACCATTGAGCATGACGTCATCTACAGAGTTTGTAGATGCCTTTTGTCAAATTGAGAGTTTCTTTTGATTCCTAGTATTCTAGTATTTTATAAGGAATGAACCTCTTTGTTGCTGAGTTCTAAGTTTTTTTTAAATTTCTGATTGGACCCTTATCAGACATGTGATTTGCAAATATGTCTTCCATTCTGTGGCTTGTCTTTTCAAACTTTTGATAGTGTCCTTTGTTTTTTTACTTTTTTAAAAGAGTTTATTTATTTTAAGGAAGAGAGGAGAGCAAGTGCAGGGGAGGGGCAGAGGGAGAGGGGAAGCACACAGGGCTCAATCTCAGGACCCTGAGAGCATGACCTGAGCTGAAACCAAGAGTCCGATGCTTAACCAACTGAGACCCCCAAGTGATATAAATAGAGATGAGAGAAGTTCTTTTAGCTTCCTCTGAAGCACGAAAGATTTTAGTTTTGATGAAATCCAATTTATATGCATATTCTTTTGTTCCCTGTGCTTTTAGTGTCATATTTCAGAAACCATTGCCAAATCCAAGGATTTGTTTTCTTCTAAAAGTTTTACAGTTTTATTTTTTACATTTAGGTCTTTAATCCATTTTGAGATAATTTTTTAATATAATGTGAGATAAAGATCCAATTTTATTCTTTTACATGTGAATATTTAGTTGCCCCAACACTATTTGTTCAAGGGCCCTCTTTCCCCATTGAGTAGTATTCTTGGCATCCTTGTGGAAAATCGACCATAAATGTGAGGGTTTATTTCTGGATCCTCTTTTCTGCTGATTGATCTATCCTCATGTCAGTCCAACACTCTTTTGATTAATGTAGCTTTGCAGTAAGTTTTAAAATCTGAAGTGTGAGTCTCCGACATTGTTCCTTTTCAAGATTGCTTTGACTATTTGGGACCCCTTGCAAATCCATATGAATTTGAAGGTTGATTTTTACGTTTCTGCAAAAAAAAAAAAAGCCATTGAGATTTTGATAGGGATTGCATGGTATCCGCAGATCGTTTTGAGGAAAATCGCCATCTTAACAATATTAAGTCTTCTGAAACATGAACATAGGGTGCCTTTTCATTTATTTAGGGCTTCTTTAATTTTTTTCAGAAGTGTTTTGTAGTTTTCTGAGTAAAGTCCTTACCTCCTTGGTTAAATTTATTCTTAAGAATTGTATCCATGTTGAAGCTTTTGTAAATGGAATTGTTTCTTAATTTCCTTTCTGGATTGTTCATTGCTAGTGTATAGAAATACAATTAATCTTGGCATGTTGACCTCATAGCCTGTAAGTTTGCTAAATTCACTTTTTAAATTTTTATTATTTTTTTAATTTAAATTCAATTAATTAACATATAATGTACTATTTGTTTTGGAGGTACAGGTCTGTGATTCATCCATCTTATATAATACCCAGTGCTCATTACAACGCACACCCACCCCAATGTCCATCACCCAGTGACCCTATCCCCCTACCCCCTCCCCTCCAGCAACCCTCAGTTTGTTTCCTAAGATTAAGAGTCTCTTATGATTTGTCTCCCTCT
This sequence comes from Ursus maritimus, assembly GCF_017311325.1. Classification (NCBI taxonomy): domain Eukaryota; kingdom Metazoa; phylum Chordata; class Mammalia; order Carnivora; family Ursidae; genus Ursus; species Ursus maritimus. The sequence continues at coordinate 33,593,078 of NW_024423319.1, read as the reverse complement.
CTGGTTTCATCTTGTTTCATTTTTTCCTCTCTTCCCCTATGATCCTCTGCCTTGTTTCTGAAATTCCACATATCAGTGAGATCATATGATAATTGTATTTCTCTGATTGACTTATTTCACTTAGCATAATACCCTCTAGTTCCATCCAAGTCGTTGCAAATGGCAAGATTTCATTTTTTTGATGGCTGAGTAATATTACACTTCATATATACACCACATCTTCTTTATTATCCATTCATCTGTTGATGAACATCTGGGTTCTTTCCATAGTTTGGCTATTGTGGACATTGCTGCTATAAACATTAGGGTGCATGTGCCCCTTCGGTTCACTACATTTGTATCTTTGGGGTAAATAGTAGAGCAATTGCTGGGTCATAGGGCAGCTCTATTTTCAACTTTTTGAGGCACCTCCATACTGTTTCCCAGAATGGCTGCACCAGCTTGCATTCCCACCAACAGTGTAGGAGGGTCCCCCTTTCTCCACATCCTCACCAACATCTGTCTTTTCATGACTCGTTAATTTTAGCCATTCTGACTGGTGTGAGGTGGTATCTCATTGTGGTTTTGATTTGTATTTCCCTGATGCCAAGTAATGTTGAGCACTTTTTCATGTCTGTTGGCCATGATGTCTTCTTTGCAGAAATGTTTGCTCAAGTCTTCTGCCCATTTCTTGATTGGATTATTTGTTCTTTGGGTGTTGAGTTTGATAAATTCTTTATAGATTGTGGATACTAGCCCTTTATCTGATAAGACATTTGCAGATATCTTCTCCCATTCTGTCAGTTGTCTTTTGGTCTTGTTGACTGTTCCTTTGCTGTGCAAAAGCTTTTTATCTTGATGAAGTTCCAATAGTTCATTTTTGCCTTTGTTTCCCTTGCCTTTGGAGACGTGTCTAGCAAGAAGTTGCTGTGGCGGCCAAGGTTGAAGAAGTTGCTGCCTGTGTTCTTCTCAAGGAGTTTGATGGATTCCTGTCTCACATACAGGTCTTTCATCCATTTTTAGTTTATTTTGTGTATGGTGTAATGAAATGGTCCAGTTTCATTCTTCCGCATGTGGCTGTCCAATTTTCCCAGCACCATTTGTTGAAGAGACTGTCTTTTTCTCATTGGATGTTCTTTCCTGCTTTGTCGAAGATTAGTTGACCATAGAATTGAGGGTCCATTTCTGGGTTCTTATTCTGTTCCATTGAGCTATGTGTCTGTTTTTGTGCCAGCACCAGAGCTATAATCATCAAGACAGTATGGTACTGGCACAAAAACAGACACATAGATCGCTGAATTCACTTATTAACTGTAACATTTTTTGGTAGATTCTTTAGGCTCTCCTACATATATGGCCATGTAATCTGCAAAGACGGATAAATTTATTTCTACCTTTCCAATTTGGATGCATTTTATTTCTTTTTGTCACCCAGTTTTGTCTGACTAGAACTTCCAGTTTGTTAAAGTCTGTGTTTTTTATCTTTGAGGATGTACGCTAAGGTCAACCAAGCTAATGAATTTTTCATGCAAAGCTCTGTCAAGATTTTTTTACTGAAAAGAATATTCTATAATCAGCATATTAATATATAATGTGTGTGTATTTAATAGATTTAAAATCTTGATAAGCTGTCCCAGGGTTTCATAAAAAGGTTTTCTTATGATAGAATTAAGCAATTACTGAAAGTCTATAATCTTTCTTACAGTTTTTGTTTGATAATTTGATGCCCCTCCCAAAATTGTGATAAATTTAGAGAAGAGCCTATCTTATTCATATTCATTCAGACTACTTGTCTACTTAGAATCTGCCTTCAGGGATAGCCTGAGGTGCAGGAAACCAATCTCCTTTATTTTTTTTAAGTAAGCTCTACACCCAGTGCGGGGTTTGAACTCACAACTCTGAGATCAAGAGTCACATGCTCTACTGACTGAGCCAGCCAGGTGCTCCCCAGCCTCCTTTTGAGATAAGGAGCAATTAAAGATTCCTGGAAGCTGACATTCAACTGTGAAGAAGATGTATTTTTCACTTGTGAAATTAATAACTAAATGCAGAATCATCAATATTTTTTTTAACTCTGTGTTGGAAGTGTGAATTGAATGTTCACTGACATGATCAGGCACTCTAGTTACTATTTGGGGAGGTGAGATTCTTCAGTTAAAGGAAAATCCCATGTTGAGGCCTACATTTTGGCTCACTACATGTTCATTTTGGGTGTTCTCCAAATTCTCACTTAAAATAGTTCAACTTTGGGGCACTTGGCTGGCTCGGTTGGAGGAGCGCGAGACTCTTGATCTCAGGGTTGTGAGTTTGAGCCCCATGTAGGGTGTAGAGGTGACTTAAAAATAAAATCTTAAAAAAAAAATAGGTCTACTTTGTTGAATCTGTGCCTAGACTCACCCCCTCCCCCACCTCAGCCCCTCCTCTCTCTGGCTGAGCCTTCAGACCAAGAACAACAGAAAGTCGAGACAGTTATAGTTGAGGCACTGCTCTGAATGATGCAACCCAGATGAACAAATGAAGAGCAATTGGGACAGCACAAAAAGGGGACAAAAAAACAGGCTTTGTGTTCACTTTTTTTTTTTTTTTTTTTTTGCAGAGTGGTGGAAGGCTTTAAAATAATTCATTTATGAAATGAATGGTCTTCCTCACAGAAGATCTTTCCATTCGTTCAAATCTTGTATGTTGAGGAGACACGCAGGAATAGGGAAAGACGAAAACCAGGGATTCAAAGCAAACCTGGGGGCACCTGGGTGGCTCAGACTCTGTTTCAGCTCAGGTCACGATCTCAGGGACTGGAGATTGATTTGGGCATCATGCTCCCCCGCTTAGCTGGGAGTCTGCTTGAAGATTCTCTCCCTCCGCCCCTCCCCTCATCTCTCTCACACTCACACACTCTCTCTCTTAAAAAAAAAAAAAAAAGCAAACCTGCCTCCTAAAGTTTAACCAGCCCACTGGAATATTCTATAATTAGGCAATGCCCTCTAAGGTTAGGGTTGCGAGAGATTACATGGGTCACACTTACACTAAACAATTCTTTGTCGTTTATCTCAATTCCAATTTAACTGGGTATCCTGTAGTTTTGTGGGGGTTGTTTGTTTTTGCTAACTCCGGCAACCCTGCTAAGGTGCCGCTCCATCACGTCTGTGGCATTGAAAATTTAGAGTCAGGTTTCATAATTGAACATTCTTTAGAGAATAAGGACTTTTTATACAGCTATGTGGAGAAAACGTAATGTTTTTTTCCTTTGACTGTAAACAAAATTTGAAATCTAACTGTCCAAAGATTAGGACGGTAATAGTTTCACCTACAGAACTTGGAGTCTAAGTTCTATGCAGTTTCGATATCAGTGTGCCAGTAACTTCTAGGTTCATACATGTTTTGGCTATCCATGGACTCTCAGCCTTCTCAATCAAGGCCTTATATCTATTGATACCAGGCTTCCTGTTTCAGTGAACTTGGGGGACAGGGGAAAATTCGAGGACCACTCCTTTGCTGTTTGTCCTGGCTCAGTGAACACAATGTGGGCTCTGTGTCGGCCTCATGCTTGCTGAGCAACAGAGAGTTAAAATCTTTTTCAATATTGCCACTCAAATTGCTGTTTACCATCTAAAGTACAGGGTACAGAGTGAGGAGAAAGGCCACAAGGGTCATTATGCTTTGGTGGCAAAAGACCTATCATTATTTTCATTCTATTCAGTGCCAACAAACCGTTTATTAAGGGACAAAATTGGAAATTCTCCACTTTGCTCTTTTGGAGGACTGTTTTATTTTATTTCCACAACCTGAGGAAAAGAAAGAAGGCTTCACAGATGAAGCCCTGCAATTGTCAGGGTCTTCTGGTGCCCACAGGCTGCCCTCATCCCATGACACTATGCTCATTGTTGGGACAATTGAATTTCATTTTTTTCCTAACATTGACTTGAAATATTTCAAAATCTTGTTACTGAAGCTCAGCTGGCTTCGTGAGACTGAAATATTTGGTTAGTCACTGAGGGAAACGAATCACATGAGGTATTCAGCCTGGAGGAAACCCTCCCTTCCCTGAAGATCCATTCTCTTTGTACCCGTACACAACATTCATCCCTTTATGCTGTGTAGCTCGGTGCCTTGTGGCTTGCCTTCCTTTCCTGACTCTGTGAGATCTCAGCTGGCTTTAATTTAATTAATTTAATTTAACTCGTTTCATCCTCCCATCCAGAACTTCACATCGGATATCATAAGTTCTCAATAAATGTTTGTTAAATGAATGAATGTGGGAACTGTTTTTATGTTGTACTAACTCCAGCACCGTCATACCCAGATGTGTGGGGCTTCCGAGCCAATATCTCAGAAGGGAGTTTCTTTCCTCTTCACTAACTGAAAATAAGACTTCACAGCTCTATGATTGAGAGCTGCTTGGATGCAGAGAGAAAGAGGAGGGAGGTTTTGCGGGTTTCCCTGCTGACAAAGTCTAAAAAGTAAGTAGCGCTCAGCACAACTAGAGTAACGCCTTGGTCCCCTGCGGGTCAACACAGAGGTTTAGCTGAAGCGAGTATTGACCGTAGCACAGTGTATTCTAGAGTCTAAAAACAGGTCTCTTGTCATACGCTCAAAATCAAGTGGGGAAAGCTCTAGTCTGGTTGGGATATCATTCATTAGTCGGACTTTTGGTCGACGTGTTCTTACATATCTGTAGGAAGACTTGAATGGACTTTCGGTCAACGTGTTCTTACATATCTGTAGGAAGACTTGAATGTAACCAGAAGAGGATGACAAAACCTGAAGGGCTGCAATAAGTTACTCTGGAATAAGGGGGGAGGAGATTTTCAAAAACGTGACATACAAAAGCAGGGTAGGGGAGCCTGGGTGGCTCAGTCGGTTAGGCATCTGCCTTCAGCTCAGGTCATAATCCCAGGGTCCTGGGATCGAGCCCGGCGTCAGGCTCCCTTTTCAGTGGAGAGTCTACTTCTTCCTCTGTGCTCTCCCAATCTCTCTCTCTCAAATAAATAAATAAAATCTTTTAAAAAAAAAAACAGGATAAATGATGCAAAATAAGCAAGTTTGAGAAGGGCCCAGGAAAAAACGTGGGAGGCTAGATGAAAGAAGTTACTCTGAGTAGACGACCAGGAGAATATATTCAGTGTTCAGGAGGCTGAGGACAGAATTTTCCACCTCGAGAGAAGAGGTCCTAGACTCCAGAGCAAAAACAACCTCACTTCCTTAGAAATCAAGGTGGGAAGGAGGGAGGAAACATGAAAGAGAAAGAGGAAGAGAAGGAAAAGCTGGATGATGTGAAGAAACCTGAAACCAGGAAGGAAGAAGACCCCATAGGATGAGGGCTATAGCAAGGAGTTGAGGTACCGTATTTGAAAATCAGATAAGAATTACTGAAATTGAAAAAAAAAAACAGCAGTTGAAATTTGATTAACCAACTGAAAAAGGACACTGCGCACTTACCGTGTATCAGTCAATACACTAGGTTATTTTACTATTATATCTGATTGAGTCCTCAAATATCTATTCGAGTAGAAAATTTTATCTTTCTTTTCCAAATGTAAAAGATGGTGGCTCATAGACATCCCATTCAAGTTCAAACAGTAAGAAATTGACAGGGAATTCCAACTCAGAAATAATTCAGGTGGTTCCCAACAGACTGAAGCCCATCCTCTTTCCACTAGACTTAATGAATGGAATTTGCATCAGCCTCGTTCAAATAACTATGTGTATCTCTATCTACTGCTTTATAGTCTATTTATTACCCGCTGAGATTTAATAACTCTGGAATGTATTAACTTTGCAATAAAGGCAACTGAAATCCTATAGGGAAAAGAAGTCAAAAAGGAAATTAGATTGTTCAGGAGGCATACTTCCCATTTCCTGAGGTTGTCACAACAATACAAGTACATACTTCTTGGAATCCTTCCACCTTCCCTCAACCCCCATAGTGTCCAATCCTCTAATTCTACAAACCTCTTAAGGGTGTGCCCTCACCTCATACCCTGACATGCTCCTAGTTCTAAATGGGGAAGGGGAGTGGTGAAGGAACTCGGGGGCTATTAATCACATCACTCGGTAAGACTGAGACCCTTGAAAGAGCCTGACGGCTTTGTTCCTTCCAATGTGGGTCTGCCAATAGTAGAGTAAAGCATAAAGGGATGAATGTTGTGTGCGTGGTACAAATGAAAGAGAATGTAACTTCAGAGAAGGGAGGGATTCCTTCAGCCTGAATAACTCATGTGATGCATTTCCCTCAGTGACTGACCAAATATTTCAGTCTCATGAAGCCAACTGAGCTTCAGTTGATGTCTCTGCCTCCTCCCTCCCCTAACTACCACCCCCCCCCCACTTCAAGTCCTTCCAGGAACAGGATTTCTTGACGCTGAGCTCTACATTTGTCAACACTGAGTCTCTGGTACCTAGTGCCACATCATCCGGTGCTGACCACCACCAGCACTTCCTCTGATTCTATCATTAACAACAAAACCTATGAATTTTTGCAAAACACTGTTAAATTCATATTTCTCCTGGTCTTTACCATCTTGTATACTTGGATACAAGTAATTCTTATCTTCATTTTATTTTTTTTAAACCTTTTTTTAAAGATTTTATCTATTTGTTTGAGACACGGAGAGAGAGAACACAAGCAGGGAGGAGGATCCGGGGGAGAAAGAGAAGCAGACTCCCCACTGAGCAGGGAGCCTGATGTGGGGCTCGATCCCAGGACCCTGAGATCATGACCCCAGCCAAAGGCAGACACTTCACCGACTGAGCCACCAAAAACTTACCTTGTTTTATAGCTAAGAGGCCTGAAGAGTTGTGACTGGCCTGAGGACACAGGATCTGAAGTGATTTTTCTGATGAACAGACCAGTGCTCTTTCACCAATGCCCCGTTCATTGTGACTGTTCTTTCTGCCCATTGCCTCATCAGCTGGGTTGAGATCCGTCTCTGAACTTAAGGTCTCACGTGCTTGCATTTTGTTCTTTGTCTCCATGGATCCACTTCTTAATGTTCCTTCTTAGCCCAGAGTTTCTCAAACTTTAGAGTGCACAAGAATCACCTGGGATGCTTGTTAAAATGCAGATTCTGAGACCTCAGACCCCAATGGATCTGATTTATTATGTTTGGAGGGAGGACACAGGAATCTCCATTTTGAAAATGAATCAAAGTGATTATGATGCAGGGAATCCAAAGATCACCCTTTGAGAAATGTGGCTGTAGGTTTTCTGAAATAAGATAATCCGCGAAGTGGAAATTGCCGGGGGATTCTTCAGTTTGAGTGTTGTGTTGCCTTGAGTTACAGAGCCCTTACACAATGTGAAGTGAATAATGTGGAACATTCAATCAACACAGTTGTGCACTGCAATAAAATGTCAACATTTCAAGTCTTTTTTGTTTGTTTGTTTTCAAAAGACTTCTTAAGAATCACTCTCTTCGCACACGGTCCTGTTTAAAAGGAGTTACAGCTGCCCCTACTTTTGTAACTAACACTTCCAAGTTTGTGTATAAAATATTTAAAAAGAACAAAGAGCAGCAATAGCTATATTTGCAGTTGTGTAGACCAAACCCATTGCCTTCAAAATTATAAATCTGACTAATTAAAACTAACCAAAAAATCTACTGAATAAGAATGGAATTTTTAAGCATATAAGCAATGGAAGAAACCACAAATGGAAAAATCAATAGATTTGGACTACACAAAAATGGAAAAAATTGAAGCTCAAAAGCCATTACTACATCAGAAAACCTAAAAGACCAGCCACAGGCTAGGAAAAGTATTTGCAACAGACACTAAAAAAGGATGATAGAGTTGAAATATTAAAAAGCTCACAAAAATCAAAATGGAAAATGGCTAAAGAACAGGAACAGAGAGAAATACACATGACACAAGTTCAAGAACCTGGTGAATATATTTTTTTAAATGTTCAATATTTTAAAATTCCAGTGATACGGACATCTGGCTGGCTCAGTCGGTCAAGATCATGTGCCTCTTGATCTCGGGGTCATGAGTTCAAGCCTCATGTTGGGTGTAGAGCATACCTAAAATAAAATTAAAAGAAAGTAAATTAAAAGAAAATAAAATACCAGTGATATATACCATTTTTGTCCATCAAATTAAGAACTTTTAAATGATTATTTGGGAGAGACTTCAGTGAAATGGACAGGCACATTCAAATACTGCTGGTGGGCAGGTAAATTGATACAAACTTTCTTTAAACAATTTAAAATTTTGGGGCACCTGGGTGGCTCAGTCAGTTGGGCATCTGCCTTTGGCTCGGGTCATGACCATGGAGTCCCAGGATTGAGCCCCGAATCAGGCTCCCTGAGCAGCGGGGAGTCTGCTTCTCCCTCTGCCCCTCTGCTCTCGTGCTCTCTCTCTCAAATAAATAAAAATTTTTCAAAAATAAACAATTTAAAAATCATTATCGTGAGTGTATTTTTTTAAGTAAACTCTACCCCCAATGGGGGGCTCAAACTTATGACCCCAAGATCAAGAGGTGCATGCTCTGCCCACGGAGCCCACCAGGCGCCCCTCATGAGTGTTTTTGGAAAAGAAAAAAATCACACACTTGAGTAAGTAAGTTCCTTTGTAGGATTCTAGTCTAATGAAACAATCAGAAATTCAGACAAAGATCAAGTACAGAATTATTTTTAAGATGGAAAAATTGGAATCATACTGAGTGTCCAACAATAAAAGGATTTTCTTTTTAATAAACGATGCATGGTATAGTCATGTGACAAGATGTTATCTAGCAATTTGAAATGTTTTCAAATACTTAATGGTACTTGAAAATGTTTCAGATGTAAGGACACTTTGAAAACCCAAGATGTAGCATTTTATATATAATAGAAGCCCGATAATAACATGTTATACACACATTAGAAAGCTGTAAATAAATACATCAAAATGCCAACAGCTGTTATCTCTAGGTGTTGAGATTTTTATTCTCCTCTTAGTACTTTTCTGTACTATCAATTCTCCACAATGACCATATGTTCCTATTATAATCAGAAACTGCAACAAATGGTATTTCAAAAGTCCTTCTGAAAGCATAACATAAAGAAGGAAAAGTTGTCAACTTAATTAATTTATAGTTTGCAAGTGACAGAGAACACTCACCACTTGTTTCTGTAGCAGGCACTGGAATCCACTTATGGAATGCCAGTGACCCTATATTCTCAAGACAACCGCTTATCTGTCTCCCTAATTGAAAGATGGGGGTATGGAGTAAAGACAACAGTCTCTGGGAACAGATGTCTGAAGGCCGATAAGACAAGTATCGGGATAAAGTAAAAGGAAAATTTTACTAACAATCCTTAGTCTAACTATGTTGTCATTTAGGACTCTGAGACTAAAACTTTTCTCCTTGTACTATTTGATACATCAATTGATCAACATAACACCATTAATATTTATGAGGGCTTTTTTTTTTAACAGAAAAGGCTTTCCTTCAAGAATTTAAAATTGTAATCATAAGAGAAATGTCTTACTCCTTTCTTGATGACACATGCTAGGATACTTGACCACCCAATCAAAGACCAGCTTTGCATGAGACAATATTAAGGAATCTTAGCATCCATATTAATTTTGTATTGGTCACTGGTCAACTTTGTATCAGTCAGCTTGACAGACTGCTGAAACAGATAATTCTAGTATACTACTTGCTAGCTGAACCCACCTAGAACAAAACTTCTTCATGTGGAAATTAGCATGGAAAATGATCCCGTCTTGGTTGCTGGGCAAACAAAAAGGAAGTGGGGGTCACATTAGGTAATCTGGAAGGGAGATACCAAGATTTTTCTCCTAGCTCCATGGGAGGTCATGACTCGAGCATTCCCAAACTCAGAGCCAGCAATTAGACTTGATGAGGTTAATTCTCTATATTTAAAAAGACAAGTTCAAAACCGAGAGATTTCACAGGTTGATGCACTATCTCTAACTTATCACACCTCTACCTAGGGCTAGACATGCCAACTAACACAAGAGAGTCACCATACACAATGTAATTTGAAAGCTATTTCAAGGATTATGCATCCAAATCTCCCCCTCCTCTCAAACAGGCTGTCATGAAGCCAGATATACCATTACTTGCCAGGACATTTAAATTTTAGCTGCACTGAGGCACTTGATTGGGAGGGAGAGCAAGGACTTAGCTACTGAAACATTAGCAGAAATGGGGCTCCTGGAGCGCCTGGGTGGCACAGCGGTTAAGCGTCTGCCTTCGGCTCAGGGCGTGATCCCGGCGTTGTGGGATCGAGCCCCACATCAGGCTCCTCCGCTCTGAGCCTGCTTCTTCCTCTCCCACTCCCCCTGCTTGTGTTCCCTCTCTCGCTGGCTGTCTCTCTGTCAAATAAATAAATAAAATCTTTTAAAAAAAAGAAAGAAAGAAAAAGAAATGGGGCTCCTGGGTGGCTCAGTCGGTGAAGCGTCTGCCTTCGGCTCAGGACATGATCCCAGGTTCCTGGGACCAAGCCCCACATCGGGCTCCCTGCTCGGCGGAAAGCCTGCCTCTCCCTCTCCCTCTGCCCCTCCGCCTGCTGTGTGCTCTTTCTCTCTCTCCCCGTCAAATAAAATAAACAAAATCTTTAAAAACAACAACAAAAAAAGAAACATGAGCAGAAACATGAGCAGAGATGAGTTTACCTAAGTCAAACCTATCCTTTGGTTCTTAGCAAAAGAAAGCAGAAACTGAGAACAAACATGGAAGGGCAGGTATTGTAAGGATCCTGTGAGGTGGGAGGAGGAGAGTTACTCAAAGAATAGCAGGAAGAATCCTAAAGACAGAGTTTACCTACATGAATTCAACAGACATTTATTACCAGGCACTGTGTCAGTACTGTAAACACGAGGAAAGAGGCCTTCCCTTAGATTTCATGCTGTAGTGGGGAAAATATGTGAATTAAAAAGTATAGTCAAGGGGAGCCTGGCTGGCTCGGTCGGTAGAGCATGAGCCTCTTGATCTCGTGAGTTTGAGCCCCATGCTGGGTGTAGAGATTACTTAAAAAAAAAAAAAAAGTATAGTCAAATCCTACATTCTAGAAAAGCTCTGGCAGACAACTCAGTCTCTTCATCTTTCAACAAACATTTAGTCGCGCTATTATGTACCTGCAACTCCATTAGAAAATAGAGACACAAAGCCCAATACGGCAAAATCGTGGCCCTAAAGGAGCTCCTATACCTAGTTGGGGAAATAGACAGATTACCAATGGCAACACCATGCCCTGAGAGGTAGGTGTAAGATGCTATGGAAATGCGAAGATAGAACCCTTTGGTCTGCCTGGAGGGGCTGGAGAAACCATCTCCAAAGACAGGTCATCTGATGTGGGACCTGAAGAATGGTTAGGGATTTGCCACTTTCAAAGGAACATGACAGCAGAACTCAAAGGGGACAGAGGGGAAATGAGAAGAGGTACTATCTACAGATACTACTGCATACGTTATATTAGATCTCTCATTCAAGAGCAATTATTTGAGCCCACGCTATATCCCAAGCACTGTGCTAAAGCACGAAATCTCTGAATTTTCATAAGAGGATACAAAGGCATGTGGAGACTAAGGGATTTTTCCAAAGCCACACAGATAGTAAGAGGCAGATTCAAACCAAGTTCTAACTCCTAAACACACGTGTTTTCCATTCCACCCCCAAAACTGGATTGTATAGGTATATAGGCATATTTGGGAAATGATGAAATTTCCGGTTTGGCTAGAATATAAGGGAATGTGGGGAGGGGGTGGGAAGTGGCAGCAGAAAATTTGTGGAATGTTTCACTAATTTGCATGTTAAGGTTTACAAATCTGATCATTTGCATTTGATTTTAGAAAAGGAGAAATTGTTCCTTTTTTATGCCTTTCCAAGAAGGTCCTGGAACAGGTACAATAATAACTTTTTAAAGTTTTTAGAAACTTATGACCCCACAATGTTGAGAGGGAAGAAAATCCAAGAAGGAATTAAAATTGATTCTCAGTGCAACCATTTTTTCCTTGCAATTACTTTAAAATATCATGAATATTTATCACTCAGCTTTCCAGACCAATATGCCAGAACCCAAGCAATGATACGAGAACAGCAATCTGAAGTAAATATGGAGAAAAGTACCGAATAAAAATGGCAACCTTGACGTTGCATCACCACTGTATTGTGTTTACGTAGTCGTGCGTTTACATATCCCCACAAACATTGCCAAGATCTGCATTTACCTTGGAAACTCCTTCCTCACAAAATTACAACTTTCATTAAACGATCTAAAAATAGGTTAAGTAGTGTTAAAAAATAAAAGAAAATGGGGCACCTGGGTGGCACAGCGGTTAAGCATCTGCCTTCAGCTCAGGGAGTGATCCCGGCGTTGTGGGATCGAGCCCCACATCAGGCTCCTCCGCTGGGAGCCTGCTTCTTCCTCTCCCACTCCCCCTGCTTGTGTTCCCTCTCTCGCTGGCTGTCTCTCTCTCTGTCAAATAAATAAATAAAATCTTTAATAAAAAAAAAAGATTGAGTTGCTGAGTAGTGCAAACCTATAGTCACTTCAGGAGATTTGTGTTTTGCCTTCAGGGCAATAATTGAAATGACCGACCCTAGGGATCAGGGAAAAGAATTGTACCCAGCACTGAGGTTTAAGATGTTGGCTTTACGTTTGTGGACATTAAATGTTTAAGCATATCTTTCATTTCTGTGGAGCACCAAAGCATTATAATTAATTTAAGGGCTTTTACTTGGAATAACTGAAAACAGAAAAATCAGCTCCGAGCACTGTGCTTTCGTTTTAGATAAGGTAATTGAAAAAAAACCCTACTAATGGTTATGCATTTCTTGAATTTATATAATATTTCATGTTTTCATGAAACACACCATACACATTGTTATAAATTATGCACCAATTTCCTTTTTAGAAACTGAATTTGTATTTCTAAAATTTATAAAGTGCTATGAGACGTTTGGGGGAAATGATACGACTACCGATAAGCACTCGATTAGCCCGATTTTCTGACCTGACTTTGGAGGCTGAGCTGTTCCATCCTTCAGAGGATTTTCTTTTCTCCACACACACAAAACTGGGTTGATATAAATATTAATGGCAGTATTGATTCATTTTTGGAAAATTTATATTTGATTCAAAATGGAAAATACGGCATAGGAAAGCCCTTAATGTTCTGAGTCATTTCTGGTAAAATAGAATGATGTATATTACTATTTTAAATATCCCAAGACAAATTTTAAAGAAGAAAGCCTCCCGAACAAGCAGTTGTAGTCTCACACATCCATTCTGTGCATCTGGGGAGCTCCAACACATCATCATATGTTGCTGGCAGGTCGGAGAGGCTGGTATTCATATTTGGGTTGAAAGGAAGTGCCTCCCATTTTTTTGCAATCTGTTACCTATACCTCTCTCCTTGGGGTTTCCTGCTCTGCTAAAGGTGTCCCTTCCAATGATCCGAATGATGATGCCCTTTTAATGAGCAGTACCTGCTTCAATCAAGGTAAAAAAGAAATTGGGAAGAATGAAGCCAGAATCTCTTTCTCAGATTCAATGAAGACAAAGGGCTTCCTTGTCCTTTGACAGAAGAGAAAGAATTTTTGTATAGTCAACAATAAGGTAGGGAAGAGAAGAGAAAGAAGGAAGCAAACTAGATGAAGTCTTTCCATCGTGTGGCCGAATGACCTGACACGTGACCTCTTTGCAGACACTGACTCGCTCCTAATGATGTAAATCATTTCCTCCAGCTTCCCAAGGAGTAATGCAGTTCCTTCCATGCCTCTTAAAATCAGGGTAATTAATTAGAAGACACAAATCGCAGTTAGGGGCGCCTGGGTGGCACAGCAGTTAAGCGCCTGCCTTCGGCTCAGGGCGTGATCCCGGTGTTCCGGGATCGAGCCCCCACATCAGGCTCCTCCGCTGGGAGCCTGCTTCTTCCTCTCCCACTCCCCCTGCTTGTGTTCCCTCTCTCGCTGGCTGCCTCTCTCTGTCAAATAAATAAATAAATAAAATCTTTAAAAAAAAAAAAAAAGAAGAAGAAGACGCAAATCGCAGTCCAAATTCTCTTTCTGCTTAGTTACTATTCAGGTTTCCTTTGCCTTTTACCTGGCCTTCTTGTCAAGCACTCATCTCAGATTAGGTCCTTAAAGCTTGGATTTTGCATCTCTTTTGGTTGACAGAGTTCCTGGTCTTGGTCAGTCCTGGCCCTAGTTTTGCTCTGTAAGGTGCAAGGCTCTGGAGACGCTATTTGACTTCAGCCCCTACCCTCTCGTTGACTTCCCCGGTCCAGAAAACTAACAGCTGGAAGGGACTCCAGCCTGCTACATGGCACAAGTTAATGGCAATGCCTAGCATATTTGCAAATCCACACTTAAAGTCGAATTACATAGAAAGAAAATTATAATCCTCAAAATGCCACCCTAGCTCTTCTGTCTGGGTTGCCGACATGTCATCCAGACTCAGGAAGACCCGGAATCATCGAGGCCACGGGAGCCACGGCCACTGCCCCGTGGGCAAGCACGTGGGAGGCCAGGGTGGTGCTGGCGGCCTGCATTACCCAGGATCAGCTTCCACAAACAACACCCAGGCTACTCTGGAAAAGTTGGTCTGAGGCATCACAACCATGTAAAGAGGAACCCGAGCTTCTGTCCAACTGTCAACCTTGATAAACTGTGGACCTTGGTCAGGGAGCAGACACGGGGAAATGCCGCCCAAAACAGGACTAGAGCAGCTCCTATCACTGATGTGGTGCAATCGGGCTACTGCAAAGTTTTGGGGAAGGGAAAGCTGCCCAAACAGCCTGTCATCGTGAAGGCCAAATTCTTCAGTAGGTGCGCTGAGGCGAAGATTAAGGGTGGTGTGGGGGCGGGGGGTGCTGTGTCCTGGTAGCTTGAAGCCAAGTCAAGGTTGACAGTTGGGCAGATGTTTAATGAACAGTTCCTGTGCTTTATTTCTTGGGATAAAGTAGTGAACGTTATCTGTAAGACCCTATGGTTCTGATCACAGGCTGTAGAAATGGAAAGCTCTCCTCCCCACTCCGGCACCCCACCCCGCTCCTGCATTACAAGCCAAATGACCTTGTGTAAAAGTTTACTTACTCCGCAAGCCTTAGCTTTCTCATCTGAAAATGGGGATAATAACTTGTCCATTCATGGAATAGTTATTAGCATTAAATGAGGCAATATACGTCAAGTTACTAGTACAAGTCTCATCTGAAAATGGGGATAATAACTTGTCCATTCATGGAATAGTTATTAGCATTAAATGAGGCAATATACGTCAAGTTACTAGTACAAGTCTCATCTGAAAATGGGGATAATAACTTGTCCATTCATGGAATAGTTATTAGCACTAAATGAGGCAATATACGTCAAGTTCCTAGTACAAGTCCCGCCACATTGAAGAGCTCAATAACGGATCATTGTAGATGTCGTCATTTTTTTTTTCCCTTCGGTGAAATTTTGTCATTGTGATTATATTCAAATTTAAAAGGTGAAAAAGAAATGAGAGTAGAATATAACCATCTGTTTATTGCTTGGTGGTAAAGATTGTG
>NW_024423319.1:33513974-33577590 GCF_017311325.1 Ursus maritimus | reverse complement strand
TAAGACCTAAGACTGTAATGATGGAAGGGTGCTAATTTCTATCTTAATCTGTTTCATATCTGCAGTTGTGAACCAACTCTTTTTTTAAAAAAAGATTTTATTTATTTATTTATTTGAGAGAGAGGGAGAGAGCGAGTGGGAGGATCAGAGGAAGAGGAACAAGCAGACTCCACACTGAGCACAGAGCCCGTCACAGGACTCGATCCCATGACCCTGAGACCACAATCTGAGCGAAAATCAAGAGTTGGACACTCAACCGACTAAGCCACCCAGGTGCCCCATGAACTAACTTTTACTTAAATATCCCTTTAAGAACACAAATACACCCAGATGCCAAATTCATATTGGAGCAAACACAGGAACCTGGACAAGGGTCCATCAGCAAACTACAGCAGCCAACGCAATCTATTGCTGCTTGTTCTCATAAATAAAGTTTTATTGGCACACCACCATGCCCACTTGTTTATTTAGTGTTTGTGGCTCCTTTTGTACTACAGCAGTAGAGTTGAGTAGTTGAAACAAAGACTGTAGGAACTGTATGCCAAAAATATTTACTATCTGGCCCTTTATAGACAATGAATGTTTGCTGACACCTGAGCTAGAATATTCCTTAACAGTCTGATCTCATTTCACATGATGTCCTTTGCAGAGGACTCCCAAATATTTCAAACGTTTTTAAAAGCTTAGTTAAGTTTAGTTAGTTATGGGCCTACTCCATTCCATCCACTAAATGAGATGTATCTTCCTATAATGTTGCCCAGTGTATGAACAAGAATGCTTCTCTGAATGGACAGCTTGACATTTTGTTTACACCCTTGGCCGGGTGACCCTATGGCATTGATAAAGAAACAAACAGTGAAAGCATTCCTGGTTCTGAATTATCAGAGATGTTTGTTGATTCAAAATGAAACTTCTGTGACGCTTTCTAAGGAACCTCTTGGTTATTTAGACCAGATCTTCTAACTGCAATTCGTTACGAAAACCTTGGCATGATTTAAATCTTTAAACCAATACAGTCACGTAATTAAACTTCTCTAAAAGTATCAGAAAGAAATATATCATCTTTTGCTATCTGGATTCTGACTCTGGCTTATTTGATTTGTTTAAAATGTTTTTGCAACATTGAAATCTCTTTTGTGATATATCGAAGCACTTTGTCCTTCTTTCTATGACAGCGGCAAATAGGGCTCACACTTGATCAGGACGTAAAATCCTTTATATTCCAAAACCCTTTTGATTTCTGAGTGAGTTTGTCTCTTGCAATACAGATCCTTACAATAAGTGTTTTCTGCCCTCACATGTCATATACTTATTAGTATGGTTTTCCTGTGTTTAAGCAGCCTAATTGTGTCAATCTCTTTTTTCATACCAGCTGTATTGAGATATAATTCACAATACCATTCAATTCACCTGCTTAAACAGTACAGATCAACGGTTTTTAGTATATTTACAGTTGCACAACCATTATCGCAATCTATTGTAGGACATTTTCATGAACCCAAGAAGGAACCCCATTAGCAGTAACTCCCTATTTTTCTCCATAGATGTCTCTATGGATGTTCCCTTCTTGTACATTTCATATAAATGGAATCACATAAATATGTGGTCTTTTGTGACTGGATTCTTTCATTGAGCATGTTCTCAAAGTTCATCCATCTTGCAACACTGTCAATCTCTTTTCAAAGTCACATTTTGCCTATTTAGTAGACACAGACTCAAATATTTATAGCATTTTAAAATCTGATTATATTCTCTGTCTCTCATACACACACACACACAAACACATGCACACGCGCACTCACACATACAGGCAGACACTCCTAAATTCACCAAAATCTAGCCTAACATTTGAGAATCAAACAACTAAACATAATAGGCTAGACATGACTGTTTCTTTAGGAGCCTGATTAGTGGTGTGGAAAATTATGGATAATCCTTATGAATTTTGAAATATGCTCTACATTTTATTCTGAAAGGTCTCTAGTATATCTTTAACAGACCCTTCTCATAGGAAACCTTCAATATTTGAAATTATGTTCTGATGCAGGTTTAGGTTGAATATTTCATGCTAAAGAATGCTCTTATAACCCAGACACACAAAATAGTGAAGTCAAGATAGGTGTGTGAGCTAGTGCACCACGTACCTTGCCCTGTAATTTACAGGCATGCTCATTTCTCCTCCAAAACCAAAATATGACATGTGCTAATTAGTTATGTAAACTTCACGGGAGGGACTAACATGGCGATGTCTAAAACAACTGTCAAAATTGCTGTAACCAAAAGCAAGACCTTCTGTAATTTGCAATTTTAATCATTGTAAAACAAGATTCAGAAGTCTGTTCTGACTCGAAAGGAAGTATAACAAATATTTTATCTTTGAAGTGTATTAAATAGATGAAATGTCAAACCACCTTTTTTCCAACTGATGTTATCACTGGACCTTTTATAATAGGCAAATTCAAAGCTTCTGTTTTGCAGATGGGGAAGTGGAAGCCTGTAAAGGAAGCCCAATTCCAAAAACTCACCCAAAGCTGTCCTTTTGCTCTCCTCCTAGAAATGGAATGCCTTTCATTTCCATTGAGACTTATCAAGTCTTCCGCATCTTTTAAGGCCTAACTCACGTCCCATTGCCCAAAAGATGCCTTTCTGACTGCTTCTGCCTCATCATTCCCATTTTTTCCAGAATTCCTACAGCATCCCTTGTATACTCTATCTTGAGTTGTTGTCTCAGTATTTCATCTACGTTGGTTTTGCTATTGAATTATTCGACAATTAATTCCATGTGTGTTGAGACCATACTTTTTCCATGCTGCTTATAATATTTAATTCACTTTTTAAAGATGTATTTATCTGAGGGTGTAGGGGCAGAGGGAGAGAGAAACTTAAGCAGA
This sequence comes from Ursus maritimus, assembly GCF_017311325.1. Taxonomy (NCBI): domain Eukaryota; kingdom Metazoa; phylum Chordata; class Mammalia; order Carnivora; family Ursidae; genus Ursus; species Ursus maritimus. The sequence continues at coordinate 33,574,699 of NW_024423319.1, read as the reverse complement.
CTCTGTGCTGAGCGTGGAACTCAAAGTGGGGCTGGTGATCCCACGACCCTGAGACCACGATCTGAGCCAAAACCAAGAGTCAGATGCTTAACCGACTGCACCACCCAGGCGCCCCAAAATATTTAATTTGATACCAAGAACATAATAGACACTTAAAAGAATATTGCCCATTAATGATATATTTGACAGGAAACCTGAAGGTAACAGTTTAATTCTGAGCATTTCCGGTGATGGATCATGACCTTCATTGGATCGACATAATAGAAGTAGTAATGCCGATCAAATATATCCTAATCTGGGGCGCCTGGGTGGCACAGCAGTTAAGCGTCTGCCTTCGGCTCAGGGCGTGATCCCGGCGTTATGGGATCGAGCCCCACATCAGGCTCCTCCGCTACGAGCCTGCTTCTTCCTCTCCCACTCCCCCTGCTTGTGTTCCCTCTCCCGCTGGCTGTCTCTATCTCTGTCAAATAAATAAATAAAATCTTTAAAAAAAAATATATATATATATATATCCTAATCCGAGTAAAGACATTTCATTTGACTTTTTTGGTCTTTTGTTCTTCTTTTTAACAAGTGAAAATGTGAAAACACTCTTGGACATGTCACAATAATTTCTTTATGAAAATGTGCTTATAAGATAATTGGCAGGTTTTAACAGACATTCAGATTGATAGTAACTGCTGAGACTTGAGAAATATTTGAAAATGCCTATCCAAGGAATTAACATTCATGTGTTATACATGCATAAATTTTGAGTTGGAAACATGAAAACCACCTTCACTTAGTAAGCAACGTAAATAACTTGCAATTATTATGTTCTGGGTAGAAAATTTTAAGAAGTTGCCGGGTCTACCAAGGTCACTGCCATGCCTAATATGTCAGGGTAAGAGAAATCTTTAGATTCACAATTAAAAAAATTATATGTCACTATTTGCTATGGATATTATCATAGAAGCTGTATTTTTAACCAGATATAACATGTTGAATAAAAAGAGGAATCAAGGATCAATCCAAGAACCTAAAATATCATAACATGGCATAGAATTATCATACTAAAACATAAGATGAAAGCAAAATAAACGGGTTCCTGGAAATGAACGGATAAATCAAGAAGCAATTAATTAAAATAGATTGGTACACAATTACACATTTAGACAGTGAGAAAACAATTACGAATTAGAAGAAATTTTTGTACTGAACTGATCAAGATGCTTGATTTCTTCTATTCTATAATGGTTGTGTAGCAAAATCACATTTTAATAGAATGGAGGCTTAAAAAAATAGGTAAAAGGGAAACAGAATTCACCCTAAGAAATTGGCAGGTAAAAACTCAGAATATGTGCCCGTAATAAATTGTGAACTGGACTGGGGAGAGTGTTGGGCAGAGATATAGAAAGCAGAGCAAAGGAAAGGAGGAGATGCTTGTGGAAAGGAGGAAAGAAAGGTACATTGGACAGAGATAAAACTTACGGATGAGACCAGAGCCTCGTCTGACATCAAAAAACACAGGAAAAAGAAATGGTTTTCAGAAGTCTGTGATATTGATTCGAAGCTATTTATTACACAGGCCTGTGGGATTGAAAATTGGAGATGGAAGGAAAGGGTGAAAACGCCTAGATTGTTGAGTCACAGGATCTGTGAGAGACCTACATATATAGACTGTTTGTTTTGTTTTTAGTTTTACGAGAATAGAACCATAAAAGAACCATTAGTTCAACCAACATTTACTGAACTGCCACACGCCAGGCTGCTGTGCAAGGTGCTCTAAGATGAGTTAGAGCCTCTGTCCTGACTGTGAGCAGCTGGAAGGGACGCTGGAGGTCGTCTGTGCAGGCCTTTTTTACAAAGATAGAAAAACAACCAATGTGGGGTTCATCTGTGAATGATCCTGTATGAGTTAAACGATGGTGTGCAAGATCAGAAAGAAATGCAGTTTGAATAAAGCTTTGAGTCTGAGCCTCCCTTCTTAGAAAATGCTCACCTTTGAAGAGGCCTATTAGATTTGGGGCAACAGAAAGGTAGCTTAGTTACATCAAAATGCCTGTTTTAACAATATTCATTAAAATGCAGTTCTCCCGGGGCGCCTGGTGACTCAGTGGGTTCAGCTTCTGCCTTCCCCTCAGGTCATGATCCCGGAGTCCAGAGATTGAGCCCTGCTCAGTGGGGAGCCTGCTTCTCCTCCCTCTGTCATTCCTCCACTTGTGCTCTGTGGCTGGCTTGCTCTCTGTCAAATAAATAAATAAAATCTTTGAAAAAAAAAACCAAAATGCAGTTCTACCTGGATTATACGGTTGGGCTTGTTACATAGGAATCTCAACTAGCACCCAATACGCGCTTCTGTGTTTAAGGCAACTTTTTTTCTGTGGAGGCCATGAGTAGGGCCCCCTTTGGGCACCCGGAAGCTTTGAAACTATAGACCACTGCACTTCCATTAAAGTGACATTCTCCACAACAAACTCTTGGCTGAATTCTGACATCCGCAGTTGTTAGTGGTGAACAAAGACTTTTATTAACGTTTCCACGGAAGCTTTCCTGATTGAGAAACAAGAAAGAAAAAATAGCACATGCATAGGAATCTTAATATTTTGACTTACTCTAAATTCCAAAACTTGAAAAATAAACTAAGGTAGAAAATTAAGTAATTGAGACAAATAATATCCATCCTCGAAAACTTACCTTGCCGAGTTCCTTCAGGAAATTGCTAAGTCTGTCCATTTAAGTCTAAAGGCAGGTGGAAGCTTTTCTGTGGTGACTTACAAACAAAAGGTAGAAGTACCATATTTAGTGCGTCTAGAAATTCTGTGCAAAGAATTCCAGAAACCATACCGAACCTCAGGACAATTACTGGAAGCCAGAAATCTCATTCTGGAGCCTATTGTAAACGTGTGTGGCAATGCAGGCTGCGCCGTCAGGCTAACGGCAAGGTGTTGAAATAAGTATTTTTGTGGCGACCCCAACGTGACCGGGTATGAAATCTCTCATAACAGAAATGTAATGTTTCTGAAAGCACGATTGCCCTCTCTTTCTTTTTCACCTTCCTGTGCCTTTCATAAGTCCTTCTGGTTGGTTAATCATTAATAAATATTTAACGAGGCTTTTTTTCCCAGTGCCAAATCCTTCTCGGCTTATCTAGCTTTTAGGCAGTCTATGGACTCCCCCACGCCTTCCCATTTAAGAAGTCCTGGCACTCACTGCAGGTTAATTTCTCTAAGGAAATTCATAATAGCAGATCAAGTGGGGGGTCTCTTAACAAGAGCATTCAATTTTTCAGGCCACTCTTAATTTAGAATTTTTCCCAAAATGCATGGAAAATGGGATGTATTTGAACCAATTTTAAATTTGTAAAAAAAAAATTTCAAGTACACATTTTTTGAACCAAATGGTTACGACTGGAACGGGAAAGGGCTTAGACTTTCTCTTGGACAGCTGTCCCACAAGCCAATCACTTGATCTGACCCCGGAGAATCCCTCCAACTCTGGCCATCTGAGCTGATTTTGGACCTGCAGTGAGCCAAAGGATTGGAATGCAGATACGGAGGGGAAACCTCCCCGTGTATTAATGCAAGAAGCCAGCTATGACATGGAGGCAATCTCATGGGCAAAGAAAAAGAAAAGGTACTCTGGGAAACAGAAAAGGTATTCCGGGAAGCAGGAGCACGTCTCCAAGTTTTCTCTGGTGGAAGGAGATTGATGAGAATTGACATCCATTTCCAAACGAGTGGAACGACGTTACTCCCACCATTCCTTCCCACCTCGACCTCTCACCCCTTTCCGCATGGACAACCCTAACTGACAGGTGATTTGGGTCAACAATTTACTTGGCACGAAACCAAAGACCTGAGAGCCCCGTCCTGCCCATATTCTGCTCCCTTGACCTCATAAGGAAAAAGGGAAGATTGCTAAGGTCTCACACCTGGGTGGATCCGCGCATTTACTACTAGTAAATGTCCCTTCTTGAGCCGAGATTCTCTTCACCATTCAGGGGAGAAATTGTACCCTCGGACTTAAAAAGGGGCTTGGTGATTTTCAAACTCCCATTCTCAACATTCCTATCTTTTCTTTTCTTTTTTTTTTTTTTTTGCATGACTCTGAACCAGGCACTGTGGGCTTCTAATACCTTCTCCTTTTTAGCCAGGGTAAGGGAGAAGCAGGCGCGAGGGACGCGTCTCCGCTCCCTGCCGCAGAGTTAGAGTCCCCATCCCTCCAGGGTGCCATCCCGATGATTCTTCTCCCGGTTCCCCACCCAGTTGATGTGACAGGCTCGTGGCCCAATCCCCTTTCAGGTTCCCAGGCCGACTGTTAGCACCACCCGAGCCAATGACGGCGGCCGAGGGGCGGAGGGGGCAGGCGGGAGGGAGGGAGCGCTGGCTTTAGAAGCACTGCCGCAAAGATTCCAAGAGGCAGAAGTTGTCTGAGTGCGTCGGTCGGAGGCTGTTGGGCCAGATCCGGGACTCTGCGACTTTATGTAAGTGCTTTGTGGGCACGCCAGGGCACGACGGGAGCGGGTTCCCGGGGCGTGGGCAGGCGTGGGTCCAGCCGGGAGCATCTCCGACAACCTCAGCTGGAACGTGCCCCGCGCGCGGGGATGCGGGGCGGAGAGGGGGCTGCAGAAATTTCGGTCCTGGACCTTGGGCGCCAAAGCGGGTTGTTCGCATCCAGGATGGGTGGGAGTGACAGAGTTCCGACGACCGCCCGCCGCCAACACGTTTTCGGCTCTTAACGACCGGGATGGTGCTTTCTCGCTAGTTGCTCGGAACTTGTTGCTTACCTGGGGCTGCAGTCCTTGACGCCAACCCCTGTCCTTCTCCCCTTCCGTGGCTGCGGCCCCGAAGTGGAAACCGAGCGCCTAACTTCCCTCTGTCGTCCTTCCCCAACTACTGCCAGCCCCCGGCCCCCCGCCCTCTCCCGCCCCGGACTCAGGAAATCCCGGAGCCGGCAGCCCGCGACGCCTCCGGCCCCCGCTCGCCCGCCTCGGGTGACCTCGCGGGCTCACGCCAGTTCCGGGGCTCTGAGCGGCTGCCTTGGCCCAGGGAAGGAACCGGGCTCCGGCTGCCTGCCTCCCGCTTGCTTCCCTGGCCATTAAGGAGAGCGCCGCGATCGCACCGCGTCTCCCTATGAGTAAGCACTTTTTTCCTTTCAGTAGCACATCTCGGGGCCATCGGGGCAGAACCTTTCGGTTCCCCATCTCCCCGGACCCCTCTGTCCGCTCCCGGCTCGGCTCCTCTGCCTCTGCAGCCCGGAGCGCGCGGTCGGGGCCGTGGCAGCCCAGGACCTCTCGGGGCTCCTGGGGAGGGAGAGCGGCAGGGGCAATGGGAGGGGGGTGATCTCCCCGCCCCCCAGCTGCACTTGCCGCTGTTTACTTTCCTCCACCCGCAGTACTTAAGCTCTCTAATAAGAGGCCGGGGGACGCTGACCACCCACCCCCGCCCTGGCTTCTTGCCAGTCCCAAAGTTGCCGCCGCCGCCGCCGCCGCTGCTGCTACCGCTCTAGCGCGCTGGCTGCTCCAACGGCCGGCTCCAGGACAGCAGATGATCCCGGGCTGGGAGGTGGCGCGGGGTTAATGCTATCTGACACTTGGCCGACACGATGCTTCTTGCTCCTCACCCGATCTGCACACCATCCCTAGGGGTGCAGGTTGAGCTTAGAACTAACTGTGTTGGAGAGCCTCGCCATTTAGGATCCGACGGACGGGATGCTGGGGGTGCCCGGCCTGGTACGAGGGAGGGGGTGGGGTGGGGAAGAGAGCCTGGCTGGCCGCACAGTAGGTAGCAAACGCGAAGTGAAATGACAAACTCCTGAGAGGTAAGCACTTACGCCACTTTACTGATGTCACAATGTGTTTGGGAGCCTCGACTTGATCCTGCAGATGCGGTTTACAGTGAATTCCAGCGAAGTGGCCGAAGTCCCACACTTGCTGATTGGCATCACGTGCCCCAAGTCTCTGATGCCCCTAGGGTAATGGTCACATGACTTTTGCCTTGAAAACTGGAATGTAATGGCTGAAGCCCATTTTCCAAAAACGACCCCGACAAAAAAAGAAGAGGGGGAGTGTGAACTAGCCTCTACTCCAGGGAATTCTGCTTGGATTTGGAGGAGGGCAACAGAAAGGGAATTTGGTGCTCCGATTTTATCCAAAATAAAAGCGGGAGCTGTCTTTAAAATTAGGGCTTAAAATAGTTTGTGCCGGGAAATATATCTCCCCGGTGGCTTTCCTAAATTTAAAAAATATCTTACTAATTATTTTCTAGGAAAATCGTCCTTTAATTCACACCCACTTCATCCCTAGATGATAGTTTTGAAGCCATATTCCGTAAGATAGTGTTTAAAAAAAATTAGAATTTACCCATATTCCTGGTTCTGGCCTATATTCTAATTGAACAGTTCTCTTTATTAGGCATCTCCTTGAAGGTGGTGGATCATTTCTTGACTAAAATTAACCACCAGTTATTTGTGGTTTGGAATTAACTGGATCAGAAATCAGGCACAAAAACAGTAGATTCTAAATCTGATAAATCGAGCTGGTTGGGTTTTTTGCCTGTTAATATCTTGATGGAATAATGAGAGGCCCCTGAAGCAGCTCCCATGTTGACCAACACCCACCCATGTGGCCCAAGTTAAGATTGCTGTTGGGAAAACGTGGCAGTTCTGATATTCAGATTATATTTTGCAGAGTATAGAAATGGCAGAGAAAAAAAAAAAGAAAGGGACAGAGGAGTCTCAGGTCAGGAGTTGAAAAGCTTTACTTATTTACAAAAATGGATCCAGTTGATCCATATTCAGCCTTGAAACTAGGGCAGCTATAAATGAAACTAGGAACATTTAAGAGATTTTGGCTTTGTATGCATTAGCCAAAAAAACCCTCCGTCTACTGCAGCAACCTCGGAATGACTCGAGCACTCCATTTTTGTGCTGTGCTCGGGTTTCTGAGCCTAAAAACTAGAACTCCTTGAAAGCATACAGTTCTGACCTCAAGGCTAGCCTTGTGGTACGGGTTTGCCCGAAGCGGAATTAAGCTGCACCTGAGTTATTGGAGTTAACTACACTGGTAGATAGACCCCCCTAGTGGAAGTGAGGTGATAATAGCATTTTCGATTGAACTCCTAATCCGTATTTTAACCTCAAAGAGAGAGCACAACTATCCAACGAGGTGAAAGTGGTAGGGAGATAAGCTCTTTCTTAAAAAATATTACTAACTCACATCAAAACACGATCATCACTAGGCTCTCAGTCTATGGAGCATTTCATTGTCTTCAAATGTCCACTCATTTAAAACCACTGACTTTGTTACTGACTTAATTGGGGGGGTATCATTTAATGAACTCAGGTTTTTAGTAAGATTAGGGGGTTGTGAGTCTAATTCTTAATCTCTACTGTTAGATCTAGCAATTTATCAACATCTTTCTTCACCCGGGGTGGGGAGCCAAGCAAGTTATGCTCTGCCTTGACTTAGTACAGACAACCACCATTGAAGTCCAGGGTCTACAGTCCGATGCCATCATTTAGATTCCATTGCTAAGAATGTCTAGGCTTATGGCATTTTGGGGAGAAGGATTAATTATAACTGGTGAGTAATATTTTGGTTGCGATTACATCTCTTCTACAAATGGTTACATGCACATTAGACTTGACTATTTATACTGGCAGAGCGTCAGTATCCAGGGCACTATCAGAAACCAAGTGAAATTTTGCTCCTAGGCAAACCGCATGACTGTTGCTGAAAAGAAGGGGTAGCTTGGCCATGGTGCCTGAGAACTAAAGTGATTCTGGTGAAACCGACAGGGGAAAAAAGGATGAAAGTCCACTTTCCATTATTCCATGTTCTGTCTTAGGTATCATTTCTACTTGCCCTTCCAGTAATTTACTGACATGATATTCTTACCACATAGGATAAATTCAGGAATCTGCTGTTGTGTTTCATGAGCACAACCTAGGCGAAATGTGAACGCTACACTCTTTTTGCTGTTCGGTACAGATTCCAGAAGTAGCTAGTATAAAATTGAAAATGAGCACTGTCAATACACGACAATTCGGGCGTCTGTCTTTACAATCATTTCATATTTGCTCATGTGATCATTTTTCTGTTGGTTAAAAGTAACCCAGAGAGGGAAAAATTTGATCTGTGAAACTAATAAAACACAGTTTGAAGGAAAACAGCTAGATCGTGTTTTGAGTCTGTGTGATTGTTCCAGAGAGTGATCTACCATATATATATATGTTCGTTTGATGTGTTGGGAGGTTTTGGAAGCTTTTTGGATACATCACACTGTTGGAAGCTCTTTTATTTTTTAATATTTTATTTATTTATTAGAGGGAACCAGTGGGTGGAGGGGCAGAGGGAAGGGGAGAAGCAGACTCCCTGCTGAGCAGGGAGCCCAGGACCTTGGGATCATGACCTGAGCTGAAGGCAGGTCAACCGAGCCACCCAGGCACCCCCAGAAGCTTTTTTAGATAGCAATGGTCAGGACTAGCTGTTTTTAGTTATGATGTGGCTTTGGTTACAGTTCTAGCTGTTTTTAGTTATGATACAGCTTCGGTTACAGTTAATGGCTTAGAAATACAAAAAACTGTCTAATCGTGAAATGTCAGTCTCAGAAGGTCGTAATTCTTGGGGCCAACTCACTGTAGTTATGAAGGTGAGGCACTATCAAATTCAGTATGTTTAATAATATCTCATTTGCCTTAATCTTGGCACTTGAAAGACAAATGTTAGTATAAAATGTTTTAGGGATGAAAAAACATGTTTTTAAGTGAAAATTGAAATACTAAGGGAAAAATATATTGGACTTCAGAAGAACTAGATTTTAGACATGGCTTTGCTACTGACTCATAGTTCGACCTTAAGAAAGTCACTTAAAATTATTATATTGATAACTAACATCGAGTACATTATGCATCTTCTCATTTATACAATTGAGGGCATGGCTCAAGCTTTTTGGTTTGCCGGGATTTTTTTCCCCAAATAGTGGTAGCCTGGCTTATTTCAGTTCGTATTAGTTGATTTTTCAAGTTTTAATGCACCTGTATACAACCTGTCTAACTACCTTGTTGGCAAATTGGTAGCTATTCAGGAAGACGATCACCAGTGGCCTATTCCATTGACTCATGTTAGTTCTTTAAAATATAGAGGTACCAGTAACGTCATTGCTTAACAGGGATTTTGGCGCGTTAAACCTGCTGATTTTGTATTACAAGAAAGCTTAATTTTTCTTAATGGTTTAGAAGTTTGTTTGAGGGTAAGAAGGTAGTGTCATTTATTGGAAAAGGCATTGAGCATGGAATCCAAGGGCTTGGAGTCCTCTCCAGTTTGGACAGATAGGCCATCGTCGGTAAATCACACAAGTTCCCTGTGTCCATATTTGGATTTTACTTTATTAAGCCATCTGTTTCCAATATACGTATGTCAGAGGCATGCTGAAAGCATAGGTGAGCTATGGGTAAGTGAGCGTTGGCTCTTCAGCAGACGGGTGCTATCTAAAATCAAAGTAATGTAGTAGTCTAGCACAGACACACGAAAACTAACAGGAGTTTGCAGAAATGGTAGAATCCTCATCACTTAGGTCTCGCCCCCATTTGTACCTGCCTGCAAATATTCTCCAGCCATCCAATTTTACAAGCAAAGGAGGAAGAAATAAAGCCAGGCATAATCTAATTCTGGCTAACAAGAATAAAAACCTATATGTAATGCTTGCTTAGAATTTTTTTCCTTCAAATATTGTGCCAGATAGCCTGTGAAAGCTATTACGGTGATGGGTTCCCCCCCTCTTTCTTAAGTAACTACTGGGCAGTATTTTAGTATTTGTTGGTAATCTTACAGAATCCGTTGGCTTATCCTACTTCATTCTTAGTTTTGTGACTGCCCATAATGGGAGGTCTTGTGTAAAACTCTCGAAAAAGCAAGTGCTTCTCCTTCTAATTGCCCTTTAAAGGAGTGCAGGTTTGGAAAAGCTCCTACTGGAGGACATAATCTGTGTATTTAGCGGGTACGCCCTCATTAACGCAGAAGAGATGAGAAGTTATGTAGAGCTGCATCTGAGAAGCCTGTTGCATAACTGGCTTCTGAGGGGTCCTTTTCAACTCCCACCCTTAGAACTGTTCACCTTCGATTAATTTCCAGTGTTTATTGTCATCCTGCCAATTCTATGACGGTTCGTTAACTCTGTCGTTCTTTGAGTTACCATGCATTTTTATCTCGGTGGTTAAAATTATCTTCTTTATTAAATTCCAGTATAGTCAACATGCAGTTAGGTTAGTTTCGGCTGTACAATATAGTGATTTAGCAGTTCTGTACATTGCTCAGTGCTCCTCCCCATCAATGTGCACTTTTTTTTTTTTTTTTAAGATTTTATTTAATTGCCAGAGAGAAAAGAGAGAGCATACAGGAGCAGAGGGAGAGGGAGAAGCAGGCTCCCCACTGAGGGGGGAGCCCCGACACAGGGCTGGATCCCAGGACCCTGAGTTCATGACCTGAGCCAAAGGCAGACACTTAACCAACTGAGGCACCCAGGCGCCCCCCATAAATGTACTCTTAACCCCTTCACCTATTTCCCCCATCCCTCCTCTGGCAACCACCAGTTTGTTGTCCACATTAAAGAGACTTCTCTTTTGCTTTTTTTTCTTTGTTCGTTTGTTTCTTAAATTCCACACATGAGTGAAATCATATGGTATTTGATAGTACTTGTTAAAATATCATTGATAAAGTGATAATACTGAATTAAAATAAGCAGAAACCTCTGAGTGAAAGGACTTGAAATAACCCGGTATCATGTGACTAGTTCTGAAGCATGGGTTCTTTCTGCTCATAGAAGTCAATTGCTTGTATAAAGCCTGATCTCTTCTTTCTGCTCTCGTTGGTTTAAAAGACTCAATAGCAAGTTATTTTTTGTAATCTTGTAACCCATTTATTGAAAAGCTAACCCTGATTCCTTTAAGCTGCTTATAGATATATAATTTGCATATAATATATATAACGTTTGCGTCTTCAATAAAATAAAATTTGTGAGGTCAGTATAATAGCTTTGAATATTTATTAAATGCTGTAATTATGTAGTGTTGCACCCAGATTGACATTCTGCTATTGACACTGAATAATACACTATCTTCATAGACTAATGTAATCTGTAAGCTTTTTTTCTGTATTTCTTAACTAGCTTGTGTATTTCCAGTTTTGTTATTTCTTATTCTTTTTTGATATTTGGGGGCTTGTATTTCAGGTCAGGGAGAATTACCATTATAGACTGCACAGTGTTTTCTAGAAGTGAACATGATAGGAAATGCTACGGTAGTCAATTATGTATGATTTAGTTAATCTACTAGAAAATTATAAGTAGTACACACTTGAAATATTTTTAACCACTTTGCTTTGGGTTAAAAAATACAAAGTCATTATAAACATTTTAGAGGAAAATATAAAAGGATTTATAATGAAGAAAATTAAAATTACTCATAATTGTACCACCTGCTCATATTTTTTTATCTATTTCCAGTATAAAAAGTTACATATTTTAAAAATTGCAATCATGCTGTATATACAGTTTGTATTCCATTCTTTTCACTTACTACTTCATGTTTTCATGTAAATCAAATATTTTTTTTTTAAGTTTTATTTGAGAGAGAGAGCGCGCACGAGTGGGGGGAGGGGCAGAGGGAGAAGGACTAGTGCTGAGTGGGGAGCCTGAAAGGAGGCTGGATCCCAGGACTCCAAGATCATGACCTGAGCCGAAGTCAGATGCTTAACGGACTGAGCCACCCAGGCGCCCCTGTAATCAAATACTTTGAAAATTTTGAAAGTTACTATGATATTCCATATAATGGGTATTTCGTAACTTCTTTCACTAATTCCAGGTTGTTGCAAGTTTATGTTGTTTCCATATCTTCTAGATAATGCTTCAGTGAACATCCTTGGGCAAAAACCATTTTGCAACTCTTGATTATTTCTTAGAGATAAATATTTAGAAGAGAAATTGCAAAGATTTTTGTTTTTAAAGATGCAGTCCTTTGACAATCTCTGAAATAAAAACAGTTACAGGCACGGTGAAGACAACTCTGGACTCCATGCCTAAACTTTTCAAACAGCGGTAGTCCAAAAGAAAAAAAAAAAAAGACTGTTCTTTATATAGAGTATGGTATTTGACTCTAAACTGAAGCCGGTTTAGGTAAAGTATATGTCTTAGAAATATTTTGGTTTCCTCTGATCTACTTAACAGGTGCAAAGCAGGATAAAGGAGAATCGTGTGGGGTATACAATCATAGGAAGTCTATTTTTTAAAACGGAACTGTTAATGGGGGAAGGGAGACAAGTTTGTTTTTAACTTGCCTTTAGATTTTAGGTTGCTATAAAACAACTATACAGAGCTTATTTATGACCATAAACCTTCAGTATCCTAAAGGAACTTTTAATCCTGGAGTTGGTTAAATGACTGTGTTTGTTGATAGGCTTTTTTTCCGTCTCAGGCTGTTGGTTCCTTAAATTACCTTGACATCACCCAATAAATACAAAGTTTTATATTTCATTCACATTGCCTGAAAAACTAAGCAGAGATCCAGCAGTGGTAGAAACTCCGATGCTGCCACTTAATTTGTGCCTAAATTCAGTATATGGTGACTCCCCAAATTACAAACAGTTGACTTAACAAATATTTTGTAGATTTGAATGGCTCGTTGTACACTGTATGTCCCTCTCTCAACTTACCCGTGCTGTTTCACAGACCCTTCCCTGATCTTTTTCTCCTTCCCCCAGGTCATCGAGGTCTGGGCATAGCATGATGACTCAGAAGTGATATAGAAAATTCGTCCGACCTGGGGCTCCTGGGTGGCTCAGTCGGTTGAGCCTCTGACTCTTGGTTTCAGCTCAGGTCATGATCTCAGGGTCCTTGATTGAGCCCCATATTGTAGGGCTCACACTCAGTGGGGAGTCTGCTTGAGATTCTCTGTCTCCTTCTGCCCCGCCCCCCACTCACACACGCTTGCTCTGTCTCCCAAATAAATCTTTAAAAGAAAATTTGTCTGGGGCGCCTGGGTGGCTCAGTCGTTAAGCGTCTGCCTTTGACTCAGGGCGTGATCCTGGCGTTCTGGGATCGCGCCCCACATCAGGCTCCTCCTCTGGGAGCCTGCTTCTTCCTCTCCCACTCCCCCTGCTTGTGTTCCCGCTCTCACTGGCTGTCTCTATCTCTGTCAAATAATAAATAAAATCTTTAAAAAAAAAAAAAAAAAGAAAATTTGTCTGACCTGACAGCTCATTCCTACCACCTCCTTTTTCTTTTTCTTTTCAGACAGATCATCTACAATTATGCCTTATAGTCAGAATGGATTTTAGCATAAAGCATGGGTTCCAAGGGCTTTGCTATTTTATATCTCTGTGACATTAGGGAAGTTCTCTAACTAGTCTAAACCTCAGTTTCACCATCTATAAAATGGGGCTAATACCACTTGTTTTTGGTGTCGTCCCTAAAATCAAATGAGAACATTTACAAAGACGCTAGCAGAGAGTAGGTGCTCAATAAATACTCCCCTTTTACGGGTAATGAATGTTGCCTTAGGGGACCTTGTCAGGTATCTATATCCACCTGTTCACTTTCCTCTAATTCCAACACTTGTTCCTTAAGTACCACCATTCAAGATAAACAAGATAGTTTATTTTTTCTGCTTTATTAATGGCGTTGTAAAAATATTGCTTTCTATTGCTTTTTATTGTGGATAGGGAAGGTTTTAACAATGTTCCAGGTTGAAGAAGATTCTTGACTTAGCGAGGAAACCTGTTTACCAGTTAATTTATTCTTTTGTGAGGATATGCCACCTAATGTGTTAAAGAATTTGCCCTCTAAGGAAAATTGGAAACATTATTCATACATTACAGAAACCATTATAAATCCACTGTTACTAACAAATACAGCTTAGATCAGGGTGAAAGGAAATGATAGGTAATGTTGATGCTTGATTTGAGTGGGGGGAGCAGAGGAAAAAAAGCTTCAATGTCTTCAGTGTTTCTAAGTAGGAGAAATAGAAATGTGAATGTTAGGAAGTTTACCTTTGTAAAAACAGGAGATGAGAGAAAATAAATTAGTGAAAACTTCAAGTGTTGGGGAAGGCAGAGGGTTATCAATGAAATCAAGATCTTTCCAAGATGACATGTAGCCTTTAGAAATGGGTGAATCCAAAACACATTAATCTTAGATTTATGATGCCCCTAGTTTCCTGTAGTGGAGGTTTTCAAAAGCAAAAACCAGGAAATGATGAAGGACACTGACACATTCAACAAATATTTTGAGCAGTTTGTGGGTCTCAGTTTAAAGCTACAGTTGAAATCATTTTTACAAGTGGCTATGAATAATTAAAATGTTATATTTTGTCTTATAATAATTAAAAAACAAAGATAGCCAAATTATCATTAGTGTAGGTAACCAAAAAGTAATACTGATACATTTGCATGTTTTAAAATGTAAGCCAACCCACACATTTGGTGTCTGATCCTAAATCAAAGTGTTCCAGCACTTTTTTTCCTGGGGGGGGGGGAGGCAAACTAGAATATATTTATAGGTGCAAGCCAAAGATGGGAAACTTCCCTAACCAGAGATTTGTGTAAAGAGGAAGGGAAGGATGATATGTCAAGTACCTTGAAATATGTGAGAATTACATAAAAGACCTCTAGGCCATTTATAAATAGATGTAAACTCAGGAAAGCTTTCAAATGTGCCCAAAGTTCCCAAGTATATATTGAAATAGTATAAACTACAGATGAAGTACTAGTTAACCAGGGATAGTAACGTAGACAATGCCTTAATCACTCTGTGGGATAGTTTCATCATTCAACGAAAAAAAAATGTATAACAGAGACTGTTAGCTGCCATCGCTGTAAAGGTGGGTAAGAGACACCTGCAGTCTAGTAGAAGCAAAAACCACAAAATATTGGATTTCATGAAACCTAAAAATATTCTTACATGTAGAAAATGAACTTAAATATGGCCCTTTTTTCTCAACATAAAATAATTTCTAAATTTAAACCTTGTGTGAACACATTCATTTATAACCCAATATAATCAAATCTAAACTAAGAACAAATCAAATTTAAACATTGTTATTTCTTTGCAATAATTATCGCATCCCAAAACGAGTGCCCACTATGAGTTAATTTTACTTAAATAGAACATGGCTCCGCCTATAAATGAAGGTCCGCAGACAGCAATGTCTTGGAATAAAATAGCCCTTTGGCAAGAAAATGAGCCACACCCCATTTAGTTTTTACAAAAATAAAATTCTTTCCAGCTCTACTAAATTGTAGCTGTTGTGCACGGCGCGGAGTCCTGCCGTGGCTGGAGCTGCAGCTGTGGGAACAGCCCTGTGTGCGAAAGCGCTGAAGATCACGGAGCGGCCATGACTCGTACCTACGGCTCTTGTCCGCTCTGTAGCGCGGTATCCTGTTCAGTTTTATCTGACTGAGGGGCAGCAGCAAATAACTACACCTTCATTTCCTTCCTTGAGCTTCTCGGTTGTCACAGACGTTAAAATGAGTAGGAAAAGCCAGGACTCCAAATCTCATCATCGTTCCATTTTGGTGGGAGGGCATCAAAGGCTCTACGGCCATGTCTGCAGGTACCACGGAAAGAACTGAGCTTCTAGGGAGAGAGGAGAAGGAACCCCGAGGGGAAGCCCCGTTCTTCTAGTTCTTTTCACTGTACCTGGCACAAGGCGGGTCTCCATATATACATTTCAAAGAGCGAAAAATAAATGGCTATGAATGGCCTTGGCTGATAAAGATTAAATTATGAAAACCTAACCAGTAAATTCGAACTTATGAGTCACCCCGAATAAAGTACATAGTGGTGTGAACCTGTAAGAAGACGAAGCAGATGATTTCCTTGGTTTTCTTTCTCGTTCAGCTGTTCTAAATCAATGGTCAGGAGTGAATGTCATGAATGGCCCTTGCATTGTGATAATGGTTTAATTTTAGACTCAAAGAAGAAAGTGGGACATACTAATATATTTTTTTTATGTTTTGAAGCAGTTTTATTGAGTGAAGTGTACAATTTCAGCAGATTTTGGTATATTCAGAGATATGTACAACCATCACCACGGTCCATTTTCAAACATTTCCATCCCCTCAGAAAGAAACCTCATACTCTTGAGCTATCACTCTCCCCAGCGGCCTACCTCCCCAGCCTCCCATTTTCCTAGCCTCCCACCTCCCCCCTACTTCCCCAGCCCCCTACCTCTCCAGCCTCCCACCTCCCCGTTCTTAAGCAACCACTATCCGCTTTCTGTCTCCATCAGTTTCCCCATTCTGGACTTCCATATGAATGGAATGTACAGCCACGTGGTCTTTTGTGACTGGTTTCTTTCACTTGGCATAGTGTTTTCAAGGTCTTTTCAGACTGTAACATGTACCAAGACTTCATTCCTTTTTATGGCTGAATAATATTCCATTGTGTGGATGTACCACATTTTGTTTGTCCATTTATCTATTGATAGACGTTTGGGTTGTTTCCACTTTTTGGCTATTAGGAATAATGGACAATGCTAATAATAAATGTCTAACCACGGGTCAGCTAATGAGGTCGAGGTGGTACTGACAAGATGACTTCTCATTTATCGCTACTCTACTGTTACTGTAAATCTTTGCTTTGACTCTGAGCAATACTGATTTCTATGTCTCAATGTAGCTAATTTTTGGTTTCCTAATGTTTAGTAGTGTATTTCAACTTGTTGCCAAATCCTTTTTCCTTAGTAATATTTTCACTTCAATCATTAAAAGCCTGTAAAAGTTATGTAGTCACCTTTTCTAAAACTTACTGTATAATCTATACAAAATTTCTTGTTTATATACCTTCGTCGAACACCTACTATTAAGTGTTGAGTAGTGCACAAGTAAACGATAAACGCTTTGAAACATAATAGTTTCAGTTGACCTAGACCATTATTGAGCACATCTGTTTATTTTTTAATTTGCTTCTCAAATATGAAATATATTCACAGAACAAAATTCAAAAGCTATATAGGGACATAAAGAAAAGAAAATGAGCCTCCTGCCCTGACCCTAATCCCCATTTCCCTTCCCAGGAGCTGACCATGAGAAGTAGTTTCTAGTGTATCCATCCAGAAATAATATTGAGTACATTTAACACTTGGCATTTTCAGAAGAGCTTGCTCTTTTACATGTAGGAAGTCTGATGTTAAGGTTGAGGGATTCTTTACCTACTGACTTAAAATACGAGACTAAGAGATTATCAAAAGATGATAAAAAGAATCCCCTTCAGTTTCAGATCAGAGTTTTTCTTTCAAGTGCCCTTGATCACCTCAGATTCACCTGTATGGCTTCAGGTCAAAATAGGTAATGATACCTAGAACCTACCTCTCCCATTATGTTCTGGATTTAACCCACAGAGAAGTTTCTTGACCCAGTCTCCTTAGTCTTTTTTTAAGTAGGCTGCAGGCCCAGCATGGAGCGCAAAGCGGGGCTTGAACTCACAATGCTGAGATCAAGACCTGAGCTGAGATGAAGAGTCAGATACTTAACCATCCAGGCAACCCCCCCATCTCCTTAGTCTTATGGGCAGTGCACACACACAAAATTCCATGTCATTCATATACTGAAATATTTACTGAATGCCTTCTCTAGGTCAGGTAGTGTACTAGGCACTGGTGATGATAACTTTAACCGAAACAAACAAAATTACCACCCTTATGAGGTTTACATCCTACTAGGGAGAGAGAGAAAATAAACGATGATATAGCGTATTTGATGGTAATGTGTCGTGAAGAAAAGTGCAGCAGGATTGAGGGTCTAGGAAGTGGGAAGATGGGCATTGCTATTTCCAAATCAGGTGGTCACAGAAGAAGGCTTCACTCTCAGAAAGATATTTGGGGCAAGACGTGAAGGAGATCAAGGGGTGATCCATGTGAATATCTGAGGAGAAGTGCCTCTTAAGTAAATAATTCCAAGAACAGATACCTAAATTATCATACATCGATGAGGTTTAGCTCTGAAATTCTCCTTTATTTCGGCTTTTTATTTTGGTATTGAACAGAAAAAAAAAGGATCTCTGACCCAGGTCAGGTACTTTAATGGAGCCATGAATTGACTGTCTATACTAAGGCTGTTATGTTAATAGTTATTGTCAGTAATGTTTCGGAAAGATTAGCGGGAATAATGTTGAAAACAGAATATGGAATTATTGCAAGTAGATTTTCTTCTCTTTTCCCTTATCAATTTAATTATACTATATTCTGTGGTTAAGTCTGAATTAGATCTTTTTTTTTAATTTTTACTTTTCCATAATCGTAAACATGTACTTGTAAGAAAGAACTCGGAAAGATCCTGTGTACCCTTTACCCAGTTTTCCCCCAGTGGAAACCTTTTGCAAGACCATAGTGCAGAATCAAAGTCAAGTTCCATCACTGCTAGAATTCCTTTTGTTACCCTTTTATAACAACACATACCTCCTTCCTCCCTCCCCCATCTCTACCCTCTGGAAACCATTAATCTGCTCTGCATTTCTATGACTTTGTCATTTCAAAAATATATAAATGAAATCACAGGGGTGCCTCAGGGGCACAGCTGGGTTGAGCAACCAACTTGGTTTTGGCTCAGGTCATGATCTTAGGGTAGTGAGATTGAGCCCCGCATCAGGCTGCGTACTCAGCGGAGCCTGCTTGAGATTCTTTCTCCCTCTCCCTCTGCCCCTCCTGCTTGTGCTCACTCACTCTCTCTCATAAGTAAATAAATAAATCTTTAATAAATAAATAAATAAATAAATAAATAAATAAATAAATAAATAAATAAAATCACAGAGTATGTAATTTGGGGATTTTTTCCCACTGGGCCTGAGTCTTGGGAGATTCGTCCAAGCTGTCTATATCAACACTTACTTCCTTTTTATTGCTGAGTAGTGTTCCATGGTGTAGCTGTGCTACAGTTTTGTGAACCACTTACCCATTGAAGAACGTCTGGGCCATTTCCAATTTTGGCTGTTACAAATAAAGCTGCTGTAAACATTTGTGTCCAGGTTTTTGTGTGACTGTAAGTTTTTATTTCTTTAGGATTCATGCCCCAAAAGTGCAATTTCTGGGATGTAGGGGAGTTGCATGTTTAGTTTTGTAAGAAACTGCCAAAATGTTTTTCCAGAGTGACTGCTATTTAATCTCCTACCAGCAATGTATGAGTGGTGTAGTTTTTCCACGTCCTTGCCCGCATTTGGTGTTCTCACTGTGTTTGTTTTTTTTAAAATTTTAGCCATTCTGATAGGTGTGTAGTGATTTCCCATTGTGGTTTCATTTTGCATTTCCCAGTGGTTAACGATGCTGAACATCTTTTTATGTGTTTCTTTCCTATCTGGGTATCCTCTTTGGTGTAATATCTGTTCATGTCTTTTGCCTATTTTTCTAATTGGATTTTTTAAATGTTGAGTTGTGAGAGGCCTTTCTATATTCCAGATAATAATCCTTTGTCTGATATGTGGTATACAACTGTTTTCTCTTTGTCTGTAACTTGTCTTTCCATCCTCTGAACCAAGGTCTTTCACAGAACAAAGGTATTTATTATCGTTTTGATAACCTATCCAACACCAAACATGGTTCTGGAAGAGTTTTTCAAATTTCTTCTCTAAAGCTGTATGGTGTTTTTTGTTGTTTTGTTTTGTTTGTTTTTTTGTTTTTTTAATGGTTCTGCAGTTACTTGAACACCACTTGTTCACTGATGTGCTTCTGCACCCTTGTCACAAATCGGTTGAGCAAACTCGTGTAGATCTCTTTCTGGGCTCTCTGGTCTGTTCCATTGTTCTGTGTCTGTTGCTCTGCGGATCCCACCTTGTCTTGGCTGCTGCAGCCGCAAGCTAGGATTTGACACCAAGCAGAGTGATTCCACCCACTTTATTTTTCAAAGTATTTTACCTGTGCTAAGACCTGTTTGCTTCCACGTAAGTTTTTAGAATAAGCTGGCCTGTGACTACACAAAACTCTACTAGGATGTTGCTAGAAATCGCATTAATGAATAAGAATTTTGAGATTGCGTATGCAATGTTAATTAACTTAAAAATGGGAATTCCAGTAAGGAAGACTTTTTTTTTTTTTAAGATTTTATTTATTTATTTGACACAGAGAGAGACAGCCAGCAAGAGAGGGAACACAAGCAGGGGGAGTGAGAGAGGAAGAAGCAGGTTTCCCACTGAGCAGGGAGCCCGATGTGGGGCTCGATCCCAGGTCCCCGGGATCGGGCCCTGAGCCAAAGGCAGACACTTAACGACTGAGCCACCCAGGTGCCCCAGGAAGACAATGTTTTTAATCTCTGCTGTGGTCTCACGCTAGGTCTTCTTTTCTACAGTGGTCCCAATTTTTATGATTTTATTTTTTATCTTTTTTCAAGATTTATTTATTTCTTTAAGCAGTCTCCACAGTCGTCATAGGGCTCGAACTCACGACCCTGAGATCAAGAGCCACATGTTCCACCGACTGAGCCAGCCAGGCTCCCCAACTGCTATGATTTTTAAATCATTGAATGAATATTAATTGGTCATTTCTCTTCAGACATAACTTGAATGCCTTTTTTTGATTGCCAAAATTGGAAGTTTCCTTTTTTTCAAAGGAATGTCACATTCTTGATTTAGATACTTAACTTTCAGGTTCTAAATCATTGATCTATTTTTTAATTTAAAACTTTTTTGAAGGCTTACTTCCAGAATTTTGAAGACCCCACCCCCGCATTAGATTTTTGTGTACAAGATTCCTAAACCTATTGTTCTGCCTTAAGGAAATTATGGTTTACCTCTCCTGTTGTTTTAAACAAATGCATTTCCTCAAAGAGCAAAATAGAATATGCCACTAAAGCATTGGGATTTGGGGTATTGAAGTTTGGGATGTGTTTGTTATTCACAAACAGTGAATCAGAAGTTTTAAATGAAAACTTTTGTGCATTCTCATGCTTTGATCTTTGATTCTGCAAAATAAAATCTTAAAAATTACAAAAAGAATCTGGTAAGCCTTTTAATTTAAATAGGACACTTGGAAACTTACTCTTAGGTGTAAAAAAAAAAAAGAAAGAGACTGTTAAATTGATTAAGGTTGAAGAAGAATGGAAGAGAAAATGTCACCATGTTGCTTTTGGGTGAGGGAAAGTGAATGAGATCATGCTTTCATTTCTGTCTTGCTTTCTCAAGATAAAGCTTTTCCACCCTTCTTTCTGCTTAATGATTCAGGGTGGAGACACCAAAAAACCTCTGGCTATCTTTCCCATCCTGTTTATATTCTAGATTGGCTCATATTGCTTTAACAAACTATATCACTGGTGGCCTATAACATTATATATGTGGTATTAAGTGGTTAGGCTTAGACTGGAATTTGAAAATCGCAGTCCAATTATACTACCTTAAATAGAGTTAGCAGAATTAACTTCTCAATAATGGAAACTTCCCTAAGTTAGAGCCTATGGCTCATAGTTTTAGTGTAATCATTATAGTGAAATTTACTACCACTAATATCAGCCATTGTTTCTCCCCACCAACCTACACCTAACTTTGTTTAGGTAATGGCCACAGCTGTACCATAACATTCCCCATAATCAAAAAAGTGTAATTTAAGGAAGAATGCAATGAAATGGTCTCCATTATAAACAGCTATTCCAGTTTCTTTTTTCACATATAGGTGATCTGCATTTGTATTTATTTGGTCTAATGAGAGACTTAAAAGTGCATTCTTTAAAGCAGTGAATTCTCAGAATCGTTAAGCCTATGACAGTCTACCCTGTCAAGAGAACACTGATAGTGGCTTTAGCCAACTTCTGAGGTAACATAGTACCAGGGAGAGGGATAAACTGAGAGAGGGAAGAAGTTACCTTGGTGTGGGTGACTTTTTGCTAACAATATGATTTTTAGCAAGTGAAGGCCATACAAGCCATTTGCTTTGTGGCGGAATTATAATGAGACTTTTTAGTTGTACCAGCTAACAGCTTGCCAAATAAAATATTGAGCAAGCACCACTGGTCAGTTATAATTTGGTCTCTAAAAACCAGAGCTAGCATAGTGTAATGTTTATGGATTCAACTTCATTCTCAAATAAAATTGATGCATCTCAGCAAAAATATAATTAATAACATTTTTGGGCATCTCCCACATGTCTGAATAGTAAGGGCAGATAACACTTTATGATACCACAGTATTTTTGCGGCCAGTCTTAAGGATAACCCTACATTGTGTTCAGGATTCTGTGTCTGCCTGAATTTAACAAATGACCATTATGTGTGGAAAATAGCGACCATTGTTGTTGAATTGAACTCTCTCTGGAGATGCAAAAAATCTTTTAATTAAGCAAATAAAAATTAATGGCAACACAAACAAAGAAAGTAATCATATAAGAATGGATAGAAGCAGAAAACTTCCTGCAATTGTTGAATGATACCTAGTAAAGGAATCCTAACCTGGGGTAAAGCTGGGGACTGTGTCCTTGCCTAAAAAATTCCAGAAGTATACATACACAAAAATATGGATCTTTAAGCTAGACCTTTAAGCTAGCTGTTCATGGCAAACTCCCAATGAAATGGAATTAATTTGTGTTATGTTTTGAAAATGTATTTAAGTGCTTGCAAGAATTACGTGGAAGGGTTAGATTCACCTAGAGTACTTGGTGGTTCTTAACGTGAATATTGGCAATCTTAAAGACATTTTATTAGACAATGAGGCAACAATATTTCTCTGGGAACATGTCTCCACAGTAATAGTGGAAGTCAGAAAATATTTCACATGCAAATATATCTGAACCCCTTCATGAATGCATTTAACACTTTGAAGTGATGGCAACATCTGGTAACAAGTAGAAACCAGCGTCTTATAAACTATGGCTTCGTGTTACCACTTCATCTGAATTAGTCATTTAAAGGGGTTTTATATGTCTTCCTAAGAACTGACAAGGTTAATCTTGAACTAGGGCAGGCAGGCAGGAAATGCTAAAGCCGCTCTTTCTTTTGAAGGTTTCAGTATTCCTTGTGAGGTCAAAGAGTACTTGTTTTAAAGTTTAGAAAACTAAAAAAAATTAAAAATTAAAAAATATATAAAGTTTAGAAAACTATCAGCAGTGGTGTCTTGACAGCTAAGTGAGATTTTCTTTCTTTGTGTGGTAAATTTGAGGGAACAGTCGATAAAATTCATAGTTCTTTCTACTTTCCATTCCACTTCTTTCCTCTGAAGGGCCTTTATTTCCTAAAAGCGGAGAATTTTGAGTCCTCCCTTTCATATTTTATTCAGATATGATCATGGATACATGCCACTAGGAAGATGTCACTGTACAGTGTTTTGCCAGATTAGCTCTCAGAAATCATCTTATTTTGTAGAGTCACCCAATGTGACAAGAGTAGATGCCTTTTATGTGTATATTTATTTGGTTTGCATTACAAGCGCTAAAATTTGTTCTTGGTTATGTAATAAACCACTATAGCAAATGAGTTTAATTCCTTTTGGATGCAATGTCATTATCCTATATTATGTGTGCCAAGCACTGTTCTAGATGCTTGAGATAGATTGGTAAACGCAGCAATCACTGCCTTCCTAGACCTTAGTAAATATTAAATATTGAAGCAGTAGAGCAATTTTAAATCATTTAATGCTCTCAGCTTTTAAAGACTTTCAGTGCATGAGTTTCGAGAACTCTTACACATTTTACCTGAAGTTGGAATAGGGAAAAATTGACAATTTGTTTGGAATCCATGGCAGGAAGCTGGAACCTGATAAGGAAATAATTGATTTTTTGCTTGTCACTTTTATGTTTCATTTATTAATGTTATAATCAGATCCCTTGAGTGAGGAATGTTACTAGTTTAACGTGTGGGTATATTCTTCAGGATGGGCTTAGTGTGGAGGGAGGTGGTGAAAAGGACACAGTAGGCCTGGAAATGAATGCTGACGTATGGCATTTATAAGTGTTGCCTTCAGTCATTGGAAGGATTCTGGAATACTCGGTGTTCTCCATGGAAAATGAATGTATTGCTGTTATTTTTGCCTCTGTGAGTAGTACAAGAGCTGACTCAAAGGATATGACATGATGATTCCTGTCCTGCAGCGAAATAAGATGATGGCTTGTGGTGGAAACATGATGTGGTCATGCCCATATTCGCTCACATCCCTTGTTCGTTTCCTTTTAGAGAGAAACACCAGAGAGACTCGTTTCTTAGCTTCAGTTTCTTTTTTGTATTTTCTTTTCCTGCCCTTTGTCTTTTCTCTTTTCTGAAAATTGCATTGTGGTGACTGGCAACTCAGTTGGCCCAGCGTGTGCTTTGCCATAGTGTACGTACCCCTGAGGACTGTCGTGGCAGAGCCATTATACCCATTTTAGGGAATTCATGACATATATGGACACGGATGCTCTGAGTGAGCCCTTTCGCTGTAAAAGGCATGTTTCATAACCTTTGTATTTCCTGATGCCATCTAGTACGGTACCTTTTACAGAGTGGACGCTCATTCGGTATTTGTCTCAGGGAATGAATGCGAGCCAGGAATTTTATTTTTGCTTGCCAGTGTACTGAATACTCTCTTCTAAGCACATGGAATTTTTTAAGATGTATTTTCATGGAAATTCTCAAACATGCAAAGTAAAATAGCATAGTGAATTCCACCCCCCCACACCTTTAACAATTATCAACATTTGATGTTCTTATTTCATCTTTTCTCTCCTTCCTTTTTATTTGTTGTTTGGGATTTGCTTTAAAATACCCCATATATTGCCCATCAGTACTACGGCACATCTAGTTTTAATTAATTTTATTTGTTTGTTTGTTTAAAGATTTGTTTGAGACAGAGTGCACGTGTGAGTCGGGGGAGGGGCAGAGGGAAAGGGAGAGGCAGACTCCCTGCTGAGCGTGGAGCCCTTGCGACTTGCACCTCCATCCCAACCCATAAGATCACAACCTGAGCCTAAACCAAGAATTGGAAGCTTCACTGACTGAGCCACCCAGGCGCCCCACAGCACACCTGATTTTTAATATTTTATATTTTTATTTTTATTAAAGTAACCTCTAGGCCCAATGTGGGGCTTGAACTCACGACTTCAAAATCAAGAGTCACATGCTCCACTGACTGAGCCAGGCAGGCGCCCCTAATTTTTAATATTTTAAAATAGTAATATTTTTTGCATTTCACACAAGACTTTAACTTTCAAACCCTTTCTTTCTGTTTTAGTTTACATCAGAGAAACACTATTTATCAGAAGAAAAGTCTGATTTGCCACCCTGGGTATTTTGAAACATTCTTAATCTTTTTAAAAGATAAATTAAAAGTTTCTCAACTACACTATCATGATAAATTCAAGTCTTACAGACATGTACCTGATTCTGTAAAATGTGCCTTGGAATGGATAAGCTGTATAATGGTCCCCTCAGAACTGGTACCAATGCATTAATTTTTCTTTTCATAATGCAACAGCCACAGAACTCACATGAAAACCTATCCATGTAATTCTGGTAATTATATTCTCAGTTTTGAAATTTCTTGTCAAAACCTATACACTTGGGGCGCCTGGGTGGCACAGTCAGTTGAGCGTCCGACTCTTGGTTTCGGCTCAGGATGTGATCGCCGGGTTGCAAGATTGAGCCCCGTGTCAGGCTCCATACACAGTGCAGAGTCTTCTTCAGATTCTCTCTCCCTCTCCCTCTGCCCCTCCTGGTCCTGATCTCTCTCTCTAAAATAAATAAATAAATCTTAAAAAATAAACTCTACACACTTTATGTGTTTTGTCTCTCAAATTCGATGACTCCATGATAAATGTTACAAAATAAAGCACCACTTCTCAAAAAACAGTGTTGGCCTAGGGGCCCTTGGGGATCAAAATTACTTGCATACTGACACTAAGATGTTACCCGCTTTTTCATCTGTTTTGACATTTGCACGGGTGGTGCCAAAGCAATGGTGGTAAAACTGCTGGTGCCTTAGCGAGACGCAAGGCAGCGGCACCGCCCTCTCTTAGTAGTCCTTGTATTCAAACGCATCCCCTACACTTAAAGACCTACAACGTGGGTTTCATTTAAGAATATCCTTAATTGGGGCGCCTGGGTGGCTCAGTCGTTAAGCGTCTGCCTCAGTCGTTAAGCGTCTGCCTTAGGCTCAGGGCGTGATCCCAGCGTTCTGGGATCGAGCCCCACATCAGGCTCCTCTGCTAGGAGCCTGCTTCTTCCTCTCTCACTCCCCCTGCTTGTGTTCCCTCTCTCGCTGGCTGTCTCTGTCAAATAAATAAAATCTTTAACAAAAAAAAAAATCCTTAATGAAGCAGGAAAAATTAATTTTATTAACTCCGAATTCTTGGGCATACATCTTTTTAATATTCTGTGTGATGAAATGGGAAGCATACATAAAGCTTTTCCGCTGCATATAGATGTACACTGGGCGTCCTGAGAAGAGTACGTGTGCAGTTGTTTGAGTTGCAAGCTAAATTCGCTGCATCTTTTCAAAATAGGAAACTGGTTTTACCTGAAAGATTGAATGACCCGTTAACTGATTATTCAGACCTGAGTATGTGGCAGATATTTTATCAAAAATGAACCAAGTGAGGGGCACCTTACTGGCTCAGTCGGGAGAGCATGCGATCCTTGGTCTCAGGGTCGTGAGTTCAAACCCACATTTGGGTATAGAGATTACTTAAAAACTTTTTAAAATGAACCAAGTGTGCCTCTTACTACAGGGCAAACAACTGAGAGTATTTGTTGCCAAGGATAAAATTAGAGCTTTCAAGCAAAAATTCAAAATTTTGAAAACTTGAATCAGCCATCGAGTATCGATACTTAGATTTTTCTGAGATCAGTGGTGTTTTTAATGAAAGTGATTTGTTAGATATTGTAAAATGAAGTGGAACAACGTTTGGAAGATCTGCGTTAGTCAAACAATATTGTTCCAAATGACCCATGCGTAATGTTAAAATAGCAAGCATGGGTAAAAGGCCCATTTAATGTGCAAAGTTGGATTTTAATGTAACAGAGTAGGAAAAATTCATCTGTATGGTATCAAATTCCACATTGCAACTAACATTTAAGAAACTACCACTTCTCAAGTTTTGGTGTAGCATTATAAAGAAGAATATCCATAATTATCTGAAAGGGCTCTTAAAATACTTCTTTCAGCAATGTATCTGTGCGAGGCCATATTTTCTGGATACACTTGAACCTAAAACAACATTGAGTGTAGGGGGCAGATATGAAAATGCACTCATCTTTGTATTAAGTTAAATGATAAAGCAGTTTGAAAAATGTAAACAATATACTTTCCACTCATTTGGGGGAGGGGAATCTAGTGATTTTCATTAAAGATGTTACTTATGTTAACATATAATGGTTTATTGTTACTTTATACCTTGAAATTTTCCCAGTTGTAGTTTTTAATATGATAAATGCATTGATAGATTTAACCCTCATATCAAAAAGCTCTTTGGGGTCCTCAGGTCTGAGGCCAAAAATTTCGGAATCGTTGAGTGTTTGTTGTTTCTGGTCCTTTTCTTTTTCCTCTCCTGTTTCCTTTTCTTTCCTCTTTCCTTATTTTTTTTGAACGAGACCCTCAGGATAGAAAGGTGTATAGCATCTGAGTTGTTTCTTTGTATGGTTTTACTAGCTATGAACAGAACACTTTTTCCCCCCAGTATTACTGAGATGTAATTGGCATTAACATTGCATTAATTTCAGGGGTACCGCATAATGATTCGATATATGTATATATTGTGAAATGATCACCGCAAAAAGGCTAGTTAACGTCCAACACCTCACATAGAGATTTTCTTATGATGAGAACTTTTAGGATTTACTCTCAGCAAACTTCAAATATACAGTTCAGTATTGTTAACTGTAGTCACAACAGACGTCTTTTCAATCGGTTCCTTGCCCTGGCTGTAGTTCAGCTGTTTTTGGAGGACGCAAATGCTTAAAACTACCTTCTATTTATTTCAACCTTTTGTTTTAGTGCATTAGGACAAAGTTTATAATTTAATATGGAATAAGACATCCTATTTTAAGATTTTGGTTACTTTGTTACACAAATACAGAGCTAATAAATCCTTACTGTTGAGGAGACATCCCTTGGAATACTGAAATAATTAAGATGTATTTGTGGCTTATTTCTGCCTCAAATATGAAAAGAATGATAACATAAACCAGACACGCTTGATTGTTCAAGCGGACACATCCATGCCGTAGGAAGTGCGTGCACCTACTGCTACTCCTGGTATGAATTTCCTAAACTTTCCCATATAGTCCAAAATACAGTAGCAGTTCCCTGCCTGTTAATTTCTGTACGATCCCTTTGCTTCAGTGCTTCACTCACTGTGAGTGTTATTATTTGTTTGTTTGCCTTATAAGGTGTGCAGATGGGTAAAATCCTGTTTCATTAGAGGACAATAGGTCAGTGTTACTGAGGTGTGTCTAACCGCAGCGGGAGGGGCCGCCAGTGTATATGTCACACGTGGAAAGAATATACTCGGTGCTGGGTGCGGTGGAGAGCATGACGTTTGAATGAGAGTTACCCTGATACGTCTGTGAAACTCTCAGGCAACTTCGGGTGTGCCTCTTTCCTTCCCTTCCACCCTTGGGGTGTGTGTGTGTGTGTGTGTGTGTGTGTGTGTGTGTCCGTCCAGAGGTGCCCGTGTGTGAACTTTTCACTCTGCGGATTTGGTTGTACCGTCTGAGCGCGCGTCATGATGAATTGGGAATGCAGCGTCAAAGTGGTTTTCACTCTGTGGCCTGCTTAGAAAAAAACGTGAAATGTCTTCCCCACCTCCTGCCACCATTTTCGGTTCCCACACCAGCTTTCACTACCCACAGTGAAAAGAGGGATTCTGTTGCCACACAAGAGTCACACACAGGCACACCACCCGCCCCCCGCCCCACCCCTGCACACCCACACATACCTCAGATGATGAGGCACTGAGGTTACAAAATGGGCCGCAGACTAAAAAACTGGTTCAACTACTGATGCGATAGAACAGTCTCTGAGAAAATGGCCGCGTACTGCCTAAGGAGAAGATGTGCCTTTTTGAAGGGAGTATCCATCCATCCCTGAACCTTCACAACCTCGCGAGGTTTTGCAGTTTACCTGAGTTCTGGATGTTGTAAAGGGACTTGAACACCAGAGACTGGGTGTTGACGGGATTTGCCTGTGGTCACAGATTAGCCTTAGAGTTCACACGGCTAGAAAGGAGGCGCGCTCCCTCGGGGTGGCCACGGAAGAGCAGGTGGAGGGCGGCTGATTCCACGTAGCCTGATTATTGTCGAGGGCCACGGACCCATCTAAGGGGCCGCAGGTGACAAGCCGGGCGCGGCAAAGGTAAGGCTGGGAAAACCTAGCTCCAGGTGTTCGAGGGGTACCTCCTCGTGTTCCCGGGCAGGCCGCAGGTGGAAAGTGCTGTGCTTTACTTTTACAAATGGAGAAATCGAGACTCCGGAACATGGAAGGGGCTTCACGTAGTGAGTCAGCCACGGAGACAGATGGAAAAACACATCCTCCGGCTCCTGTCTGTGTTCCTTCTGTTCCGGATTTGTTGCCTTTTGATATTTCATGCAGCTTTTGTGATTGATGAAATAAAGTGCTTCCATTAAGGAGACAAAATGCAGTCCAGGGTCTGCTAATGGTGCTTAGTGATGAGGGCAGGAGAACACTCTGCAGCGTTCTGCAGTCGGTCGGAGTTGCCTCCTTATTTTGAGAATTCAGTGTGTTGTCAGAAAATGCTTTGGTTTGCTTTCGATTATTTATAAAGGACTAGAGTGTCTCAGATCTCACTTTCATTCACGTTAGGTGGATAGGGCAGATGGTACTACGCATGTTATAGCCCAGAAAGATTATAACAACGTCTGCCACTCAGCACCTTGCTGGAGCCAGACGCTCTTGCGTACTGTCTTCTCCTTTAATCATTGTAGTAACCCTTGAGAAGTGTGTGGAATTAGCTCGATCTCTAGAGATATGGACCTAGGGCCCAGAGAAGGTAAGTAGTTGCTTGAGGTCACACAGAATTCAAGTCTGGCCGACTCCTCAGACCCTGACACTCGCACTGTGCTCCATATCCTTTCCAATGATCGGCTTGCCCCATGTCAGTATTGGAAATGGTCTCTTGACCCTGGAACAGTACCCCTATGGATTTCCTGTTCTCTCCCCTAAAAGGTACTCACAGAGAACCAGTTGCTTAATTTAGCAATTGACCGACTGGAATTGCTCGATGGGTTTAAAAGCAGATTTCAATAGGAAGACTACCGGTTATCACATACTTAATGCCTACCATGTGCCAGGATATGATCCCAATTTCGAACGCATGCTAAATCACTTAGGCATCCCAAAAACGTACACAATAGTGACTATTACCCGAAGTCATTACTATTATCATCCCTGGCTGAGAAAACAGAGGCCCAGGACCTTAAGCAACACAGCTCTTAACTACTCTGTGGTACTGCCCCTGAATAGAAAATCATTCAGTTCAGCCAAGTATTGGCTTACTTCCTATGTGCCGTGCCTGTAGAAAATACAATTCCCACACTCAGTAGCTGACCTTTTCAAAAGAACACAAGACCTAGGTCCTCGGCTATCAATGCTACAACACCTAGCATATGGAGCATAACTGTTGTATGAAGGCATGAAGAGGGATAGATTGAAATGAGCAACAGAGAACGCTAGTAGTCTGAGACTGTTCCTTTGCCTAAGTCATGTACTTTCCTATGGACGAGTGACTTGGGCACTGGGGAGAAGCTGGTTCCATGTGTTCTAAAATAAGCAGGTTACTTGGCTAATGTTCAGGCTCTAAATAGGTATGTGGGTTGTAGCTATTTGACCTGAACCAACTTTTTAAATTCCCTTGTGTTCTTGTAGGATTTCGGCGGAACTGAAATTTAAAAAAAAATTAAAAATAAAAAATTAACTTTTCACTACATCTCATGAAGTTAGATTTTATTAATATTTGGCAGAATACCACGAGGCTGTCAGGAAGGGGATTCGTAAGCACTGTATCATTCCTTTGTCAGGGTGTTCTCTTTTTCTAGCAGGAAGTGTTATGACTTGCTCTCCAAAGTTGCAATTGTAAGAAGAATGTTGGGTTTCCAGATTGGCTTTCTGGGCGTGGGAGGTTCCTTCTATTAGTGCTGCGAGAGTGAAAGAAACAGGTTTGCTCTCGTCGCAGAAGGGTAACTATTTTAATACTATTTTGTTAGGCTCTAACTTCTCAATGACTGAATATTTAAGCAGAAATGTATTTAAAAAGCTTGAGATTCTTACTATGTGTTTGCGCAGTTAAGCATTTGGAGATGCATTCTAAACCTTACTTATTCAAGGAGAACCAAGTATAAGAGAAAATTTTTGAAGTTTTAGAATCTAAAATTTGTCTTTATATTCTGCCTTTACATTATTTGGGGGAATATTCTAGGAACTTTGTACTTTCTAAAAATTAGTTTTGAAGTCTTAATTATATACCTGTATCTATCATGTTAGGGGCTCAGAGGTTTAAGTGACAGAAACTATTACTTTATATCTTGGGGGAGGGGGAGTGGAATTTCAAATGCCTTTGATGCCTTTGATCCATAAATGGTTTTTCAATACTCTGTGGAAAAAGATGAGGCAGCTGTCATGACAGAATAGGTTACAATTAGACCAGTATTCTGCTCTTATGAAATGACTTGTGACAAACGTTGTATTACTATTTATTTATATTTTACAAGGTACATGAAAATCACTGGTGATGAAATTTGGGTGCTGTTATTGTAACGTGGTAGTGATGGTGATTTCCGGTGCTCACAAACTCGTCAGGGATTTCCATCCATTGGTGATCCATATACGTTTGATTTCTCCTTGTTTCAACAGAGCTAGATATCCAGACTCTGCGTGTATGCAGTCAGAAGTGTTTTCTCAATTAACAAGTACTATATTTGAGAACATATAAGCAGGGTATGTAACATTGCGGGAGGCACTTTCAGTGACTCACAGATAAGCTTTCAGCTTAGCTCAAAGTCTAAGCTAAAATTCTATCTTGAGTGATTTCTGAGTTGTGCATCCTAACACTTTGTTTGGAATGGAAGCACGTTAACTAGTCTGATCTTGCCTTGCGATGTGTGTGTATATGTGTATATGTGTGTGTGTATAGTACACACAGACACACACAGACACAGGCACACACACCTGAAGGCTGCCCTTGACTTCCATGTTAATTTTCATAGGAAAGGACAATGACATCCCCCTCCGCTGTGAACGTTAATTAATTTCTTTAGCAGCAAATGTATTTTTTCATGAATTATTCAGATATTTGGGGAAAGTATCAGTGTTTACTTAGGAAATATAGACAGGCTTAGACCTTTATAAAAGAGAGTGTGCTGTTTCAATCCAAGGAGTTAATACAAGCTTGGCTTTTGGTGGGAGAAGGAGAGGTGTCACTTTGTTGTTTTATCTTTGGCTTTGATAGAGTATTCCTCACAGGGAAAGGGGCTTTTAGAATATGGTTACGATGTATGTGAAATATCTGTAAAAATTCTTGACTGGTAAGAATGCAAAGCATATCTTCAATCTGACTGAATTGAATTGAATGTTTCTATTAATGGAAAAGTTACTAACTTATTTTTAAATAGCCTTTACTTTAAGGTCTTCTCTCTCTCTCTTTTTTTTATTAAGTACAAAAAGAAGAAAGAAATGCTTACTTTAAATGGAAGTATTTGATATTCCTCCAGGAAATGACACAGAATTGGGCACCCTTTGGGGTTTAAGTGACTCATAGATATTGGTACTTGAAAAAAAGATCAATTAGAATCTAGCTTATGCCGGCTTCGAGAATAGAATAGAGGCATTTCCAGAAAATGAACTCATTTCTTAGGAGAGCTATGTAGGGCAAAATCATGCGATGTCTGGATTTGCCTTAAAATAATTGAGGAGGAAAAGTGACAGAAAAGGAAGACGAGATGAAGCAGGTGTCAGGGAAATCCTGATCCATGTACCATCTGGGTGGTGGGTTTATGAGTGTTTATTGTACTAGTTTCTCTTTTGTGTTTATTGGAAATTTTCATAATAGAACATTTAAGTGTAGCTAAATTTAGTTTGGGGCAATTTACATTTATTTCCAAATGTTACTTTTACCTATACGTTGTGAGTTTGTCAAAACACGATTTGTGCCTGATGTGTATTATTGGAAAGGTGAAATGTGCTACTTGATTGTCAAAATTGTCACAAGTAAAAACTGTTTCTGGAAAAAAAAAACGCCTTTCTGTTTGACTTTCAGCTACATTCAAAGGACAGGCTGCAAACATCTCGAGTAGTTTTGTAGTATCTTGAAGCATTAAACAAGAGTAGATAGCTAACACGCTAATAGGCCAATTGCATGTGAAGAATGTGGGAACATTATTTTGTCGTGACTGTTTTGTTCACAGCTTTCTCTAATAGAATATGCATTTTTAAAACCACAGGAGACAACTGTTTAGCCTGCCTTATGTTTAAGGATGTTAACTTTCCCTACTTGCCTCCATCAGAGTTTATTTATTCAACACGCATTTAGTAAGTGTTTCTTGTGAGCCAAGAGACAAAGTCAAATAAGATACCAGCCCTGCTTTCAAGGAGCTCCCAGACTGGTGGAAGAAATAGAGAAGTAGGTGGTCATCCCGCAATGAAAGGGGGTGGGGCTACAGGAATTGGGAAAGGTGAGTTAGTGGTTAGCAACTAGGACTCTGGTGCATCTCCTTTAAAACAGTGCAAACAAGGGGCGCCTGGGTGGCTCAGTCGGTTGGGTGGCTCAGTCAGTTGCGTTGGGCGGCTGCCTTCGGCTCAGGTTATGATCCCGGGGTCCTGGGATCGAGCCCTCCTGCTCAGCGGGGAGTCTGCTTCTCCCTCTTCCTCTCCCCCTCCCCCTGCTTGTGCTCTCTCTCTTTCTCAAAATAAATAGAATCTTTATAAACCATGCAAACAAGAGAATTTGAGATGGGTTAATTATTTGTAGCTACTAGAGAAGTCGGAAGAGGGCTAACGTAGCTTAGTTTAATTAACTCTATGCAATTGCCATGAATGCCTTCCCAAGTAACAGCCCTCTCTGCTACCCTGCAAGTCTTAATAAAGCCTCTATGCTTTTCTCCTGTGTCTCAAGGGCTGTCGGAGCAGCATACCTGCAGGAGACAGCAATCTCCTCCTCACATTAAGTAGTAAGCGAATGTTTAAGTCTCCGTAAACATTCAAGGATTCATCCAAGGCAAAGTTGCAGTTGTAGATTACGTGGGATGGGATAAAGGGTAGAGTTAGCCTTCAGTCGCTGATGAGCCTTCCAAAGTTCATTT
Organism: Ursus maritimus; assembly: GCF_017311325.1. Taxonomy (NCBI): domain Eukaryota; kingdom Metazoa; phylum Chordata; class Mammalia; order Carnivora; family Ursidae; genus Ursus; species Ursus maritimus. The sequence continues at coordinate 33,540,477 of NW_024423319.1, read as the reverse complement.
CTCCATCGATCTAGAGTTTGAAACCTATTTTGTCATGGACGTAGTAGGTAAGGTTTTTCAGGTCACCCCACAAATGTCCCTGAAACGATACACTGTGTTACCTGAAGTAATATACTTTTGTGTTCATGTTGTTTTAATCCAAATGAATTATAGAAGCATAGTTGCTAAATATAGCCAGATTTATGTTCCATCAGCCAGTTGCTTTACTCTCAAGTCCTCAGTACTGTTAACCTAACGGCATATACAGCAGTGGCTCATGGGAAGATGCTGTCAGTTTTATTTGGGGTAATCTAGCCGTGTCCTCTGTTCAGTTTTACCAGTTCGTGGCTGAAGTGTCAGGTAGAATTAGCAGAAGATCTAGGCCCAAGAGACAACCTCACTGAATAAAGTATGCCGTACATGTTGAATATTGCTTGCGGAGAGCTTTGCTCTCCACATCGGCTATCCGAAGCAATTTGTAATAATGTTGAGGTGATGGAACAATTGACAGTAAAATCCGTCACCACCTCTTTCTGCTCTAACCTTTCCTAAAACTCTCAGGACTGGGAACTTGTGACACAGGAGGGCATTTAGAGTTCGACTCACTTGTTTTGACTTTCAGAGCAACAAATCATTAAGTTCAGAAAGATGCCCATAACCTCTTAAGCTCTCACAATTACTCCTGTACCAAGATTCCATTGAAAATGTTTTAAAGGATTTTATTTATTTATTTGAGAGAAAAAGAGTGGGAGTGAGGGGGAGAGAGAGAGAATGAGCCGGGGGGGGGGGAGCCAGAGAGAGAAGCAGACTCCCCAGTGAGCAGGGAGCCTAATGCGGGTCTTGATCCCAGGACCCCAGGATCATGACCTGAGCTGAAGGCAGTTGCTTCACTGACTGAGCCACCTAGGCACCCCTCCATTGAAATTTTCTAAAAGGAAGCGCACAAAAACTCCAAACTGCCTGCCCCTTAAGAAAAGTCAGCTGTTGAGTTTAAGAACTAATCACACACACACACACACACACACACACACACAAACCAACTATGGGTGCCATAGTGATGGCTTACGTATGAAAATAATTCTTAAAATAAAAAGTAAATCACATAGATACTTGAGTGTTTGGTTATGTTTATACTAAGTTATTAGCACTGATACGGAGGGAGTGGTGGTTCACAGTACTTAGCATTTAAGAGGCTGAAATGAAGTCATGTTAAATCCCGTGAAGGGAGAAGGGAAGCATTGGTGTCCTTACCTTTTAAAAGTACTGCCTGTTTTATTGTCAGTACCCGTTTAACATGAACGTTTTGAAGAAAGAACTTCGAGAATTCCATAGTAGCCTTTACTGAACCTGTTTCCTGTATTCTGTATGTTTTCCACAATCCACAGTTTTAGTGATTTCAATTCAAGGATTAAGTGACCCCCTTAGCCTTTAAGTAACGAAAACAAGTTAGTATTAGCTAGGGGAGTCACTGTCTACGTTTTCTGGTACCTGCGTATTTCTCAGTACCATGGTCACATGTGTCAGGAGCCTTTCAAGGATGTGGCGTCGGCTCTAATAGGCATGAGCCTTCTTTCCAGAAAGCAGCGTGTAGCCTCTTTGTTTTTGCTTTTACGGTAAGAGTAGTTCATTACCTTCACTCACACACACTCCTTTAATTTGACGTTTGCTGCGCACCTTTGTGTCTTGGGCAAAATCGCGTAACTACCCTAGGCTCTTGTTTCAGTAGTCACTGGATATTGGGCGTGCTGGAAATTATCACTCAAACCTTCAAAACTTTGCAGCCAGATGGAATATTGTTTTGAGCCATGCCTCTACCCAGGACCCCACAGTGGATTATTATGGTGGGGAGTATAGGAGAGGAAGATGGAGTTTCGACTCTGTTCTTGAAATGAGACCAGCAGACGGTCCTCACACCCACTTACATAACTAGAGGAGGAAGGCTATAATGAAATTGCCAGATTGTGTGAACAGGATTCTAAAGCCTGCGGGATTTGAAGAGGAAGGGCAGCAGGGGCGGAGTCATTGGGAAACGTGCTTTGGGGGAGAGGGTGAGGCTACTGCTGAACCTCGAAGGGTGACTAGGATTTGGATAGGGAGAGAAGAAGAATTAGGAGGAAGGCATGTCAGTGTGAGAGGTGGGTACCGGAGAGGGAGTCCATAGTGGGAGAGAGGGAAAGAGGAAGAGGGACAGGATAAAACAAAAGGTACTGATATTAGAGTTAACAGGACATGCTCAGGAGAATAGTTGTGACCAAACAGCGAATTGCGAGTATTGTTGAAATGTAAAACTGTTAGATGTGTCCAATAGGACCGCTCTAGAGCACCTGAATCTCAGGCCAGGGTTAGACAAACTGTTTTAGGCATAAGCAATGATAATTTCCTAAAAGGGGACAGACATGATCAAAATGGTTGTGGGCACTTGCTCTGGTCCATTTTCTCATTCAGAAGATATGTATTGAAACTGCTTTGTCGGGGCGCCCTGGTGGTTCAGTCAGAGTCTGACTCTTGATTTCGGTTCAGGTCATGATCTCAGGGCTGTGATATCAAGCCCCGCATCCGGCTCCGCACTGGGCATGGAGCCTACTTGAGATTCTCTCTCTCCTTTTCCCTGTGCCCCTACCCGCCCCCCCACTTGCACACACTCTGTCTCTCTCTCTCTAAAAAAGAGACAGAAAGAAAATGCACTGTGTTTGTGCATTATTCTAAGGGCTGTGGTGAATACAGAGATAAGTAAGCTGTACCTCCACTCTAATAAGGTTATAGTCTTGTTGGGGAAATAAATTGATTCACTAAGCTCTGCTGTTCAGGAGGCTACGATGGCAAATGGTTGAGAATACTGACTTCAGTGGTAGGCAGACCTGGGTCTGAGACCTGGCTCTACCTCTCAAGAGCTCTGTGACGTTGGGAAAGGCACTCAACCTCTCTGAGCTCATTTGCTGTTCTGTAAAATGGGAATAACAGTATCACCCGGTTTATAGATTGTTTTTGTGAGACGTAACTTACATAATGTATATAAAGCATTTAGCAGAATGCACCTACATAATAAGTGCTCCGTAAATGTCAGCTGTAATGTAAACTTACAATGACAGGTTATTATGTTATCTTAATTATTATTATTACCTACTCTGTAGGCACTGTGATCAGGGCTGGGAATATGAAGATGAATGGGATATGGCCCCTTCCATCAAAGAGTTTTGTTATGAATGCTGTCCTTGTGGTGACTGTATTTTCCCACTCAGACACTGGTACCTAGGCTCCAACGGTAAAACAAGATATTTAAAATCGGGGCTGTCTGAAAGAATCCGGCGCTGGCTGTCATAGAAGAAGACACAGCCAGTCCTGGGCAGAGAGGATTGTTATCTCAGGTGGGTTCTAGCCGAAGAGACTTGCTCAAAGATGCTTTTGAAGAGCCGTTAGGAGATGGGTGGAGAGCATTCCACTGGAGAGAAGCACAAAGGAGAAGGAACGGGGTAGGAAATGGTGGCCGGCTTGGGAAATGGAATCTTTCTAGAGTGTGGGTCAAGGATGCCACGCATGTGATGGGAAGTGACATTGGAGAGAGAGGTATCAATACTGAACCGGGTATGGCCTTGAATGTTGTGCACGAAAGGTGGGACTTTGTTTTTTGTAGAATCAATCGTAGATCTTCTCTCCAGGGAGCTGGCAGTGTGAAGATTACATTGGAGGGACACAAGACTGGAGATAGACCAACGAAAAGGCTTTTGGAGTAGGTCAGACATGAGGTGATCCAGGGGTACGATGGAAGAATCCAGACTGCTTATTTACTTTGCCCTCCCTCCCTTTGTTTCTTGTGGCCAAACTTCAGCCTCAAATTTGTAAACCTGGAGACAGAGCACAGTGGGGAATTGGAAAGGGAAAGCTGATTTGGCAGGGGAGATAGTTGAAAATGGGACCTAATGCAGCTGGGAGTTCAGTGTAGACACTTAGACTTTCCTGGCTGGAGTCCTCCTCACTCAGCTTCCTTCTCCCTTGGCCAGAAGGTCAAGTCCAGATTTTGAGTGGAGCCCCTCTAAATTTTTTTTAAGATGTTATTTATTTATTTGGGGAAAGAGAGAAAGAGAGAGCAAGCAGGGGGAGTGACAGGCAGAGGGAGAGGGAGAAGCAGACTCCATGCTGAGCAGAGAGCCCGATGTAGGACTCGATCCCAGGACCCTGAGATCATGACCTGAGCCGAAGGCAGGCGTTTAACCGACTGAGCCACCCAGGCGCCCCGAGTGTAGCCCTTCGAAAGTGGACCCTGACTTTCGGCTCCCAATCACGTCTGTCCCAAACCCCAGGCAGAGTGGTCCAACCACACAGTTTCTCCACCTCCAGAATATAACCTTCTATTCACAACTCTGTATCTCAAATGCCTTCACCAGTGATGTCTCTCTGAGGAATCCCTACTTACGTTCTAAGATAAAGTTCAAAAGCCCTCTTTGGAAAATGTTTCCTGACCCGCACGGCTCTCACCCCACCGCTCAAGAACTAGGACTCTAACAGCATAACAGCACTAATAGTATGTCTTTGTTTTTCTGTTTCTCCCACTAGACAGTAAGGTCTTCGAGAGAAGGGGACTTTGGGCCCTAATTCCCTAAATGTACAGCACCCGGGGCAGTGCCTGGTACCCGCTAAGCCTTCAATTAAGGACTGGGTATAAGTGAATAAGTGAGTGAATAGGGTAGACAGTCAAGTTGAAATCTTCTAGAAAGTCATTTGGAAGTACAGGTGTGGAGCTTGAGTAATCATGGAAAGAGCAGGTGAGCTGTAGCTCAGTGTCGAACACCCATGTGACCTGGAGACTAGTGCTGTTGACTTACCTAACCAGGGAGGAGACGGGGCGGCAGTTTCTGTTGGTACAGGTTAAGTATGTGAAGTGTGGGTGTTCCAGAGCGCTGCCTGATTTGGACAAAGGAAGGTGACATATACACCCCTTCTTGTTGACCGCTGTTGAATTATTCACCCATAGCTGTGGCTATGGTTTTTTTTTTTCATCGATTGTGAAACAATGTATTCTTCCATGTTTTGTCCACCCTTCGTTGCTCTCTCCTACTCCTTCGCCATGCGAGCTTAAATATATGTTGCCAAATCTCTGATTTCAGTAACCAGCCTGGATTTCCCAGTCGTATTTACCTGGCCTGCTAGTAGCTGAGATAAAGCCTCCAGTTCAATATCGCCTGCCTTTATCTTATAGTTCCCTTTCAGTTGCCAGAAAAAGAAATAACAGAGTTCACAATTAACTCCCGATTATCCACAGATGAGTTTCCCAGCGTGTGTACCCTGCCTCCCGCCCCATGTGCTGCTGCTGAATGACAAAGATTAGTAAACAGATTATTCGGTCGGCTGCATTCCTCCAGTGAATCGCTGTAGGGGGTGAAAACAGGCACCCCTCCTCTCCCATCAAATACCTTTCAGAATTTTTGACGGAGAGTTTCAGGTAGTTAGTTGTAGGTACACCTTTCTCAGCAAAGATTTGTGTTCAGGGTTTGAGTGTAGTTAAATGAGCCCGTGGAGTGGTTTCATAATTGCTGCATTGTTAGTCAAACTCTGTAATTAGGGATGACTTCATTGGCCTAAGATTTCTCTATGGGTGACGCCCTGAATTCAGACCCAGTCGTACACCATATCCTTTTATGAAAAAGCCAACAAACAAGGTTTTGTTTGCTTTTTGTTTTATTCTCTTTTTTGAAAATCTGTTTTCCTTTGTCTCAGATGTTTAGGGAGAGAGAGGATCTGTGTTTTGTTTTGGTTTGGGTTTTTTCCTGCCTCTTTCCCTTTAGAGAGGAGGCAGGCCTAGGAGTGAGGGAGGAAACAGAATTTGGGACAGATCGAAGTGCTTTGCAGATGAGAAAATTCAGAAAAATGCAGAGACCCTGGGAGCTTTTACTTTTGATTAGTATTTCATTTGGCTACATTTAAATGGAAGGAACATATATTTCTGTGTTGTTTTGTTAATATCAGCATGCTTCCTCTGTCTCTCTCTCTCTGTTTCTCTGTCTCTCTCTCCCATGTAAATAAAGTTCACTTTTGTGGGAAGACAGACTGGGGGAAAGGACGGAATTCAAAAGTCAGACTTTCTTTTGGCCTGTCAATCACATGCTGTGAACTTGAAGTTAAACTTTTATTCGGCAAGCAAATTTTGCTTTTTACCTCTTTACCTTTTATTTTTCATCACTGATTTTTTTTTAATGTGCAGATTGGGAGGAATATGATAATATTGACAAGCTGTTAGTGATTTTTAAAAGTGGTCCCAAAATACTTGAAGTAAAATTTGCATTTTTGAGAATATCTCCTGGCCACTCTCAAGTTGTAGTTAGAAACTGGCCTTAATGAAGGAGCCAGATTGAGTCATGGGTGAAAAGTGGCTGACAGGTTTTCGTAGGGCCCATCCTTCTTAAATTACTTTGACTAAAGGCTTATAATTTTTATGTACGCAGGACATCTTTATACTCTGGAGTCAGTAATTATAGGGCAAATGGAAAAACTTTTCATACACCCCATTTAAAAGGTTCTTACTAGGACTTATGCTTATTTTTATGTAGCCTCTCCTAACTACTTAGACATTCATTTATTCCCCCATTTTCTGTTTGTTTGTTTGTTTGTTTGTTTGTTAAAAAGATTTTATTTATGTATTTGAAAGAGAGAGCACAATCAGGGATGGGGGTTGTGGGGCAGAGGGAGAAGGAGACGAAGACGCAGACTCTGACATGGAGGCCGATGCTGGGGATCCAGACCCGAGCCAAAGGCAGATGCCCAACCAGCTGAGCCACCCAGGCGCCCCTCTCCATTTTCTTTCATTGAGGATTTGAAGTTACTGTATAACATTGTATAGTTTACAGCGTGCCTTCACATATGCCATCCTTAATCTTCATGAGGACCCTGGGGAAGGAAGTATTATTGCTGCTATTTTCAAATGACTAGACGGGCCAGATGAAATAAACTTGCTCATGGACACACTGCTAGGGAAGAGCAGAACCGTGGTTTCCATCTTGCCGTTACAACACCCCACGACCTTGAGTGAGGAACAACGATAGCCCCATGTACAGGGCAGTAATGATGTCAAATCCTCAGTTTTGCTTCGTAAGCCCCAGTCTAGGATGTTAGAGTTGCTTTGAGAGAAGGCCCTAAAGTACAACGAATGCCTCAGGAAGAAGAATAGAGCATCTGTAATTTTAATTTGTAAGATTTTCATTTTTTAAAATCTTCATTTAAAAAATCTACTGGCAGTCTTAACTAAATTACTTAAATGGGATGTTTTTTTCCCCAAGATAGTACTTAATTACTTCATTTCCTTAAAGATACCATCAAATACCTACTAGTAGTTTTAAGAAAAAAAAACTTTTTTTTTTTTTTTTAAGATTTTATTTATTTATTTGACAGAGAGAGAGATAGCCAGCGAGAGAGGGAACACAAGCAGGGGGAGTGGGAGAGGAAGAAGCAGGCTCATAGCGGAGGAGCCTGATGTGGGGCTCGATCCCATAACGCCAGGATCACGCTCTGAGCCGAAGGCAGACGCTTAAAGACTGAGCCACCCAGGCGCCCCAGAAAAAATCCTTTTTTTATTCATTAATGCATTACATAAGCTACTTTAAAAATTGTGACTTTTGGGACGCCTTGGTGGCCCAGTGGGTTAAGCTTTCTGCTCAGGTCATGATCCCGGGGTCCTGGGATCGAGCCCCGCATCGGGCTCCCTGGTCAGCAGGAAGCCTGTTTCTCCCTCTCTCTCTGCCTGCTCTGCCAGCTCTGCCGCCAGCTCTCCCTACTTGTGCGCTTTCTCCTTCTCTCAGACAAATAAATACAATCTTTAAAAAAAATTGTGACTTTTATCAACTAAAGCATCTATTGTGAGGCTTTTAAATTTGATTTTGTATTTCTTAGATTTAACTCAGGTGCCTCAGGGTAGTGTTTACTTCAAATAATTATAAATAAATGAAATTGAGTTTATTTAAGCAAGAGACTCCTAAATTCAGCTGTTCTGTTATCCTGGACCAACTTGCCTGGAAATGTTGTTTTGGGGATATATGCATATTCCGGTTCTTTTTATTCTTCTTTGGATGTGCCTCCTGAAGTCTCCTGGGAGTTATAGGTGCTGTTGGGGAGAAAACAGTTTTGCTTCTGCCCTTTTAGATTCTTTGGCAGGTCTAATTAAATTGACATGAGACAGATTAACACAACAGTTGAATAACCTGCATACCTCCTGTATCCATGGGAGAGACCCAGGAAAACTGAGTAACTCCCTAAAATGGCTGAAGCCACCACCTTAAATACCACTTTCAGCTAAAGACAAAAGAAGATGCTGGGGGTGGGGAGTCAGTTATGGGAGGTGACCAGGAAAAGCACAGTAAACAACAGTGAGCTTGTTATGCAGATTTAAGATTATGCCTTCCTCTATTAATAAGAGTTTCTAGAGATTTAGATAGTCTCTTCCTGTTAGAGCACGGAGACACTCTGAAAAATGGAGATTTCCCTTATGAATGTAAATATTTCATACAAAAGGTTAACTTAGTTTTCAGAGCTTTACCTGTGTTTGCTATTTCATAAAAATAGCCAGCTTAAGATAATCAATATGCCAAAGAGGCATATTTTGGGGTGGCATATTTTGTTCCCCTTCAGTGTAAAAGAAGTCACTTTAGGCTTTCATCAAGACAATTAGACAGGGGGACGGCTGGGTGGCTTAGTCCGTTAAGTTAAGCATCTGACTTCGGCTCAGGTCATGACCTCAGGGTTGTGGGCATTGGGCGTCCTGCTCAGTGGGGAGTCTGTTTCTCCCTTTCCCTCTGCACCCCCTCCCACTAATGCGTGTGCATGCACGCACTCTTTCAAATAAATAAAATTTTTTTAAAAAGACAATTAGGAATAAGAAGAGAAAAAACTTGAAAGTCTATTTTGAGGTTTTTTTAATGCTGCACTATATTGATTTTTAAAATTTTTATTTTTGAAGTATAGTTGACATACAATGATTAGTTTCAGCTGTACAGCATAGTGGTTCGACAGTTCTATACATTGCTCAATACTCAGCTCCGTAAGTGTAGTTACCGTCTCTATTAATATCTTTTTCAGTAAATGGTTGCCTTGAAATCATTTCTGTGAGATCCAAGCATTTCCTAATTCTGTAGGAAGAACAAAAGTACTTCTTTCCTGGCCTATCTGAAAAGAAATTAATAATCTTTAAAGTCTCCAGAGGCTTTTCCCTTCTATACGTTTATTGCAGCCGCTAATCCCCTTTGTGTCAAATTATAATTATTTATATGTTGCCTTCCCCAGATTATAAATTCCTTGAGGGCAGGAACTAGGCATATAACAGATGCCTAAACTATTGGTAAAATTGTGTGAGGGTAGAGGTGTGTGTCTGTGTTGGGGAGGAATATGAAGAAGAGGGAAAGAGGTTCCTGCCCTGATCTGCCCCGCCCTGCCTGCAAAGAGGAGAAGGGGGGGGAGGGTTTAGTCAGCAGGGTTGAAGGGTTGGGCAGGAGAGGGAGCTGTGTCTAGAACCATCTTTGTCTAATGCTCTTTCATAAAGAAGGGATATGGTAGTATGAGAATAAAATCACTTGTCTTTTTTTTTTTTTAAACTCACATACTTTAGATCATTACTGATGTACAAACTGCCCAAACTGTAAAGGACCTTTAGAGACAAAGGAGAGGCCACATGTTTTGGATTTTCTGAGATGGTCTCACTTTCAAATTTTGTGTGCCATTGTTCTACATGGTATGGTTCATGGGAATGGTTAATAATTTTGTATTGAAAATGTTACTATTTTGGGGCGCCTGGGTGGCTCAGTTATTAAGCGTCTGCCTTTGGCCCAGGGTGTGATCCCAGGGTCCTGGGATCGAGCCCCGCATCAGGCTCCTCCGCTGGGAGGCTGCTTCTTCCTCTCCCACTCCCCCTGCTTGTGTTCCCTCTCCCACTAGCTGCCTCTCTCTCTGTCAAATAAAATCTTTAAAAAATAAAAAAATAATTTAAAAAAAAGAAAATATTACTACTTAAAACTTGCATAAAGAAAATTGGAGTAAATCCTATAGAGTATGTTTGTAATCAGAAGTGTTAAGCATCATAATAGTAAAATAAAGGATACTTTTTTAAAGTATTACCATTAGATTACAGTTTAACTTGAAAAATAGCTTTTTACTCTTCATTTTTAAAATGCCTACTTCGTATCTTACTGAAGATCTTTCTTTACTTTCTAGAGCCTCAGACTGCTCTGAAAGGTGACTTACCCACCTAACCTACTGAGAAGTGTGTCCCTCTTTGGTGACATTTTAACATCATAGGTAAGAAAAGTTTATGAAGAAGCAAATTCTGTTTTCTGTTTTTTCAAAGTCCTCTTTTTGGGACGCCTGGATGGCTCAGTCGGTCCAGCGTCTGCTGTAAGCTTGGGTCATGATCTCAGGGTCCTGGGATGGAGTCTCATGTTGGGCTCCCTGCTCTGTGGGAAGTCTGCTTCTCCTTCTGCCCCTACCCCCACTTATGCTCTCTCTCTCTAGCTCTCTCTCTCAAATAAATAAATAAAATCTTTTAAAATGTAAAATAAAATTAAAAAGATAGAAGTCTGTTTTTGGTGCGCCTGGTTGGCTCTGCCAGTGAAGTGTGTGACTCTTGATCTCAGGGTCACGAGTTCAAGCCCCACGTTGGGGTTGGAGCTTACTTAATAAAAAATAATAATAATAAAATGTTAAAAATAAATAAGTAAATAAAAGTCTTTTTACTTAATTTTTGAAAATACCAGTCATTAGAAATGTGTATTGCATTGTGGTGGAAACATTAAATCAATCATATGGTTGATTTAAAATATCCCAGGGGTTTGAGAAAGCTGAATTTGAATTCCAGTTTCACGGTCCCTCTGAACCTAAGTTATCTTATAAGAAAAAAGAGGAGAATATTTACCTCCTAAGGCTGTTGTCAGGGTTCAGGGAATTAATACAAATATGAATTTAATATAGTGCTTGGCACGTGGTTGTCGAATGGATGAATTTAGTAAAGAGCTGTTTTATCAAGTGCCTACTATGTGCCTGGGACTGTGATAAGTCCCAGAGAGAACAGCTATGGCTGTGAAAAAGACAGGTGTAGCCCAGCTCTCTCTTGATGAGTTGTTGAATAGTTTTTTAACTATTGACAAAAATTTCTGAAAGGGGTAAATACACAATCTCAAATTCGTGTTTTGTATAGAACATGAAATGTAACATAGAGTACTTTTTTTGAAAGAGTAACACATTTGAGGCCGTGAAACTATCCTGTAGATCCCTGTCATGATGTATTTGTCCAAACCCACAGAATATATAGCACCACGAATGAACTCGAAGGTAAACCATGGACTTTGGTGAGTACGATGTGTCAGTGTAGGTTCATCGATCATCGCAAAGGAGCCTCGTCTGCAGGGGGGTGTTCATAGCGGGGTAGGGTGTGTGTGAGGACTGAAATCTCTGTACTTCCCGCTCGGTTTTGCTGTGAACCTAAAAGTGTTCTATAAAAGTAAAGTCCTCAAAAAAGATTGAAAAAGAGAAAAAGCCAAAAACAAAACAAAACAAACAAACCCAAAAAAACCAACCAAAGCCAGAGAACACGTAATCAGTTTCATGCCTTTCTGTCCAAAAATTGTTGATAAGTTTGTATTTGGGGATTACCCATTGTGAAACAGACCTCTTTTCTCTATGGCAGGGCTCAGTAAAGTTTTTCTGGAAAGGTCCAGATCATAAATGTTGTGGGCCAAGAGGCAAAATCAAGACTATTATATTGTTTTTTAAAAAGATTTTAGGGGCGCCTGGGTGGCACAGCGGTTAAGCGTCTGCCTTCGGCTCAGGGCGTGATCCCGGCGTTATGGGATCGAGCCCCACATCAGGCTCTTCCGCTATGAGCCTGCTTCTTCCTCTCCCACTCCCCCTGCTTGTGTTCCCTCTCTCGCTAGCTGTCTCTATCTCTGTCAAATAAATAAATAAAATCTTTAAAAAAAAAAAAAAGATTTTAGTTATTATTTGAGAGAGAACATGAGAGAGCACAAGTGGTGGAGAGGGAGAAGCAGACTCCCCGCTGAGCAGAGAGCCAGATCCCAGGACCCCAGGATCATGACCTGAGCCGAAGGCAGACACTTAACCTACTGAGCCACCCAGGCACTCCTTCACATTGAATGATTTTTGAGTGACTTAATAGGAAAAAATGGTAACAATGTAAGGTGATGGATGTGCTAACTAACCTTATTGTAGTAATCATTTCATGATACATTAGTATATCAAATCATCATGTTATACACCGTAAGCTTACACACTATTATATGTCAATTATATCTCAATAAAGCTGAAAAAAATGGAAGTAGCCAGTAAGCTAGAGAGAGATAAGAGCTTAATAGAACAGTTGCATATTCTCTCAATCTTTGGTCACAAAAGGACTTTCAGTTTTCACATGAATAACCACAGATTTCTATTGTGATCTCTTTCCTGTCATTGCTAGGTACCTTGGCTCTTCCTTTGTAAAACTCTGTCCTTGAAAGGAGGATTCAGAGCTATTTTTTTTTTCTGAATAACTTCTGGTAAATAATGACTCCTCATGTGTCTGTTTTTCTTTATTATGACTTTAGCTATAAATATGGGAACACATTGAGATGGTTTTAGCAGTTTGCAGTTCTGTTTAAATTATCTCTAAGATGAGAATTTCGCAGGAATGCTTATAGTATAATCGTCACGAAAATCTTTCAGTCTTAAACCTTTCTGGTTTCTCTTTAGATCTTTAAATGGAGGAGATGGCTACCACTCAGATTTCCAAAGATGAGCTTGATGAACTCAAAGAGGCCTTTGCAAAAGTTGGTAAGTATTTTTTTTATAGCTTTAACTATAGTAAAGCCATCTTTGTTTGGCCCTAATGTAGGTTAATTCTCTAAAATATATGAATGGTTAATCACAAACCTTAGGGCAGGATAGTTAAAATCAATGGGATAAAGTTTTAGAAACTACACTTTAAACTGTTATTTCTAAATACATCTATCTACTATGGTCAAAGGTCTTTAGTCTAGGATACTAGTTCTTAACGTGGGGGGGGGGGCGGGGAGGGGGTGCCGTGGCTCCTGAAAACTGTGGACAAATTTTGTGTTGTTATTGTATTGTGAGTCATATTTTTCTGAGGAGAGGATCTGGAGCTTTCACCATATTCTCAGAGGGATGTGTGACCCGTGAAAATATTAGATGATGATTAGGTAATGTTTTACCTTTGCCTCCTTAGCTTGGCTTTATTGCCTTTTCCATGGATCTTCTGTGCCTTTGGATAATGCAGCCCCTTCTGCCTTCTCACGTTACATTCTAGTATCAGCATTCGATGGGAAGACTTAGCATTGCCGTTTGGTTTTTCCTTAAACCTCACTGAACGTGTCTTAGAATTTAGCAGCTATGGAAGCAGTTTATAGTATTTACATTCCAAATTTCAGTGCTCAGGTCAAGTCAATAGAAGCTAGTGAGAAAGCAGGGTAAGAACTGACTACTGGTGCATGTACTCCCATGAGTCAACGTGGGCTTAGAGAGATAAACTACTATTTGGTATCTCCCCGATGAAAAGGTATAAAGTTAGGTCATAATGATTTGTTATTTAAATCAGACTTGATTCTTTGACCTGCATTGCGAATCGCATTAATGAAAAGTAAGGAAGTGTACATCTCTATTCCCATACGTCCATGACCAGCATTTTCTGTGAAGGCATTTAGTAAGTAACAGCCTGCCTTGGGAAGAATAATGACCACCCGATCCCCACCCCCCAACCAAAGTGACTATTCACAATCTCATCAGAATTCTAAGTAGAAAAAAATGGGTAGGCCTGAATCTAACACATTTTTCTGTGTGTGTCGGGGGTGGGGGGGGAAGCAGTCTATTCACTGGCCGCAGATACTACCTGCTGTAAGAAAGAGCACTACCCAGGCTGATACAAGATTGATTACGAGAAAACAGCAGGTGAATTCTTGGCTGCAAGATTTTTTAAATCTCACGACTCTGTAGAAATAGCCTTATCAGAATTGTTTTAGGATTGCATATCCTTTGAACCTTCCTTTTTTTTCTTATAATCCTCTCTCAGTGTCGGGGACAGCCTAATTTATTTGTTGATGAATAGAAGTTTGGGGAGGACCAGGACTTACTATGGCCATTATTGAATCTTCAAGGCCTCGCTTCCTCAAAAAAAAAAAAAAAAAAGTTTATTGTTGAATACAGGCCTTGTTCTCATGGGAAGCATCTTGGAAATAATTGTGTGCAATATCTTTTTAAAATGTAAAGCTATTCAAGTATGGTTTACTTGACAGAACTGGAATACACTCTTCAGTAAAAGAGCTTCATTGCTCCTTACAAGCTTTAATGATATGAAGAAGGGTTCACCAGTTGTCTCCATGGAGGAACCATGGAGTTAAATTGCCCTAAGTCAGGGATCAGTTAGAGCTTGGACTGCAAGAAAGGGTCATCATAGAAGTACTGTCTTATTTTAAATCCTGTATCTTGGAGGGGTTAGGGTAGACAAAAGAGATTCCCAAAGGCAGATTAGACTGTACGTGCTATTGATGTCCCTAACAGGCTTATATTCGTTCCTAAAATACGCAGTCTCTCATTGCTCTATATGCTGTAAGTAGAAATTCGGGAGCCCCCAGTTTCTGCCTGCTCTGCATATTATTCAGTATCTCACCGGGCGTTACTCGCATGTTAGGGTCGCAATCAATATTTAATTGACTGAATCCAAGGAATTACACGTAATCTTTTCACTTACTGAGACTTTGTCATTATCCACTGTAAACTAAAAGGGCCTTTGTTATGACGATTTTCATCATGGTGGAATTTATTGCCAGAGGTTTTGGCCATCACATTGTAGCACATAAAATTTATATATATTTTTTTCAGCATAATAAAGGCTTGTATGGAGTCTGTCTTTTAGAAAAGTGTTTAAAGACCCAGCTGAATCTTTTGATTTTTCCTTTAAAATCTTTGTAGTTTGTAGTTATTAGTTACGGAGCCCTGAGGCAACTGTCAAAGGTGTTACAGAAATCTTTTTTTTTTTTTTTTTTTCATTCAGGGAAACTTGGTTTGAAAAACAAGCTCTAGAACTTACTTTCCTGTCAAGGACAATTCTTTCTTATTGGTGGGGGGAGGGCAGGGAGGACCACTTTGTCTCTGTTCAGTTGTGACAAAATATGGAAATCATTATGTGATTTTTCCCATCTATTAACAATAATAGCCTTGATTATCTCTTTAGAAATTCAGCAAAATCATAGTGTGTGAGGAAAATCTCTGTAATTACTGCTAACCATAGGTTTTGTCCAATCAATTAATAGTGCTTTGAAATTCTCTTTACTAGCAATAAATCGAGTATTAAGATTTAAAGTTCTCCTTTCACTCACTTTCTGCACCTGCTTAGTGGTAAGCTCCAAGCAATATATTTTCATCTAATTATTTTAATTTTCTCAACATTTGTTTCTAGTATTTCCCACTGGGATAGCAGAAGCCTTGGCTCTCTTTTTTCCCCCTACTTCATAATGTTTCCGTTTTAATTTAAATGCTGCATAAGTTCTTTCTAAAGAAGAATAAATAAAACTTTCAGAACACATGGGAAGTAAATATTTTACCACCTAGAAAATGTCTTCTACGTTCTGAGAATTTACTCTTGTTATGGAAGCTGGAAGTCATTTGCATGATTACTTGTCATAAAGATAAATTCATGTATGTAAATCTTTTCAGATTGGCTTTAGTCCTGTAAACACTGACATCTGACTTTTTTCTCCTAAGCAGTTGCTACTGAGCTTTAAAAGAAAACACAAATTCAGCACTTTTGAAAGAAAAGAGTAACGGGGTTTTGTAAATGACTGGGAATACTGTGGGTATAGTCCTTTGTGGCTCCCCACCAAACAAAGTAAAAAAAATTTTGGTTATGGTGATTTTCTCCTCTCAGGAAGTTGACTTGTTTCAAATTACTTGATATTCTGTAGTACATAAAAACCACATCAGGATGATGCCACAAAAGGCACACAGTGGTTTAGTTTAATTTGATTTTAGTATTCAATAAAAACTACACCAGTGCATATGTGTTTAATTATGACTTAAAAAAAGAAAACCTAGAGGCCAGCCCAAAAAATAAACTAACCAGTGCTATTTCACTGAGCCGTCTGGTTAATTATCAGTGGAATATTAGAGGCGAAGGTCTTGGGAGGGTCTGCAAGCCCTGTTTTGGTGGCGTGGAAGGTAGAAGTACGCATGTGTGGGTGGGTAGGCTTCAGAGCACGAGCGCACGTGTGTGAGGATGTGCTCATGTGAGCGTGTGTGTGTATTTTTAAAGTGGGAGAGTGGCAGCAGGTGGGAACTGGTGGCCAAAGTTGCTGGAAATTTTGCATTGGAAAAAGATCGATAGACAACATTTTTGACTGCCTGGTTTCAGCCTGCTAATCTTGCCCAGCCTTCAGCCATCCCTGACCTCCACCTTTGAGGAGCCACAAGTGGGACGAACTCTTAGGTAGCGACCTCACTTCTGCCCTGAGCTGGGACTCATTAAACTGCCTCTTCTATTTGCCGGAATGAGCTACCTCAAAAGGTACAAGCTGTGAAGGGCAAAACTCATGTTTAGTGAAGCATCTGGAGATGTTTAGCGGCTGCCTTTGCTGACGTTTAAATGCCTAATGAAAGCTCGACTTTACTGCTTAGATCTCAGGATGGACTATAATCTAAATTCTTCTGCACGAGTCTTTTGGCTGAGTCTTCTAAATCAATACTTCGTGTGCTTTCACGGGCATTCAAGATCATGTATGTGCGCACACGTGTGGAAATCCATTACCGTTAGACACGTAGATTCCTTTTGTCATTATTATTTTTTTTAGCGCGAAAATGTTGTGGGATACATTGGTTAAACTAAATGGAACTTTTAAACCCAGCTTTTCTGAAAGGGTGGGCATCTGTACTTGATTGGTTTTCTTCTTTAGGTCCTAATGCGCACTATCCGTGATGGGTGAGTAGAGAGGTTGCATGTGTATTACAGATGAGGACGCACATATGCAACCTCTTTATAAGGAGAGACACTGGATTTAGACAGATTCAAGGATGGTTAAAGCAACACACACACACACACACACACACACACAACTTGGGGGTCAAAGGAAATTCCCGTCTTCCTTACTGTCGGATTTAAAAGACGAACTAGCACCCCAAAAGATGCATTCGAAGTGATAGATTGCGCCTCACACCACCTGGACATGGGCAGTGCAAAAGAGCTAAAATCAAAACCACTTGAATTCTGGCTCAGCTTTCTCCAGACAAGTACTTAAAATAGCTTAAATAACAGGATGCAAGGGGAGGGAAAACATTTCCTTTTAAGGATATGCATTCTTGGTGTGATTCAAACTTCTGCAGGAACACGGCTGTATAATAAGTTTATTTACTTTAAGGTTACTTGGGGGAGGGTGTTGAGAGAGTTAACTGGCATTTAAACTAATACTTGGTACAAGAGCATAATGGGGTTTAAGACAGAATGCAGATGTGACCCCTACATGTGTCATCAGAGAGAGAGAGAGATACAGAGACAGAGTGACAGACAGAATCTGTTGTTACAAACAGTTGGTTTCCTTTCGCTGAATCCAGTAGTCAATATGAAAGGCCTCTCGGGCACAGCACTGGGAGCCTGTTAGTGATTTTTTTTTTTAAGTGTAGTGATTTTTCTTTAAAAAGAAGAACACTTGGTCAATGGACTGAATATTTAGCTGTTTACTTTCTGCGGGAACTTTGTTCAGCGGGGAGGTGTGGAGTTTCTTTTTTCCTGCCCTTTGTTAATGTTGACTCCTACTGACCATATTTTCTGGACCCCAAAGTTGAGACTTGCTTGCACAGAAGCATTAAGAATGCTCTAGGTAGTATAGGCGGTATGATAACATCTACCTTATCAGGTGGTTGAAAATAGGAGTCTTCGAAATGCAGAACCTGTCCGACCCCACGCCGATGTGTAGTTAACGAAGACGTGGCAAATGAGCCAGAAAGGGCTTCCAGAATATTGGCAGCTTTAATGAGAAAATAGAGGGCTGCCATTATGCCAGGACACTGGGATGTTTCCAGTCGTTAAAACTGTTTTCAATCTAGGTCTGTGTTTTTTGGGTCAGTTTATTATTAAATTCTCCATGTTTGTGTCAAAACTCCGAATAGAAAAAGATCACTGCCAGACCTGGTTTTGGGCTCCTGGTTAATAATATCACCACTAAGATGGAAGCTTTCTAAAATGCCATTAAGCTATCTCATTTTCTGGCTTTCCAAGCACAGCATATTAGATCTCTGATAATAGTTAAAGGATGTGTGTGTGTGTGTGTGTGTGTGTGTGTGTGTGTGTGTATTTTGGCGGGGGATTGGAAATAAAATTAGCATAAAACTCTTTAAAAATAATTGCACCCTATTTTGTCTTTCAAGTACTTTTCCAGCTGGGAGATTTTGTAAAATTAATTGCAAGCTGCCTTTTTAGGCTCCCTCTGCCTTTTTATTGAAATTGAAATTGTTGTCTTCAAAAAGATATGATTTAGGAGTTCTAAGAAAGGCTGGCTATAATTTACTAGGACTAACACTAAAATGTCTTTGATTACGGGAGGTAGTATGGGCTCGATCTGCTGATAAAATATGGGAAAATAGCAGAGTAGGTAAAACTTTTAAAATATGTAAAACTAGGTGCATATGTTCAATGATTCTTTTCCCCTCTCTGGAAAGATAGAGGATAGCTAGGTATTCCAAGTGACTCCTATTTTCACAAGGATTTTAAAGCCACAGTTTCAAGTACGAACCAGAGAGAGTCCCTCCGATGAATTTCGGTATCTTTGGTATCTAGCTCAGTGCCTACCCCAGAGGCTGCAGAGCTTGCCTTCCGCCAAACCAGTGCACACAGTATTTCTTGATACAGACAAAGCAGGTTTCTACATTTAGAACAGGAGAACTCCTGACCTGACAGCCATCACTGCTTGTCTACTTGGGTACTCCTCAGTGGGTGTGTTCACTTAGAAAACCAAATTACAGATCTGAAGGCTGCCGGGTGGGGACAGGATTAGAACAAAGGGAATGAGATTGAATGTTATTTAAGGGATATTTCTGTCGTTATGGTTTCCTGGTGAATTGCCATTCGGTCTTTTAGTGCTATTTCTGGACTTTTTCCTTATTGTTTGTTTAATTCTGTGTTTAAAATGCTCCTTAGATTAGGGCATTCTTTTCCTGGTTAATACCTGAGAATCAATGGTCCTACAAAAATTGTTTTTTCCCATCGCTTGTTATATGCAAGGTACTGGGCTAGGTATTGGGGTGGAGATCAAAGATTCAGAAGAGTCTCTGCCAAGAGATTTGCAACCTAATAAGGAAGATTGCTGTGTACTGACCAAGTCTTCCTCCTCCAACCCCCTTTAAAATGGTCCCATCAGTTACTAACAGCATCTGTTTATTACTACTCTTACTTCAAAATGGAGTTTCCACATGTGGTTATTTTATGTTAGTTGTATTTTAGGGTGGGTACTTCCTGGCATCTTTTAATCACATCACTGAGCTGTCTTCTAAGTAATGCCCAACAGAGGTTATTTCAGGGAAGGCTCACGCAAACGCTACTTCTCCCCATTGCCTACACCTCTATCTAAGGCTAATAAACTGCCAGTTGGACTAGACTCTGGGGGCCTTGGTCAGTTTCATGTAGTTTTGAATGCACAGTTCTCCAGTATTCATTTTAAAAATCTCTGCCTTCTGCTTCTATTCTGTCACTGAGAAATCAAAAAGGAATAATTAAACACCTGTTCTAGGCTAGGTCGAGACTGGAGTCAATCACAGATTAAATTATGCTCAGATACATCATTTCAGAAGTCAGGGTAAAGTAGAATACCTTTAAAAATATTTTTTAAGGACTTATTTATTTTAGAGAGAGAGCATGAGTGGGAGGGGCAGAAAGAGAGGGAGAGAATCGTCAAGTAGACTCCATGCTGAGTGTGGAGCCCAGTACTGGGCCCGATCCCAGGACCCTGAGATTGTGACCTGAACCAAAATCAAGAGCCAGCAGCTCAACCAACTGAGCTACCTAAGCACTCCTTAAAAATATTTTTCTATCAGAAATTGCCAAGTGGAAGAAGTTTTGATAGTAGCAAGGAATAAGTGATCTTTTCCTAAAAGATCTAAAAATGAAGGAATGTTGTATTTAGATAATGTGATGTAATAATGATCAGAATATTATTACTGTATATTTGTTTTTAGTATGTATTCTGATTTTACCTCCAATATTTTTTGAAAGTGTGTTCGTGTGTGCGTGTGCATGTGCGTGCATGCACGTGTGTGTGGTTTGTGACGTTTTGGCTACTCAAATTTAGAATCAGAGTGTGCTAGAGTCAAAAAGGGAACTTGGAGACCATTTGATCCAAAGGACTTATTTTACAAATGGGAAAATGAAGACCTAGAGAGGTGACTTATGCAAATCCTACGTCACATTACTCCCACTTGTATCCCTTCAGCTATGCTGTGTATCTTTCACTATGCCACACTTACACCCTAGTAACGAGCTCTATTTTAACTTTTTATTTTATTTTATTTATTTATTTTGGGGGGGGGAGAGGAAGAGCAAGAACCTTAAGCAGGCTCCATGCCCAATGCTGAGCCCAACATGGGGCTTGATCTTGTGACCCTGAGATCATGGCCTGAGCTGAAATCAAGAGTCAGTCCCTTAACTGACTGAGCCACACCCACCCAGGCACCCCTCTATTTAAACTTTTTAAAGAAAATGGGAGAAATTGATTGGTTTATGCATGGAAGGAGGTATATTTAAACTCAAGAATTTCATTCATCAAAAGTTGCTAAAATCCTGCCACAGTACCATGTGGATTTCTTTGTTCTTTTTAGCAATTGCAGATGTTGCTGCTGGATTGATTTCACATATAAACAGTTTACTAGTAAAGTGTTTGATGTATGGCCTTTTATTAATTCAAAGCAAAGAAAGTAAAGATGTGCCCTAGGGAAATTAAGTGCTCTTTGTCAAAGGAAATATTTGTGATTTTCAGAAGTTTGGGGTGGTTTGAGGATGATGTTTTAGAAATATAGATACTCTAATTGGTAGATTTAAATGTGCCAATTACATTTAAGAGTACTTGACTCTAGACATATACTTCATTAAAATTAAATATAGAATTTCATCAGCCCTCAAAATATTGGGAAATGGTTTCATATAGGATATTTAATATTTTAATAGTTGACAAAAATTGGCTAATATGAATTACACTTAGAGCACACTTAGAATAAGGTCCATGGTGCTCTGTCTGCTTGTGTGCTCGCTCTCTCTCTGTGAAAGAAAAAAGAAAATCTTAAAAAAAAAAAAAAAAAAAAAGATCCATGGGGCGCCTGGGTGGCTCAGTCAGTTAAGCGTCTGCCTTCGGCTCAGGTCATGATCCCAGGGTCTTGGGATGGAGCCCCAGGTCGGGCTCCCTGCTCAGCGGGGAGTCTGCTTCTCCCTTTCCTCCCTGCTCCCGCTCTCTCTCTTGCTATCTCTGTCCTCTGTCTCTCTCTCAAATAAATAAGCGAACCTTTAAAGGAAAAAAAAAAAAAATCGAAAGTACTTTCCGTGACCTATGAGAGTATCCGTCATCAGCTCCTTGGCCTCATCCCTTACTTTCTCCTTTGTTTCCTCTGCTCAAGTCCTACTGGATCTTTGCTGTTCTCAAACCGTATCAGACACTCTTCCATTTCACAGACTTTGCATTTGCTCTTTCCTGTGCTTGAAATCTCTTCCCCCAGATAGCCACATGATTTGCTCCCTTACCTCACGTAAGTCTTCATTCAAATATAACCTTGTCAGGGGTGCCTGGGTGGCACAGCGGTTAAGCGTCTGCCTTCGGCTCAGGGCGTGATCCCAGCGTTATGGGATCGAGCCCCACATCAGGCTCCTCCGCTATGAGCCTGCTTCTTCCTCTCCCACTCCCCCTGCTTGTGTTCCCTCTCTCTGGCTGTCTCTCTCTGTCGAATAAATAAATAAAATCTTTGAAAAAAAAAAAAAAAACAAATATAACCTTGTCAAAGTGGCCATCCTTGACCACTGACATTTTGAGCTGCATATTCTGTATCGTGGGCGGGGGTCATATACGTTGTAGGGTATTTGGCAGCGCTGCACGCTGGATGCTGGGAGCATCCTCACACCACCCCTCACCCTGGCCCCCAGTCGTGGCAACCAAAAATGTCCCCAGATGTTTCTGAAGGTTCCCTGGGGGGCCAAAGAGCCCCCAGTGTGACCCCTTTCCCTGCTTTATTTTTCATCACAGCACTTATGTTGTATTGCATTATATTATATTTTATAGTCCTATCTCACCTTATATGTTATTTGCTTAGTAGTTGTCGTTAAACTGTGCGCTCGCAGACAGCAGACTTCTCTTTTGTTGGTGGCAGCATCCCCGATTCCCAGAACGGTACCCAGTACGGTTTTAAAGTAACGCGTCAAATAGATGAATTTCACAATGCATTTTCTGGAACAATGCTGTGGTTATCTTGAGTCATTTCTCTATTGAGGTTGTATCCTTTTATTATAATAATTAAATTTATGTATGAAATTCAGTGGGGACCTAAGGAATAAAAGGTATTATTGAACAGTAGGTATTTGAAATTGCTGGTGAAAGTCCAATTTTCTTTACTTAAAAAAATATGCCCGAGTGATTACAACACTCAGGATGTTAGCCCTGTTTCCCAGTAAATTAACTTCTGGTCATTGATCAGTTTTTTTCCCATTTTTAAAAGTCTCAGGCTAAGCATCATCAGCACTTAAGATACATACTCCATTAGAACTGTCCTAGCATAAAAATAAAAAGGTTATTTATAGAGTCATGGTAAACATTTGCATTACTCAGGACTGCATTTATTTTTATGAACTCTGTATTTGTCTTAGATTAATGTTTATTTACATTAGCACTTGAAAAAAATGGCACTGAAGATGGTAGTTTAATTTCAGGTGTGCTTTGTAATATAATCAGCATCAATTCCTACAATACTCTACTAGACTAACGGGAGAATGAGGGGCATAAAACTTCTAAATAGATACAGTAGAAATTGTTTCATACCATGGTGGTGTTTTATTGGTATATAGTCTATTATTTTTTAAAAGTCCTGTCAGCTTTCTGATTTAAAAATAATTTATTAGGCAACTCTGCTTTGTTAGTATTAAGGATGCTATTTTTAAGTGAAGCTACTTATACACTGTTTAAAATACAGGAAACATGATGTAAAACCATGCTCTTTCAGTTAAGATTTGCAGTTCCCTTTAAAACAACCTTAGATACCAACAGTGAGAAGAGCGAGCACTGTATTCAGGCGAGCTTAGGAACTGAGTCTCAAATGAAGAAAAATGCTCTGATCCTAAGAATACTCTGAGAGGTTAACTTATTTCTCCTAAACTTTTCCTTTTTTTGCCTGCTCTCCCTTCCTACAAAGATCTCAACAGCAATGGATTCATCTGTGACTATGAACTTCATGAGCTTTTCAAGGAAGCCAATATGCCATTACCAGGATATAAAGTGAGAGAAATTATTCAAAAACTCATGCTGGATGGTGACAGGAATAAAGATGGGAAGATAAGTTTCGATGAATTTGTTTATGTAAGTATGTGAAAATCCACCTTTATTAGGAGTCACGACTGTTCCTTTGTCTAGCGGGATCTTACAGTAATGAGTCCTATGAAGTTCCTAAATGTATCGTTATTAGTACTGTTACAACTAATAGAATTTCTCTCATCCCACCACAGGTAGTTCTTTTAGCCATTAGAGTATCTTAGCAAACGAATTGAGAAAAAGAACATTGACCGAATCAAAGCTAGAGCACAGTACTTGCTGTGAAAGGCGAACCATTTGCTCTAGGGCTTCATTAAAGGGCATTTTTCAAGGTGCTAAGTGCCATTCTTGAAGTGCTCTTTTGTCTCCCTTGGTGTCTCCCTGGGGGAGGAGGGTGCTTCCAGATGTTAATGCTACACCCTGACTCACAGTCTTGGAAGCTTCCTGAGTTGAACTTTCTGATTAAAAAGATGTTTGCGACTCTCGCCTTCGTAGTATTTAACCGTACGGTTTTCTCTACGATGATAATTTTGATAATTAAAAGTTAGAAGCATATCTTTTTAGTCCATTGGAAGAGGCATTTAAAATTTTTGTCTTCCTCTTCTGGTATCATCACATACTCCTCAAGGTTCGGGGCTGACTTAGTTCTTCTACTTCCAAGCACCTAGTTGCATACTCAGTGCTTGGAGAGCGTTTATGTAGCGCCCCTTACTAACTAGCCTTAGCTGCTAGTGATCAAGGTGATTGGGCGCCATTTTCAGTCCACAGCCGTTGACAAGAGTATTTGAGATGTAGCTGTTGCCTCTGCCCTTGAGATTTTATTGGTTTTATTTATTAATTTAGGGCCGGGTTTGGCTAGATCTAGTTAGGCATTCCTTTTACTGTGTTGTAAACAGGTAATTAGTTGCCTGGTGTTTATCCCAAACTCCCCAGCACTCTTCTCCTCCTTTTCCATGGTAACTGAGGCTCACTATAGCCAGTGAAATTCTGGTATGTTCTCTCCCATTAGAACTAACTCCTTTAGGACACTGTTAAGAGCTCCAGAAGCAAATTGACTAAATAATGATGTCTGCAGAGCTGAGAGCATTTGGCGGGGGGCGGGGAGGGCTGCTGTTTTAAAAATGTAGACGCGTCATAATTATAATGGTAGCATTCTTGCCGGCTTCTTTTGAAATACTGATTTCCTCCCCACTGTTTTTGTCTTCAGTTATTGCCAAAGCCTTTTGTTTTGAATTCTGTGTTCAATAGTAAGTTACAATTGACTTGCACTATGAGCACTTGCATGTCCACGGATATAAACGTGCTCCCCTTGTAACTGCATGTTGAATTGTGAATTTAAAGCAGCTTAGAGCAATAGTTAACTATGATTGGTCATTTTGGAGATAATTTACTGCCCAGAATTTTAATCTACTAGAAAGAATGGACCTAAATCATTAAGATTTGCAATGTGGCCAGTATTATTAAGGACAAAATTATGAAAGTGTCTTTGAGAAAAATGATCTTAGGAAAATAGTTAATTTTGTAGCTCTTGAAATGTTGCAGATTCTTCTGAGCTGTTGAGGCTTTGAAGTGAGAAGGTTTGATTACCTTAGCATAATCTTAAAAAGTAAATGATATGCATAATAATTTTGGCATCATTAAGAATTTTTTAAAAATATTAATGAGGACATTTTAGGTTAAAATGTACATTTTAAAATTGGAAGGAATCGATATATTTATACTCTGTCATTTTTCAAATATGAAGGACAGTAAAATAACCTGCCTGAAGTTTCAGAATGATACCACTGTGACTGGGCCGAAAGATGGGTGTCTGACCGCATGTCTGTCCACTTCCTTCTGCTTTGTCACCAATGCGACAGCTTAAAAATTGTCAAAATATGGGTAGATTTTAGTCATCTGTGAAAAAGGAAGCGAGTTATTCCTATCAGGTATTAACATAAGGAAGTAGAAAGAAACATGTTCTTGCATCTTGGGGTTTTTTATTTAAATTGTTCCATAAAAGGTGTTAATTGCAAAGCAGCCTACAGACAAAATCAGTTAATGTTAACTTTGGAGAAGAATATATATATATATACACACACACATACATACATATATATCAGAAAAGAGTCCCTAAATTATATGTAAACTTCAGATGTTAAAGTTAAATTTAAGGGGCGCCTGGGTGGCACAGCGGTTGAGTGTCTGCCTTCGGCTCAGGGCGTGATCCCGGCGTTATGGGATCAAGCCCCACATCAGGCTCCTCTGCTATGAGCCTGCTTCTTCCTCTCCCACTCCCCCTGCTTGTGTTCCCTCTCTCACTGGCTGTCTCTATCTCTGTCAAATAAATAAATAAAATATTAAAAAAAAAAAAATAAAATAAAGTTAAATTTAATACCTTGATTTTGTTTCTTCTAAGTATCTCAAAACGACATTACTGGATTTTTATACCTACAAGGTAATAGTGGGGTTTTTCCCCTGCATCTTTAAAAAGACTAGTGTGGCACTTTCTTTCAGCAGAAATGTCTGCATTAAACTCTTGTTTTCATAGTGAGAAATTTGCTGTTGCATAATGTTACTAAGTTGTTGACCTGCTTTAGGACTTTTGCTAATAGCACCGATCTCATCAGATTAAATAACTTCATATAAGTAAAGCGCTTAGAGCAGTGCCAGGCATATAGCAAATGCTAAGTATATGTTAGCTGTTGGGGGTAGTGCTTTCTGGTTTAAAAAAAAAAAAAAAAGCTGTGTTCTTTTCCTATTACTAAGCTCAGGCCTACAACAGATTCCAAAAAAAAAAAGGAAAAAATTCAAACGTACTACTTTGGAAACACTTTGGAAGCAAGCCTCAAACCCTGGAAGCCAGTCAATATTTTGTAATTCTTTCTGAAATCTTTCCTTCCTCCTAAGTCATTATGCCTCTGGATTGCTTTCGTCTGGCGGCTAGTCCTGCACGGAGCTAGAAAGGTGACGAAACTTTACAAAGGAATAAGAAAAAAAAAAAAAAATATATATATATATATATATAT
>NW_024423319.1:33505119-33513964 GCF_017311325.1 Ursus maritimus | reverse complement strand
AAAAAAAAATATATATATATATATATATATATATATTCCATAAGAGGCTGAAAAAAATGTATAGAACCAGAGCAAGCAGTGCACGCCAGGAGTTTGCCTACGCATGACAAAGCCAGTCCTTCCTCCTCCAGGGAAAACAGCATGAAACAGTGAGCTCATTAGTATCACAACGGGCAGCTTTGAAAAGATTCATTGAGAAGACTTCAGCACAGTAGTTGGCCTTGTGTTATCTCTGATTTCAGAGATTCGTGTTAAGCCAGGGCTTCTACTCAAATAGCTGTATCATCCACTGGAGCAATTTCTTCCCTAAAGTAGAAAATAAAATGCAAATTTGCCTGCGGTGAGTCAATTGAAGATACATAAATCTTCAATTATCCCTTTTAATTTTGGTTTTTAAATCTAAGGAACAGAGGAAAATACCATGAACTGGAAAGTTTGAGCATGGCTGGAAACATTTATGTAAAAATATTTAGACTCTAAACGAAGGTCATATAACCTTTGTAAAGCAATTAAAAATTAACTGAAATTAACTGATCTAATTGCAACTTTGCTTTCCTTCCCAAGCATGAGCTTAACTACAGTGACGTAAGTAGTTGCTTTAGGATATTACACAGCAAACTTTTTTTGTTTTTTGCATTTATTTGTCAGCTGCAGTTGTGATCATGGAAACCAACCGAATTTTTAAAAGCAAATGATCTTGAGGCAAATATAGTCCTAATAAAAAAAAAATAATAACTTTCCATAGGTCATTTCTGAAGCAATAACATTTTAGACGCTTTTTTTTTTTATCATGCCAGTGATTTATGGAATGTCACGAGGGAAAGCACACCTTTCAGATTTTAATTTCCTAGACAATGTCTAAATGAAGTGGAGTTCAGAACGAGGTAGAATAGTGAATATTGCGTTTTTACTGAGCAAATATATAGTTCTCAAAGGGGAGTTATAGGGACAAAATGCATCACAGTGAAGACTGCTACATTCACTGGTCACCATTTTGTTGTGTAATCTTGCCTCAGAAGTTAAGGTACATTAAATGAAATTAAAGTTGGTCTTAAAAAAATCAGTGTACATAAGAGTAATTTCAGTTACTCAGAAATTGCCCAGAGCGCATGAGTAGTCAGCTCTACGCTACGGACACTTAACAGGAGTCAGTACCATGGCCAGAAAGGAGGAAAAGTGATTTCGTCGGTTGCGTGCAGTATTTAGAGTAGTCTATGTACCTATATAGACACAGACACACACGCCACACGTGCACACCCGTTCTAAAATTCTGCCTCTGAAATTACAGGTAGAGCAGAAAAATCACAGCTATGGAAACTGAGTAAGCTTGACTTGGTGGACCTTAACTACTCCCTGTTTTCCGAAATAAAATTGGGTTTGTAAGTCCAAGGGAAGTCAGGATTTTAGAAAGGCAAAAGGAGAACATGACTTCATGAGAGGGCCACCCACAGCACCTATAATAACTTTCACACCAGTTACAGAAAGTCTTTCTCTCTGATTTGGACTAATGACAAAAAGGTTCCCTCCTGGGAAACCTAAATATAAAAAGGCCCTGCCTGCTTTTGGCCTGACACCGGCTTGTGCAGGACACAGGGCTTGGTTAGTGGCACGTGGGGCTGGATTTCAAACTTCTCCTTGTGCCTGTTCTCATAGATAACAACCTAAACTGCTACATGGCGTGACCCTGGTGCATGAACTTCAAATATGGGCTGCACCTCCTGGGGTGTGCACACGCCTGTGTGTGTGTGTGTGTGCGTACATACCTGTCAGTAATGCCAAAGGCCTTTGACTCCTTTTCTGTTAGTTCAGCAACTCTTCCATTAGGGTCATACATTCCCTTCTGTAAGTCCATTTATGTGCTGTAAACACCTTTTTTTTTTTTTAAGATTTTACTTGAGAGAGCACGCATGCACACATTTGGTGGGGGGGCAGAAGGAGAGGGAGAAAGAATCCCAAGCAGACTCCCTACTGAGCGTGGAGCCCTGTGCGGGGCTTGATCTCACGACCCCGAGATCATGACTTGAACTGAAATCAAGAGTCAGATGCTTAACTGACTGAGCCACCCAGGTGCACCTTTTAAAGAAATTTTTATGAAGATGCTACATCTTGCTCTCATTTTACTGGAGGTGGCTGCTTTAGCCATGTGCACTGGTAGAGCAGAAACAAGTTTGGGCTTAGGTGAGTTCCAGTATTTAAAAATACATAGATAGGGGCGCCTGGGTAGCGCAGTCGTTAAGCGTCTGCCTTCGGCTCAGGGCGTGATCCCGGCGTTCCGGGATCGAGCCCCACATCAGGCTCCTCCGCTATGAGCCTGCTTCTTCCTCTCCCACTCCCCCTGCTTGTGTCCCCTCTCTCGCTGGCTGTCTCTCTGTCGAATGAATAAATAAAATCTTAAATAAATAAATAAATAAATAAATAAATAAATAAATAAATAAAAATACATACATAATCCCGGGGCACCCAGGTGGCTCAGTGGGTTGGGCTTCTGACTCTGGATTTCAGCTCAGGTCGTGATCTCAGGGTCCTGGGATCCAGCCTCGCCTCGGGCTCTGTGCTCAGCAGGGATTTGAGGATTCTCTCTCTCTCTCTCTCCCTCTGCCCCTCTCCCCCCCCTACTTGTGTGCTCTCTCTAAAATAAATAAGTAAATCTTTAAAAAATATAGAGAGGTAGTCCTTTAGAATGTCCAGTCAGGCAGGTGGGTAGGGGTATGAAATTTGCTTTGTTACCGCCTGCTCTTGTGCAATTAGAGTGTACACGTTCATTTTGTTAGCCACGTTCTTCACTGTGACGAGAAGCTGGATTTCATAAACACTCAAACACGACAATCGCTGAAAAGCCTCTTTTGTGTTTATCCTCCATAGTTGTCTTTTTGCTGCCAACTTAAACCATTTTTTCACCTTATTATTCTGTAAATTTTGAACAAACTCTTACCATTTTACCCCCAAAAAAGGTTTTTTTTGGTCGAATCATAAAGTTTCATCTTTCTCTGCATTAAGAATTGTGGTTAAAGGGGCACCTGGGTGGCACAGCGGTTAGGCGTCTGCCTTTGGCTCAGGGCGTGATCCCGGCGTTGTGGGATCGAGCCCCATGTCGGGCTCCTCCGCTGTGAGCCTGCTTCTTCCTCTCCCACTCCCCCTGCTTGTGTTCCCTCTCTCGCTGGCTGTCTCTGTCTCTGTCGAATAAGTAAATGAAATCTTAAAAAAAAAAAAAAGAATTGTGGTTAAAGAAGGGGATCCTTCAGCCTTTTCTCTCCAGGGAACGAACAAAGTCTTACTTGTTGGTAGAAAATTAGCAGATTTATCTATGCCTTTGAACCACACTAGTTTTCGGCTTAAAGTGGATTCAATGCATGCAGCACTTAACGTTTTTGACAAGTGTGTGCAATTGACTGTCTGGCTTCGTTTTCAGTAGCAGTATTGTAGTATTTATTTAGCATCTTGAAAACTCAAGCCCAGTTGTCCATCTCCTTTGAGACTCACCACCCGTGTGGGAAAATGTAGGTGAGTCTCAAAGAACATAGAAGGGCTTACCGTTGCGCCTGATTTAAAACGAATCGTGAGTTAACAACCCATTTTCATTCATAGATTTTCCAAGAGGTAAAAAGCAGTGACATTGCCAAAACCTTCCGCAAAGCCATCAACAGGAAAGAAGGGATTTGTGCTCTGGGAGGCACTTCCGAGCTGTCCAGTGAAGGAACGCAGCATTCTTACTCAGGTAGTAGAGTTTCACGTGCGCTAGGTTAACACAATGACCTAAGTACGGTGCCTGCTATAATGTCAAGAAGGGGCACTAGGAAAACATCGCTTCCTAATGAAGAATACGGCAGAAGCCCATATGCCATTCTAAGTATTTATTGTATGGCTTTGTTAGCTCGCAAGACATACTCCACAATATGAGCAATGGTAGGCTTTATTATAGTGGAGCTCTACAGGAATATAAGGAATAATTTTTAAAGAATTTGGTAACTAACTTCTCTAAGGATCAGTTCACCCTGCTCTCTCCCTCTTTTTTGTTGTTAATTTTGTACTTCCTATTAGCCATGCTGTATTCAAGTGTCTGGGTTTCCAAAGAGGAGAACCCCATGTTGGTGACACATGAACTTTTCAGCACTGCTGTACAAATTATTTTAGGCTTTAGAGTCAACCTAGAGTGTGAACTAATTTCTTGTTATTCAACATGACTTTAGAGGAAGAAAAATATGCTTTTGTTAACTGGATAAACAAAGCTTTGGAAAATGATCCTGACTGCAGACATGTTATACCCATGAATCCAAATACCGACGACCTGTTCAAAGCTGTTGGTGATGGAATTGTGCTTTGGTAAGATGTTGGTTAATTTTGTGTCCCGATTTCCAAAACAGCCTTCCGCGTAATTGATATACTGGTTTCTGGGTGCTCGACGGCTTCAACTCGGGAAACAATCAGAATTGAAAGTCGTCTGGGTGTGTCCGAGAAAGTACCACCAAGATATAAAACTCACTCATTTAGACTGGGGACCGCTTTGTAAGAAAGCTGCCAGCTTCTAATTTCTTCTCATTACTTGAGCCAGCAGAACATGACACCATTGTGGGACTCAAGTATGTCAGCATCTACTTATTTTTACAGTACCATAGCTTCAAAATACAAAGAGGACCTCCTCTTCAGTTCCCACTCTCCAATTACTTATGTCCAAAAATGCGTTTGTCCTTGCTGCTGCCCCAGAGCCAACAGTATCTTGGCAGAAAGCATGTAAGATGATCAACACTTTGTCCATTGACGGGTCTGCCTGGGTTTGTCTTCAGTTTCTGTGTAAGACCAACCCACCTGCAGTCAGAATGTTCAAACCCCTTTGCATTTCACATTGCATCTACTATGATCCCTGTTAAAAAGCATAAGACATCCCATTTCGTCCATGTATAGGCACTAAAGAAATAATTCCCTCATGTGTTTTAATATAGAGAGATAATCACATGATACTATTGATTTGGTATTTAAATCTGACATAGGGGCGCCTGGGTGGCTCAGGCGGTTGAGCATCTGCCTTCAACCAAGGTCATGATCCTGGGGTCCTGGGATCAAGCCCGGGAGTTGCCTCACGCTCCCTGCTTAGCAGCAGGAAGTCTGCTTCTCCCTCTGCCTCTGCCGCTCCCCCTGCTTTTGTGCTCTCTCTCTAATAAATAAAATCCTTAAAAAAATAAACCTGACATGGAAAAAAGCATGGTTTTCCCTGTGCAGAATCACATATTTTGGGGCAGTATTATAAACACCTAAGATGTTGGCATCTAATTCCAAATTTTACCAAATGAGATTCGTCTAAAGAAATCACAGATTCTAGTCTAATTAGTAGAACTTTTCTTTCTCTCACCGCTAGATTAACAGCACCTAATATCGTGCTTAGCTCATCATTTAGACTCTCAGTAAATATGGTGAATGAAAGAATCTCATTCTCAACAAATTTACCTCCTCGTGAATAAATGGTCATTCTTAATTTGTGACTTTTACGATCGAGAAGAGACACAATTTCCGTGTGGGATTTTATCTGTTTTTAAAATGTATTCAGTAAGGTTTTTTCAATATCCAAGTTATTCATTCTTATAAAATGATGGGAAGATGCAAAAAATTAAAATGAGAAAGTATGCCCCAGTCCCCAACTCAGAAATACCCAACTACCGTAAACATTTTGGTCCTTTTTTTTTCATGAGCATTTATCATATGTATAGTTTTTTTGTGATCAACATGATAAAAGTCATATTTTGCACTGATGTTTTTCAGATTACATGAGAGATGTGTCATGTGCCTTAAAACATTTGTGAATATTTGCAGGCTCTTTCAAAGTAAACCAACTCCTTGCTTAATTTGTGTTTCAGTAAAATGATCAACCTTTCAGTTCCTGATACAATTGATGAAAGAGCAATCAACAAGAAGAAACTGACACCCTTTATCATTCAGGTACACATTGATCTCCCTGCCCTCTTCTAGGAAAACTGCCTTGTGAGGGCCTGTTCATCGGTTCTACCCTTTGTATCTTCCCATTTAATTCTTATAACGACTCTTGAGTTTAGGACTGTTAATCAAGATTTGACAAGAGGAGAGCTGAGACTCAGAAAGACTCCTGAGCTCGCCCAGAGTTAACGTTGGAATTGAAGTTCAAATGCAGGTCTAACTCCAAAGCCTTGTGTTCTTCTCATTACACAGTGTGTTCAAGCATGCAGAAAAAGCACAAATATTTAAGCTCTTAATGAATTAGCATGCTTAAGCAATGGAGCATTTTTCTTTTCCATTAAGTGAGTATTACACACTGAGATAGCAAAATTCCCTCGGGCAAGAGAACTTCTTGGGATGTGGAGATTGCAACGTCTAGAACCTTTTCAGGTGCATGGAATAGACCTCTTGTTTAGGCACTTTTAGAAATACAACGACTCGAGCACCTGGGTGGCTCTGTCGGTTAAGCGTCTGTCTTCGGCTCAGGTCATAATCCCAGGTTCCTGGGATTGAGCCCTGCTTGGGATTCCCTGCTGAGAGGGGAGTCTACTTCTCCCTTTCCCACTGCTGGTCTCTCTCTCTCTCTTTCTCTGTCAAATAAATAAATAAATAAATAAATATCTTAAAAAAAAAAAAGAAAGAAAGAAATACAATGACTCTTGGGGCACCTGGCTGGCTTAGTTGGTAGAGCATGTGACTCTTGAGCTCGGGGTTATAAGTTTAAGTCCCACATTGGGTGTAGAGATTGCTTAAAAATAAAATCTTTAAAAAGAGAAAAAGAAATAGGACCCTTAACCCGCATGGATATACTGACTCTAGTCACTCAGGCTTTTCCTTTCATGACAATGTCGGTGTACTTCAAAAGAGACCAAATAAAAATACCAAGTTAGCTTCCCACAGAATTCTCGAAAGACAATAACAATAATAAGGCTGAGATTTGTTTTAGCTATGCCCTTACCACCGAAGTCTGGAGTTTGTTGTCTGGAATTTGTTTTCTGTGGATCATGTGTGCCTGAAATTAATTTCCTCGTTGAGCATTATTTTCAGTAAAGGGAGTAGACTCCTAAAAACTGGGAAGGTCAAGAAGCAAATGTGTACATTGGCTGTCTTGCAGGAAAACTTAAACTTGGCACTGAACTCTGCTTCTGCCATTGGGTGTCACGTTGTGAACATCGGCGCAGAGGATCTGCGGGCTGGGAAACCGCATCTGGTTCTGGGACTGCTTTGGCAGATCATTAAGATCGGTTTGTTCGCCGACATTGAATTAAGCAGGAATGAAGGTAATGGAACACAGTCATTATTTTGAAAGTTGTTTATTGGGTATTTTTTCTTGGTCACGCAGACTGTCGTGCTTTCACTTAATTGAGGTGATTAGATGATAGCTAGAATTAACAGAAGGTAATGCTATAGTGTTGTTCTGGAAAACAGTCTAATTACAACTTTTCTTCTTTAGTAGTAATTCACATTTGCCTGGTGCTTTAGAATTCATTTTACAATAAAGACACAAAAGCACTGAGAGTTTAAGGAACATTCCCAAGGTCCCCAGACTGGGTATCTTTTCTTTTCTAATGTTCCTGCACACCTCCCGCCCCGCCCCATCTTCACCCCCAGATTGAGACCTCGTCAAACTATTCTACCCCACCCTTGATGGTCACATATTTCCTGAACTTCTTACGGCGTGGGGTATCACATCACACCATGGAGTTGTAGAATGTATAAGCACATACAACCCAATTGTCGTGTGTGCTGGGCAATACTATCTGATCTTCTTCCTGCAAAGCTTAAAATATTAAACACTACTCCAGATATTCCTATTTTATTCCAGAAATCACTCTCTCAATCCTAGTTACTTCTGGGGAATATCTCTTTGCGGTTCTCAGTCTTTCCAAGGCTCCAGAATGTCTGTCAACAGTCTTACTTTGCACATTGATCCACGATAAGACTTTTTTGCACTTTAGAGACTGTTACACTTGCTCTTTCAATCAGCTCAAAGGTACCTATATTTGAACAAATACAATTACTCTCATTGCTGGCCTTCTTCACAGTGGTGTTTGTCTTGTTAAAGACGTTGAAGTCTGTTGAGAAAGGCAGAGGGGACAGCAAAATAAAATCACATTGGCTTATGTAGTAAATCAAATGACTTTTCTTTGACAAGGTCTTAGGTACATAGATGTCAGGCCTTTTAATCCTCTCTAGCCTTTGACGTGGTGGAATGGGGGAGCAAAGGAAGGGTCTTGGACAAATGACCTGCTGCTCCTGCCCTTGCTTAAATCCCTCAG
This sequence comes from Ursus maritimus, assembly GCF_017311325.1. Taxonomy (NCBI): domain Eukaryota; kingdom Metazoa; phylum Chordata; class Mammalia; order Carnivora; family Ursidae; genus Ursus; species Ursus maritimus. Next base: position 33,505,724 of record NW_024423319.1, on the reverse strand, counting down.
TGTCAAAATGATGTGGCATAAAGCAGAGTCCTTGAAAGACAAAGTGTGCCTGATGAAGGTATTACTTAGACCTCTTCAGAAATCAGGCAGTTTCATGGGGCACCTGGGTGGCTTAGTCGGTGAAGCGTCTGCCTTCGGCTCAGGTCATGATCTCGGGGTCCTGGGACTGAGCCCCACATCGGGCTCTCTGCTCAGCAGGGAGCATGCTTCTCCCTCCTACTTTACCTCTGTGCTCTCTCTCTCTCGCTCTCTCTCTCTCTCTCAAATAAATAAATAAAAATCTTAAAAAAAAGAAATTAGGTAGTTTCAGCCTTCTTGTTCAAGCTAAACCTCCTTTTATTTCATGGGAGGTAATTATTGCATTAGGCCTACACAACTTACTCCTAAAACAATGCTAAAATGTAGACTATTCTGGGCCTCTGGGTGGCTCAGTCGGTTCAGCGACTGTCTTCAGCTCAGGTCATGATCCTGGGCAAGATCCAGTCCTGCACTGGGCTCTCTGCTCTGTGGGGAGTCTGCTTCTCCCTCTGCCCTCCCTCCTCTCATGCTCTCTGTCTCTCTCACTCTCTCAAATAAATAAATAAAATCTTTTAAAAAAAAAAAAA
>NW_024423319.1:33501772-33505109 GCF_017311325.1 Ursus maritimus | reverse complement strand
AAAAAAAAAAAAAGCTCTCAGGGATCTGTAAATAAATAAATAAATAAATAAATAAATAAATAAATAAATAAATAAATTTTAGACTGTTCTTTATGCAGACACCCCCTGCTTCTACCTATTACCCATAAGGAATATTTACCAGAAACCCTTGGCTTCTTCTACACATTCAATTCAACCACAAAAAAAACTGAGCAGCTTTTACATGTTAGGTGCTGTAGAAAATGTAAAGTTAAATTATATCCCTTTAAAAATAGATTTAACCTGGGGCGCCTGGCTGGCTCAGTGGAATATGTGATTTCTTGATCTCAGGGTTGTGAGTTTGAGCCCCATGTTGGGTGTAGAGATGACTTTGAAACATGAACATATTTTTTAAATGGATTTGACCCTTCCAGAGTCAATTAATTATACTTAAATATAAATACTGTAGCGTTTCAGGGCACCTAGGGTTTTGGGGCGCCTAGGTGGCTCAGTCAGTTGAGTGCCCGACTCTTGATGTTGGCTCAGGTCATGATCTCAGGGTTGTGGGATTGAGCCCCGAGGTGGGCTTTTCAGAAAGTCTGCTTGTCCCTCTCCCTCTGCTCCCCCCCACCCCCCATCACACTCAGTCTCTTTCTCTCTCAAATAAAATCTTTAAAACAAACCAAAAAAGGACAAGTTAGGTAAACATATGACATAACATGAAATGTTTTAAAAGCTGTAATTTATCTGCCATTTGGAACATGAAAAGTAATAAAGAAAATAAGTTATAATATATATTTGCTATGTATTCTCATAACACAGTGTCTTTATCTAGATCATTGTATAATTATCTACTAATATATTATCTTTTATTAGACTATCAGTACCTAAAAATGAGGAACTAGGTCAGACCAGTCATTGCACCTCTGTTACCTGAGTGTCCAAAGACTAAATGAACTAGTAATGACCATTGTCATATACTATATTGGTTGTGGGGTATTTTTTTTTTTCTTACAGCCTTGGCCGCCTTACTTCGAGATGGTGAGACTTTGGAGGAGCTTATGAAATTGTCTCCAGAAGAGCTTCTACTCAGATGGGCAAACTTTCACTTGGAAAACTCAGGCTGGCAAAAAATTAATAACTTCAGTGCTGACATCAAGGTAACCACACCAAGAACCATCATGCCTTTGGGGTGTGCGATGGCTTGGGGGATTTCCTCCCAGTTAGACAAGGGAAAATCCTGCCAGCGCGTCGCCAGGTCTTGTTGGCTCTCCGCCCTGATGATAGATTGCAGGAGAGCTGAAACCTAGTGAAGGGTACTGGCGCTGAGTCTAGCTTTCCTTCTGTGGGAAAGGGTCAAAGTATTCTAGTCCTAAAGCTCTCTGTTCTGCCGTCTGTTAAACATGGGGTATCAAAGGGTGGGCCATGACCATTCTCTTCCTAACTGCCTTTCCCAGACCCCAGGATTTAGTTAGTAAGTCCTGGAAGAGAGAGAAAGGGCCCCAAGATTCCCCTTGCCCTTTCTTATTTGGCTTCTTTCTATCATGTGCTCCCACCTTTAGGCATTGAGTTCATGAGGGTAGTGATGAGTTCTTATATATCCCTGTGTCTCCTACCTCAGCCCCTGCCCTAGGGCCCTCCTACCAAAGCCCACCTCTAACCACAAGACCTGTCACATGAAAGACCTGCCAATATTTCTTGTGTTACATTTTGGCATTTGCTGCTCACAAGCAGTAAGGAAAACACTAGCAGAGGAAGGAGAGTTGGTAGCTTCCCAGAGAGAGGGCCAAAATCACCATAGCAAAAATACCAGAGAGTTCTCATTCATTGACTCGACTCTCTCCAAAATCCAAAGTATTTGGACCCAGGGAACAAATTCAAGGATCTTCACCCGATGTCACTGTACCACAGGGCTATGAAAACAATGGTCTGTGATCGTGTCAATGTGCTCAACGGGGAGAGGAAGTTGTGGGATATTTGCATTACTGATTTCTCCAGGGAAAATTAAGGATAGCTCCCAAATTATAAGACCAGCAGGCCTCCACCCCTTCTTTTAACTTACACAAGATGTTTGGCCAGATATATTTTTGCTTTGTGCATGAGATGTGTTCTCGAAAATCACTCTTAAATGGATTTTCTGTTCTGGGAAAACATCTTTGTACATCCCTGAAATGTACAAAAGGAAGTATTGTTTAAAAATGGAGCCTGCCTTGAATCTTTTTAAAAAGCAGAGGATTGTTCGGTAACGTGGAGAAAAAAGCTTCCAATTTATCTATACTTCAAGTGTAATTTCACCTGTAAAGCCCTTTCCAGGGTAGAAAGACAGTGCTGGGTCTGCTCTTTACCCATTCTTCTCAAGGGCATAGGCTTCGATTGTGAGTTGTTCATGTACCATTAGGAAGAAATCGTAAGCAAAAGCGTTTTCATGATGGTAATGCCCTATTACGGAAGGCAAGTCCTGTGCCCGCTAATGGTGGGATCTGGGTTAGCATTTCATGAATGGCTCTGAAGTGGATTTCATGCACCTGATTTTCCCCGCTCTTCGAATCATTTCTGGCATTCTGTATCCAACTCGCTTAGATGGCTCATTGAAGATGCAGCTCCCAGAGATTCGTATTTGCTAGGTCTGGGGTTGGACCCAGTAATCTGTATATTGAACAGCTTCCCCCAGGGGATTAGGATGCACAGAATCTGCAGAATTTACTAGGAGAAGCGTTCCTTTATAAGCCTGTCTGGACCGTCAAGGTTCAGTCATAGTCAAGGTTCCCCACAGATCACCGCTGGGAAGGTCATCTTCCAACAACAGGATTAAGGAGTCTTGACTCCAGTTTCCGTCCCCTAAAGGCAGAAGTTTACTTGACATGTGTGTTGAAGACTGTTGTTAAGTGTTTGCCCTGGTACAATGGTTTTCAAGTTGTCTTCTGTGGAGGGTCCACACAGCCTGAATTCACCTAGCCTACCCCCCTGTGAGCAGCGCCACTTTGAGTGACTGGGATTCCAAGTAAAAACATTCAAACAGCGAATGAGTTCAGGAGCTTAAAACAAAAAGAAAATCTTCAGGGGGCGCCTGGGTGGCTCAGTCGGTTAGGCGTCCCACTCTTGATCTCGGCTCAGGTCTTGCTTGATCTCAGGGTCATGAGTTCAAGCTCCGCATGGGGTTCCACACTGGGTGTGGAGCCTACTTAAAATAAATATCTGATTTGGTTAACTATATTCAGGTCATACAGGGTTAAATGTTATTTCACCAACTCAAGTGTTACTCATTTAAAAAATGTCATTTAAATTTACAGTCAAATACATCTTCAACATAGCTAATCTCAATAAGTTATGGTTTATATTGTGTTTTGTAGTGATGTAACCTGTCTATTTTCTCTTTCCC
>NW_024423319.1:33475258-33501764 GCF_017311325.1 Ursus maritimus | reverse complement strand
TATGCTTCCTGGATTTCTGCTCCTACTTTCTTTTCTTGCTTGTTTTATCTACCAAGCTTATTGACTTCAGTAATTCAGTGAAGGTACAGAACTAGTTATGTGTTTACTAGCATTATTGTATTGGTAATGTTAATCAATTGTAAAGTCATGATAACATCCAGTTATCCATATTCGAGGCAGACATTAGGCCAGATAGATGGACTTTTCTGGGGAAAGATCTGATAGATGAGAAGACAGAGATTTGTGCCATATGTTCTCACAAAATCCAATGCAAATATCCTTCCAAACATGGGACAATGGGATACATTCATTCTTCATAGATGTGATCTCACCAAGATTTTCTATTCATTTGTAGGATTCCAAAGCCTATTTCCATCTTCTTAATCAAATTGCACCAAAAGGACAAAAGGAAGGTGAACCACGGATAGATATTAACATGTCAGGTTTCAATGTAAGTATAGGTATTCATTTGAATGTTACAGTCTTACAAAATGATTGTCAGTTTCTTCTAAATAACAAGAATTTTTGTAATTGCATGTAATGGTGTTGACAATTTTGAGCATTATTTTAAAATTTATTGCTGTGGGTATCATTCAAAGGCAGAAAGATTAGCTTGGTATATTTTGATAGTTTATTAGTGAGTTCCATAATGATGGCACTATTGGTTTATATTGATTGCATAAAATATGCAAAGAAAGGGTGGAGAGATAAGTGCTAGAAACTAACCTTTTCCAAGTGTTTGGATTATAATCACAGTGAGAGATGTAATGACAAGATATTCATATATGCATCTGTGATATTCCTGTGTTGAGAATAACACGAATATGTTTACAAGTTGCGGATCCCTGATATCCAACTTGGGGACTCACTCATGGACCATATTCCCTGGTTGCATCACTCATTTGTTCAGTGATCTTGGACAGATTTCCTCCCCAAATTGGATCTCACTTTGCTCATCCATAAAGAAAGGAGTTGGACTAGATGATTTAGTCTCAAGTTTCTAGGATCCCCGGTACGTTCTTTGTACCTGTTAGATATGGAATGCACTGTACTGATTTAGAGAATCCGTATTTCTAGCCTATTAGGCAGTAGGATCGAGTAGATAACATGGGCTAAACCACTTACACTGCCCTTATCAGAATTGAATTTGTAGCTGACCTATGTGCTTATATTTCTGTCTGTATGTTGGACGTGAGACTCTCTGGTTCAGGTCACTTGGTATGGATGAGAAGCTGTCCTGTGCACCGGGCAGCTGTCTGGGCAGGCTCGCCAGGTGATCTTTTGCCTGCGTAAATGGCAGCAGTACACGAACTGATTCTGGTTTTGAGACAGCTCTTCTCCATTCAGTCTTCCCTGGTTGATCTTCAAACACTCCTTTGTCTCTTCCCTCCCCAGAATCCTTCAAGGATTCCTCATTGACTCTAGACTTTAGTCTGAAGTGTTCTGCTTAGCATTTAAGGTCCTACACAGTCTTGCTCTAGGTCTGCTAACCAGTGCGCTTGCCCACGAGTCTCTACCCCCACCCCCCCCCGCCCCCAATACTCATTTTACCTCTGAGCCTTTGCTCACACTTTTCCCTTGTTGGTCAGTGTCCTTCAGCTTTTTCAGCCTTATAACCTTCTTTAGGGCCTGACCAATGATTGATTTTTTTATATTCATTATCACATCAGGCTTTCTCATGATCCTTTGTAACGCCTTCTGGCTCCCATCCGGTACTCTCCCATCCCAAGCAACCACTCATTTGCTTTCTTTCACTTTATATTAGTTCGAATTTTCAAAAGTTTTATATAAATGGATCCCTACAGTCTGTATTCTTTTTTTTTTTGTCTAGCTTCTTTCACTCAGCATAATATTTTGAGATTCATTCATGTTGTCACATGTATCATAAATGCATTCCTTGTTTATTGCTGAATTATATTCCGATGAATGGATATACCACAGTCTGTTTGCACATGCACTTGTTGATGAGCATTTGGATTGTTTCCAGTTTGGGGCTATTACAAATATAACTGGTATTGAACATTCATATAGAACTCTTTGTATAAATGTATGCATTCATTTCTCTTTGGTAAATACCTAGGAATGAAATGGCTGAGTAATCGGGTATGTGTATGTTTAACTTTTTTAGGAAGCGGCCAATTCATTTTCCAAAATGGTTGTACAATTTTACATTGCTACCGGCAGTATATAAAAGTTCCAGTTCATCCACATCCTCACTAACACTTTAGTGTGGTTAGTCCTTCTAACTTGAATCATTCTAACAGGTGCCAAATGATCTGTCATTGTGATTTTAATTTGTATTTCCCTAATGACGTATGATGTGGAACATTTTTTTTTTTTAAAGATTTTATTTATTTACTCGACAGAGATAGAGACAGCCAGCGAGAGAGGGAACACAAGCAGGGGAGAGGAAGAAGCAGGCTCATAGCGGAGGAGCCTGATGTAGGGCTCGATCCCATGACGCTGGGATCACGCCCTGAGCCGAAGGCAGACACTTAACCGCTGTGCCACCCAGGCGCCCCAAATGTGGAACATTTTTAATGTGGTTATTTGCCATCTATGTATCGTCGTGTTCAAACATTTTGCCCATTTTTAATTGCATTGTTTTTATTAGCAAGTTTTGAGTGTTTTTATGTATTTTGGAGACAAGTCCTTGATTGGATATGTGATTTGCAAATATTTTCTCTCAGTGTTTTTCAAAGAACAGACGTTCTTAATTTTGGCAAAGTCAGTTTAGTCCTTTTTTCTTTTATGGATCATGCTTTTGATGTTGTATCTAAGAAAGTTTAGCCTAACGCAAGGTACCAAATATTTCTTCCTATGTGTTTTCCTAGAGGTTTTATACTTTGAGGTTTTACATTTAGAAATAAAACGTTTGGGGGGCGCCTGGGTGGCACAGCGGTTAAGCGTCTGCCTTCGGCTCAGGGCGTGATCCCGGCATTATGGGATCGAGCCCCACATCAGGCTCCTCCGCTAGGAGCCTGCTTCTTCCTCTCCCACTCCCCCTGCTTGTGTTCCCTCTCTCGCTGGCTGTCTCTATCTCTGTCAAATAAATAAATAAAATCTTTAAAAAAAAAAAAAGAAATATAACATTTGGGGTTCACTTTGACTATGGCGTGAAGTAGGGGCTGAAGTTCTTTTTGCACATATATTTTTTTTATTTGATTATTTTTATTTCACTATTGTCTGTTTGACTATTTAAAATTTTTTTTTGTTTTTGTCTACTCTAAAGCTTCCTTCTATTCCAGTATTCTAAATGCTTCATTAGGAATGCTAAGATGATCAATAAAGACAGGATTTTAAAATAAGTTGGTGAATAGTGTAAAGCAAACAATATTAAAGTACTAACTGACAGGTTGCAAGAAATAAAATAGGCTCTATGAGAGGAACTCACTATGCTCAGAGAGAACCCTGAAGAAAGGTTGAATCCCACTCCATTGCCCATCTGCTGGTGGTTACTGATTGTTTTGCAGAAGGTAACAAGGGTAACACAATAAACACACATTGTTCTGGAGTCCTGCACAATCAAGGCACCTCACTGGAGGTTAAAAAACTGATCAAAGATAGCATCACCCATTGAAGACAAAGTTAAGACTGTCAAATTATACATTCTGGGCAGCTTTAGTTTAAAAGTAACATTCCTCAAGTGTCATTTATCTCTTCTTTTCCCACCGGATTGTAAAACCCTTTCTCCCATGACATTGTTCCGCAGAAGTGCTTAGTTTGCCCCTGGGGCAAAACTGTGGTGTGTAAATGTAGGAAGTGCCCAGAGTGCAGCTCTGTTCCTTTCCAAGTGTGGGTCACTGGAAACCAGAAGACCCAAAAGCACCCGTTCCTCCCCTCCCGTGGCTCCAGGTTTCTCACTTGTAGGCTTGGGAGGTGAGAATAGTGGGTGCCTAAGAAACTGTATTTTTGACATCGGGCTGAAATGATTAGATAAATTCTTCACCAAACCCTGTGTTAATCCAGAGCTGGGCACTCCTCTTTCGGGGGGAGGGGAGAGGTAACAAGTTAGGAGTCATGGGAATTAGTTGGAAGTAAGTATTCCTTACAGAAATGAGCAACTCTGCTTCGGCCTGGGTGGAAAAATTAAGTCAAACAAACCGTAACCAAAAAAAAAAAAAAATCAAAAAATCCTTGCAGAGGAAAACTACAATTTGAAATACGCAATTTAAACCTGAAATTATTGGAAACTGCTATTCTTGATGATTATTTTTTAAATACTTTCTCATAATTTCTCTATCATTTTCAGTCTTATGCCTTTTTAGGGCCCAGTTAAAAAATCTGAACAGTTTTAGCTTTTTTTCTTGAGTTTTCACAGGAGAGATGTAATCCCAATTGGGTTAAATGTACTGTCCTTAGATAAATGATATGGTGCCACCCAGTGTGTTTTTGAGGTACTGCACTCAAATACGGCCAACTTTTTTTGCTGTTGCATTCAAAACAATTTTATAATAAGTACCATATGTTGGCTAAGAGAAAGTAGAATTGTACATCCAGCCTGTCATTGTAGGGAAACATTTCTATATTTTTAGTATAGCCTTTTAAAAGATGCCTTCTTATTTTACTTCAACAGGAAACAGATGATTTGAAGAGAGCTGAGAGTATGCTTCAACAAGCAGACAAGTTAGGTTGCAGACAGTTTGTTACCCCTGCTGATGTTGTCAGTGGAAACCCCAAACTGAACTTAGCCTTTGTGGCTAACCTGTTTAATAAATACCCGGCACTAACCAAGCCAGAGAACCAGGATATTGACTGGACTCTACTGGAAGGTAATTTGAAGGTTTCTCACATTCTAATGTGCGGGATACCAGACCAGAAATACATAGGCCATGATGATTCCAGGATCTTGACTTAATGTTTCCTTCTCCACTTTCCTTTAGCAAATCTCTGCTGGAAGTAGACCCGAGGGCTGAGTAAAAAGCGGTAGCTGATAAAAAGGGGTGATACCGGGAAACTTGTAAAGTAGTCAAGGATCACCTAGCTTAAGGCCACTTAGTAACCACTGTTTTATTTTACTATTTTAGAAATAGGTCACCTTTTAAACCTCTCACCAGAAAAATGTATGTATACATTAAATTTGACCTATCAGTTTACAGGATTATTTCATTCTTCCACAGTCAGACCAACCAGACAGAACTAGCCCCAGTTCCTTTTCTACTCACCTGCTCAAAAAATCATAACACAGGGGGCCTGGCCAGCTCAGTTGGTATCGCATACGACTCTTGATCTTGGGGTTGTGAGTTCAAGCCCCACGTTGGGTGTGGAGATTACTTAAAAAATAAAATCTTTAAAATGATCATAATCATGGATGCCGATTATTTAAGTTTGGGGAAGGCAGAGTTTACCTTTTCCAGATTATATATTCATGAAGTGTAAGATTCAAAAATGCACAAATGTAATAGTCATACCTTGACTATCCAGTGGCAGGACTTTAAAATCTTTAAATTTTTTGCTTTTCAAGTTTCACATAACTTGTTGCTGTAATATAGGCATGTAAAAGGAGTGCTCGTGTGTAACTTAGAATTTATAAATGTGTAGAGGGAAGGTGTAAATTCATGAGTATAGAGGGTTCGTATGACCAGCCCCCCCAAATTTTTTTGATCCCCCCCAATTTTTTAAATGTAAAACTGATAACATCAGTTACTTTTGAGGTATGGGGATTTGGAGAGATACTGAGGAAGCCTTACAAGGGGGAGGAAATTATAAAAATTCATAAACTTCTAAATTGTTTAACTGATTATAAAGTTGTATTCTTCGATTTTAAAATAAATTCAACAAATTTTGTAAAATAAGCCTGTACCTAGAGAGAATGTATTTAGAGAGAATGTTTGGAGATTCATATTGGAGAAAACCTCTAGATTTGTACAGAGGAAATGAAATAATCTTAACTATGAATTGATATTATATGTACGTATACAAGGTGTTTAATTAATATAGAAATTTTGTGAATATTCTTAATAGGAGAAACTCGTGAAGAAAGAACCTTCCGTAACTGGATGAATTCTCTTGGTGTTAATCCCCATGTAAACCATCTCTATGCGTAAGCCTGTCTACTGTTATTATCAGTTAGGAACATCGTGAACGGATGCCGCAGAAAGAATTACCGCTCTAAACATCTCCTAGATGTTCGTTTACACTGGCTATTTAGATCGGAAAATGTGAAATGGTGACATCCATTATCATTCTCCAAATACACGGAAGCCCAGAGTCTTTCTCTACATGATCTTTAAGTGAAAGAGTGTATGAATGTCTTTCTAACACCCTATGGAATAGATCCTTTATATTTTGAAACAGAGACCGGGGAAGGCCTTAAGTACGCCATCCATGATGTCTTGAGGCCTTTGTACTCACTGTTCTCTCAGCCTGGAATGTTTTTTTCTGCCTCGAATGTATATTCAAGCCACACATTCAGACCCTGACCACCACCAACACTCCGTAACCCTAACCCTGGTTCTTTTTATCTTCATAGGAGTTATATACACCCCCAAATCAAATTATCTATTGATCCATTTACTTGTTTATTCTCTCTCTCTCTCTCTCTGTCTGACTCTAGTGTAAGGCCAGGGATTTTCGTCCTACATGCCCAGCTTCTAGAATAGTACCTTGCAAACCAGAAGCTGACGATGAGTATTTTAAGTGAATGGGATGGTGTTAGCTCTATGTTTAGGACAGACTGATAAAAAAGATGAGCCTTGGGTATTATCTGTGGTTTTATATGTTTTAGTTGCCAGTGTATTGTTACTGTTTTTAAGGAAACAAAGGCCCAGCTGTCTGAAAACACTGATCAAATTATTTTTAAATCTCTAGCGACCTGCAGGACGCCCTGGTAATCTTGCAGTTGTATGAGCGCATTAAAGTTCCTGTTGACTGGAGTAAGGTTAATAAACCTCCATACCCGAAACTTGGAGCCAACATGAAAAAGGTAGATCAGGGGCGCCTGGGTGGCTCAGTTGGGGCGCCTGGGTGGCTCAGTCGTTGGGCATCTGCCTTCGGCTCAGGGCGTGATCCCAGAGTTCTGGGATCGAGCCCCATGTTGGGCTCTTCCGCTGGGAGCCTGCTTCTTCCTCTCCCACTCCCCCTGCTTGTGTTCCCTCTCTAGCTGGCTGTTTCTCTCTGTCAAATAAGTAAATAAAATCTGAAAAATAAATAAATAAACAAACAAACAAACGATCTTTAAAAAAAAAGAAAAAGGTAGATCATGAAGTTTGCTGCATGCATTTGTTACAGGCTGTTTTTATTCTCAGTTTCTTTTGTTTGGAAAACTCTTGCATCTGAGCTTCTTGAGAACAGGAACGGTGTCTTACTGATCTCGAGGCGCTAAGTACCCAGCAGCGCACGCGCGCATGCGTACTCACACACGTACGCAGCTGAAGCCGATGAAAATCCTCAACTATTTACTTTTTGTGGGTTTACAGCTAGAAAACTGCAACTATGCTGTTGAATTGGGGAAGCATCCTGCCAAATTCTCCCTGGTTGGGATCGGAGGGCAAGACCTGAACGATGGAAACCAAACTCTGACTTTAGCTTTGGTCTGGCAGCTGATGAGAAGGTATGGTACCCCGTGTTACCTGTTAAAGCTCCACTTCCTAGCGGTCTGTGAGCCAGTCCTTGCTATTTTCAGGTAGATGTGGCAATGACTGCGCCTTGGAAGCTTTTGGATTTAGACTCTAAAGTGAGCTTAAGTAACAGATAGATGCAAAAATTCTGAACAGCGCACGTTATCCATTTGAAAAAGACCTCTTTTACCTAGAATGCTGATACGCATCCATTATGAGGAGTACCAGCCAAGGCCATGGCCGCTGTCAGACTAGTACAAAAGGTGCATTTTTTTTTTTCTCATGAAGTAGATTGGGACCTTTTCTTCCACTTCTCCTTCCAGATACACCCTCAATGTTCTGGAAGACCTTGGAGACGGGCAGAAAGCTAATGATGACATCATTGTAAGCTGGGTGAACAGAACATTGAGTGAAGCTGGAAAATCAACTTCCATTCAGAGTTTTAAGGTAAGAATTGCACATCTGACGATTAAACATTATGTGCGCCAGAAAGGATCAATCATTTGGAAGGACAGCCTTTGGTTGGCTTGTCGGTGTGATTTAGTGTTGTGCTAATGGCAAGGTTCTCTTCACCTGCTGGGCTGGGTGTATGGCGACTTGATAGAAGTAATCATAGGTTCATTTGTACAAACTGAAAGTCTCGGATTTATTGTCCTTTGACACTAGGACAAGACGATCAGCTCCAGTTTGGCAGTTGTGGATTTAATTGATGCCATCCAGCCAGGCTGCATAAACTATGACCTTGTTAAGAGCGGCAATCTGACAGAAGACGACAAGCACAATAATGCCAAGTAAGAGACACTGACGATAACGATGACTAATACCCACGGGCTTTGTAGCCAGGCAGCTCTGCATTCCCACTCAGGCTCACCACTTAAGAATCATGTTACCCTAGGGGCACCTGGGAGGCTCAGTTGGTTGTTCAGCGTCTGCCTTCGGCTCAGGTCATGATCCTAGGGTCCTGAGATCGAATCCCATTGTCGGGCTCCCTGCTCAGTGGGGAGTCTGCTTCTCCCTCTGCCTCTCCCCCTGGCTCGTGTTCTCTCTCTCTCATTCACTCTCTCTCTCTCAAATAAATAAATAAAATTTTAAAATCTTTTAAAAAACAAACAAACAAACAAGAATGTGTCACCTGAGGGAAGCCTCTCGGAGCCTCAGACTCCTCATCAGTACATATGGGAGCAATAATACTTAGAGAGTTTGAAATGGATACGAGATACAAGAGCCTAGCCCTGTGCCTAACATTGTAGCTTGGTCAGTTGTTGCTTTAACGAACTACTGAAATAATATAGTTTGTTTATCTTACAACAAGGAGAAAATGGGCTAAGAATACTCATGCCATAGATAATACTCTTCTGTCTAACTCTTTTTGAAACGTGTTATTTATGGATGTCTTTTTTTACTGTGCACAGATGGCCTTTACTACGTATGTTGCGTTTATTATCTTGGTCCCTAAATGAGCAGGATGTTTAAGCCTCCACTGAAACTACGCCCTGAGAGTTCTTTGTGGGGTGCCGGGGTGGCTCAGTTGGTTGAGCATCATCTGCCTTGGGCTCCGGTCATGATCCCAGGTCCTGGGATCGAGTCCCACATCAGGCTCTGGGCTCAGTGAGGAGTCTGTTTCTCCGTCTCTCTTTGCCCCTCCCCCTGCTTGTGCTCTGTCTGTCTCTCTCAAATAAATAAGGAAAATCTTTTTAAAAAGAAAGTTTTTTTCATTTCAGCAATATTGAGAAGGGCTTTTCCACCTGTCACTTCCCTTCTTCACCAAAGACCTAGACCGTGGCCTGGTTTTACAGGCAATCCATGAAAGCTAGACTAGCATACACTAAAAATCAGCCCACTGAAAACCTTTTTCAGAAACTTGATCATCTTTAAAGATTCATGTTTACGAAACCCCTAGAAAGTTCTCATGTATTAACTGAAGGGTGCCCCTGCAGATTGCCCTAGCTGGCCACATCAGTTCTTTCTGCCCTTTGTGTACCCTTTCCGGTCCTTGCTCTGACCGCACTGTCCCCACACCTTGTAGACGCTCTCCCCTCCCTCGACTGTGTGGAAGAATTCACTGCATCTCCCAGAGCAGCCTGGATTTGGACATGTGACCCAGTCTTCCATCCCCTATCTCTAGGATCACACGAGAGCATCTGTTTTCCCATTACATGCTCAATGAAAATATCAACGTTGATTGTACAGCCCAATTTAGATAGTTGGGTTTTTTCTCATCTTTGTATCACGTCAGTGCTCCAAAGTTAATTCTCATTGCAGAAAAGGGGCGAATAAAATCAGTCCCAAGACGTAGAGCCAGAAAATCGGGTGTCACTTAAGAGTGACCTCAAAAACAAAACCGAAAACAACAGAAAGGCAAATGGTGCCGCTTTGAAGTTTCAGTATGAAAGTGTCGCATCCCAGCCGATTGATTTGTACCAGAGGAAACTGATGCCTCCGACCATATCCTTGACTAACAAGAGGTTCATCTGGATTTTTGTCCCCTTGAACAATAGGTATGCGGTGTCAATGGCTAGAAGAATCGGAGCCAGGGTGTATGCTCTCCCGGAAGACCTTGTGGAAGTAAAGCCCAAGATGGTCATGACCGTGTTTGCCTGCTTGATGGGCAGGGGAATGAAGAGGGTGTAAAGTCACCAATTTGAATAAGAACAGCCTTGCTCCCAGGTGCACGGTTAGCAGGTCAGCTCTTTCCAGGTGAAGTGCTCATGGCTGAAGGAACTGTTGGCCACTGAAAGGACTTACAGTTTCAGTGAACAAGACTCCTCATCTTGAGAGCTCACAGGGGAAAGAGTCTTAATGGCACCGACTCCTCTTTCCTGTAGTCAGAGTTGAATTTGTCAGGCACACCTGAAATGCGCTCATGGCCAAATCATTTACTCTCTCCTCCTAGATCGCTGCCCATGACATTGCCCTTTGCTCTATGTCGTGTCTGTGTATCTTTGCCCCCCTTAGGATGTCCACCTCTTCAGACTTGCTTAGATGATTGGATATGAATACTATTAGACCATAATTTTGCTTTTCCATCCAGGATGCTAGTTCGTATTCAAGAACTGTGCTCAGAGAGTATTTGGATAGGAGTATCCTTTGCTTATCTTTGTAGTACTGAACATTGGCAGAAGTAACTGGCTGTGCAGAATGTAATAGAAGCTTTTCGTATTCTTTTATTCTTGAAATCAGTATCTTTTTACAGTATTCTTTCTACGTGATCTTTTTTGTACATTTAAGAATATTTTGATTACATTAAATAAGACTGCTGATTTTGCTACTTTTTTTAAGGGGTCTTCAAGTAAGTAAAAACCATACATTGTAGGTAGAGGAAAGGTGTACCTTGATTTCGCGTCTACCCTCTCACACCCACGCTGTAAACAATTGACATATTTTGTCTTCAGACACTTGGTTCAATATATGCTTATTTGTTTTCAAAGCCTGTATCATCAAACTCTCTCTTTAGATTTAGAATGCTGTTGAATATGACACTTTTGAGGAGAGAGTGTGCTCAGAACGTAGACAGGATACGGTAGGCCAAGCATGCTAAGCGTACCATAAATTTTCTAATTTTCCACCTAAAACAAGGAGATGTCACTAAAAAATAAAAATATATATGTAGGACGTAATGTACTCTTGCTTTGTCAAGCTGTTTGCTATAGTTTCCAAGATCATAATGTTACTCTAACTCTGAAAAGTGATGTAATCTGGTAGCAATGTATTAGTTCAAATAAAGGCATTTACATAATAATCAGTCTCCTCATGTTTCTGCCCCTTCGTGGTTTGCCAGTCATGTTTGCCAGATTTTCCCCCCTGATATTCTTTTTCTGGTGTACTGTACAAAATGACATCTGTTCAATTTAAGTTCTTAGAGCTGAATTACAGGGACCGAATGAAGGAGAGTCCCAATGGGGTCAGAGGATTTTCTCCAACTTACCATAATTTCCTCATCCAGTTCCTCCCTTATTTCCTTCTTTCCCATCCCACTCAGTTTTTCCAGTGTTCTGTCATATACAGAAGATCTAAGCAATGGGAGATCCAAATAACCAGTGAGGGGAGATGGGTTCTGGCAGGTTTTCTTATCCTTCTCGCCATCAACATTTTGGGGGCTGGCTAACTCCTTGCTGGAGGAGGGAAGGGGCTGTCCTGTGCATTGCAGGAGGTTTTGCTGGCCTCCCTGGCCTCTACCCCCAAGATGTCAGTAGCGCCTCCCCAATGCATAAAACAAATGTGTCTCCAGACATGGCCAAAGGTCCCATGTGGGGCAAAATCATCCCTAGTTGACAACCAGTAGTTTATGGTACCATTTTAAGGCTTTGTGTGAATGAGTAATACATAATCCGGTCCTTTGACGAACTGCGTGGTGATGGTGTAAATAACTGTGTATTTATAGCTCGAGTAAGAAAGATTTTTCTGAGTATGATACAAACCCCAAAGACATAAAAGAATAAGGAATTTGACAATTCTGCTTTGGCAAATAAAACCCCACAACTATATAAATCAATATAATAAGCAAAGTCAAAATATAGATGACCGGGGGCGGGGGGGGGGAGTTTAGTCCCATTGCCTTAGTCCATTTGGGCTGCTATAACCAAATACAGACTAGGTAGCCTACAAACAACAAACTTATTTCTCACAGTTGTGCAATCTGGGAAGTCCCAAGATGGCAGTGCCAGCAGATGGCAGTGTGGTGAGGGTCTACTTCCTGGTTCATAGAAGGCCATCTTCTAGCAGTTACCTCACGTGGAAGTAGGAGCAAGAGGGCTCTCTGGGGTCTCTGATGAGGGCACAAATCCCATTCACAAGGGCTCCAGTCTCATGACCTAAGGCCCCACCTCCTAATACCATCATATGGGACATTAAACTGGGGGGAGACAAACATTTGGTCTAGAGTACCCATATGATAGGCTAATCTTCTTAGTATAAAAACAGTGAACAAATAAAAGGCAAGTCTTCTGCAAACATATACCAGAGTAACTGATAGGGACAATCCCATCTTATGACCTGTCTCCTGCTAAAGAAAAAATTCTTAGCAGGGGGGCAGGGGGGCCTGGCTGGCTCAATCAGCAGACCATGCGACTCTTGATTTCAGGGGCTGTGAGTTCAAGTCCCACATTGGGTGTCGAGATTACTGAAAAATAAAATCTTAAAAAAAAAAAGAAAAACGGGCAAAGGAGTTGATTACCCAATTCAAAAAATTACAATCGGCCAATGAACATAAAAAGGGAATGCTGATTCTCAAAAGTAAGGAGGGTTATGCAATTGAAACTAAGGACTGCTTTTTTTTTTCTTTTTTTTTAGTAGACTTTATTTTTAGAGCAGCTTTAGGTTCAAAGCAAAACTAAGTGAAAGGTACAGCGTTCTCAGGTACCACCGCCCCCCCAACACACGTGCATAGCCTCTTCAATTATCGACACCTCCCTTGGAATGGCGCACCTGTTAAAATTGATGAACCTACGGGTGCCTGGGTGGCTCAGTCACTTAGGCATCTGCCTTCAGCTCAGGTCATGATCCCAGGGTCCTGGGATCGAGCCCGGCATTGGGCTCCCTGCTCAGCGGGGAGCCTGCTTCTCCCTCTCCTGCTCCCCCTGCTTGTGCACATACACTCTGTCAAATAAATAAATAAAATCTTAAAAAGCAACAACAAAAAAATGTAACATAGGTATCATACCTAATACAGTCTACATTCACATTTTCCAAATTTTACCAAAAATACGTTTAAGGAGGTCCTTAATAAAATGTACATGTTGTATTTGATTGTCAAGTGTCTGTAAGATTTAAGATACTGGAACAATCTTACCTTTTTTTGTCTTTTGTGCCATTGATATTCGTTAACAGTTCAGACCTGTTTTGTTGTAGAATGCCCCACAATCCGGATTTGTCTAATAGTAAAAAGAAAGAAAAAATATATATTCTTGGCAATTAATAAGGCAAACTAATATTTCTAAACCTGATATAAATGAACACATGGTAGGAGTTTGTGGGGTTGTTAAATGGGTACAGTTGAGAAGGTAACATGGCCTTTTTCAGGGGTGAGCCATTTTACATTTTTATTTTGTAATGATTATAGGTTAATAGGAAGTATTAAAACACGAACAAAAGGTCCCATACACCCTTTATCAAGTTTCACCCAATAATAATATACAGCTATAGTAAATATCAAGAACCAGGTGGGCAAAATGGGTGAAGGGGTTCAAGAAGTACAAACTTCCAGTTATAAAATAAGTCATGAGGATGTAACATACAGCATGGTGACAATAGTTAAAAACAGTGTATCGCATATTTGAAAGTTGCTCGAAGAGTAAATCTGAAAAGTTCTTATCACAAGAAAAATGTTATAATTGTTTGTGGTGATGGTTGTTAACTAGACATTGTGTGATCATTTCACAATATATGCAAATATTACATCGTTACATCGTGCACCTGAAACTAATATAATGTCAATGATATCTCAAAAAAAAAAAAAAAAAAAACACCCCAGGAGCTAGAAAGGAGTAAACAGTGAAAACTGTTGGGGGGGGGGACAAAAAACAAAAATAAATTTAAAAAACCAAGAAAACACAAGAAATTGACATTGGTGTAATCCAGAGCTTATTCATATTTCACCAGTTTTACATGTATTCATTTGTGTGTGTGTGTGTGTGTACTGTGCAATTGTATCGTGTGTAGATTCATGGAACAACCAGCACAGT
This sequence comes from Ursus maritimus, assembly GCF_017311325.1. Taxonomy (NCBI): domain Eukaryota; kingdom Metazoa; phylum Chordata; class Mammalia; order Carnivora; family Ursidae; genus Ursus; species Ursus maritimus. Next base: position 33,487,525 of record NW_024423319.1, on the reverse strand, counting down.
CAATGCTCCCTAGCGCTGCCCCTTTAGAGCCACAACTACCACCTTTCATCCTTAACCCCTGCGTCTATTTGCAAGTTCTCTGTTATGCTCTATCAATCTATGGGTCTAACCCTCTGTCAATGCTACACTGTCTTTTTTAATGTAACTACATAATAAGCCTTCACATCAGGTCCAGTGATTCTTCCCAGTTTATTTTTCTTTTTTGAAATTGTTTAAGATATCCTAGATCCTTTGCTCTTCCATATACATTTTAGAATAAGCTTTTCTATGTCTCCAGAACATTTTTTGCTGACACTTTAGTAGGAACTGTGTGAGATCGATAGATCAATTTGGGGAGAAATTTGACATCTTTACTCGGTTAACTCTTCCAATCCATGAGCATGGTATATCTCTCCATTTAGTTAGGTCTTTGATTTCTTTAATCAGCATTTTAAAAGTTTCAGGATACAAACTCCATACATTTTTTTAAAGTTTATATCTAAGTATTTCCTTTTATTTGGAGCGTGGTTTTTTGTAAATTCTTTGGGATTTTCTACAATCATGTATGTAATTTGCAAATAGGAAAAGTTTCTTTCCAACCTAAAAATTTATTGAGAGTAGCTCTCATGTTAAATGTTCGTAACACAATAAAGTCGATTTTTTTAAAAAGACAAAAACAATCATTGCTTATTTAATAGCAAGTGGTTGTCTCTTCTTTATATCTCTGTACATACCTTCCTAGGAATACTATATGGGAAGGTATATTTAAAGGACCAACAAGATAGAGATGACAACCACTTACTGGAAAACGTAGTATTTGTGAAAGATTTTTTGTATAAAACCATTCAACACCAGGTGTAGGAACTACAGTGACTCAGGAGGAATTTTTCAGATTTTTTAAAAGATTTATTTATTCTGAGAGAGAGAAAGAGAGCCTGCCTGCGCCCTGCGCACAAGAGCAGGGGGGTGGGAGCAGAGGGCAAGGGGAGAGAGAGAATCTCAAGCAGACTTCCAGCTGACCGCAGAGTCTGGTGTGGGACTCGATCTCACAGCCCTGAGATCATGACCTGAGCCAAACCAAGAGTCAGATGCTTAACCGACTGAGCCACCCAGCCACCCCAAATTTTTCAGAGTTTGTTCACTTTATGAAATGTCCCTCAGTGAAGAACCTAGGCCTTTAGTCTTCCTCTTTCGCCACTTTTTATTCAACACAATTCCCGAGGATGGAGAAGTTTTCAAAGTTGTATTTTTCTGTTGAGTCTACTCTTAAACTATTTTTCATCAGTAATTACTCAATTCAACAATATAGAGACCTGCTCTAAGGCCTGAATAATGTGAATGAAACACATTCTTGTTCTTGAGCACTACAGTTGTGTATCTGGGACACAAACAATTATCATAAAGTAAAATGTAACAATGGAAGTTTGTATCAGGTAGGGGCACAAAGTCAGAAAGTATACATTTTGACAGTGGTAGACAGAATGTGTAGGGGTTAGGGGTGGTGGTGGTGAGTAAAATCCCCAATACGAAGTGGTACTTTAGCTGGTGATTTGTTTCTGACAAGTTGAACTGGAGATAAAAGGGCCAGGTAGGTTTCTAAAAAAAAAAAAATCCTGCCTGTTCCTTTTTGAGGTCCCGATTTGACCCATACTTGTTTCCTGGTTTCAAAACCCTATTTCAAAAACTGTGCTGCGTTCATTAGATTTCAAGGAAAGGGCTCCTCATAAGGCTTGGCAGGTTAGACTTAAAATATGTGTAAAACAGTCTTCTCATAGTCCAACATCACCGATGAAAAAATGGAACTAGCCTCTCACATCCGGGAGCTGGCCTGCCACTCACTCAAGAAGCGAAGCCTCTTCTCGGTGAGCATAAACCAGTTTGCAGACGGCCAACATCCTCTGTGTTGGGGAGGAAGGGGGCAACACATGAACGCGGTCCGAATCCCGGAAATGAACAAACATCTCCCCCTCCCGGCGAATACAAGACACTGCGCCGCTGCTTTGTCTTGGCAGCTCACTGCTTTCAACTCGCTATAATCTAGTATGGTTTTGCGATGTCGATTGTAAATATGTCTCGTCTTTAGATACTTAAGATTTAAACCTTGTCTCCAACAGCGATTCTTTTTTTTTTTTTTTAAGATCTTATTTATTTATGTGACAGAGAGACAGCCAGCGAGAAAGGGAACACAGCTGGGGAGGGGGAGTGGGAGAGGAAGAAGCAGGCTCCCAGCGGAGGAGCCTGATGTGGGACTCGATCCCAACACGCCAGGATCACGCCCTGAGCCGAAGGCAGACGCTTTAACGACTGCGCTACCCAGGCGCCCCTCCGACAGCGATTGTTGATCTCGCATTTCTCAAACCCAGGCTCCAAATTCACAATACAAAATAAAATTATTAGGATGTCTTTTGTGCTTAAACTATCTTTGGGTTTTCCGGAAATGGCCATGAGAGAATACAAAAAGATTGCTCCTCAGTCCTATACAAGAAAGGGCAATAAGAATACATTTTTCTAACTCTTAATGAAGTCAAAACGATTATAAGAGCTTTTGTCTGTCAAATGTCCTAGTGATGATGATAAACTTGACAGAAGAGTTTAACTTCCGATGCAACTATGCATCAATAGAGTCTAATAGTTCTTTTTTTTTTTTAGATTTTATTTAGTGGCAGGCTCCCTGCTCAGCAGGGAGTCTCCTCTCCCTCTGCCTCTCCCCTCCCCTTGTTCTCTCTCTCAAATAAATAAAATCTTTTTTTAAAAAAAAGAGGATATTTTACTTGGATAGTAAATATGATTTCAGGTTAGTCCATGATGTCAACATGGCTTAGAAACAAAAAGATTTCCTGACCTCTCCAGGAACCCCTGTAAAATAAATGATGAATGAAAAGATCTTGAGATGCTTTGCCATTATCTAAGAGGATAACTATGATAAAAATGGATTTTAGCAAAAATGCTTCATGATGTCTCTCTCAATAGCAGAGATGATTTGGCCACAACACTCTGGTGACAGGGACACACATTTTGCTGGTATTGCCATTTTAAAATCCTTTAAAGCAGCACATTTTACTCAGAAATTCCTCTGTGCTTATCATATTCTAATTAAAAAAGAATAAAGAAAATTACTAGAGTTCTAAACTTATAATTAGCAAAGCTCTCAAAACCCTTGAACTTCCCAGACCCAGAGTACTGCCATTAGGCCTTGACAGCAGTAAGATCAGACCTCTCAGGGATCCGAGTTATCTCCTTATATGTTAATAAAAGGCTGCCTCATGCATTCAGGAATCTTACTTCCAATCCCAGATTCTACTCTATTCCAGGCTAATGTGACTGAATATTCCTAGAGACTCACAAAATATCTCCAGCTTTATGGCCACCAGATACAAGGTACATTGTCAAAAGATATGCCTAGATATTCTCTGCATGATCTGCTACCTGGAGATTTGGCCTTCTGAAACAGGCAACAGAAATAAAACTTTCCTTGAGCCTCGATTAAAAAAATATCTTGTTACTTGGTATTGTCAACAACTGGCGTATCAGTAGAACTCCAAGATATTGATACTTGGGTTTTTGTAAGTATATAAAACTTCTAACTTAACAGATATACATCACTTCCTCCCACACCACTGGAATCCATTCCATCAGAAGACCTTACACTTGAAGGTCCTTAGGAATTCTCTAGAAGCTGCTGGCAGCAGAAGTGGACGACTACTGCCCAAGACAACAAAACAAGCTCCCGACTTCAGAAGTGAATGGGTTCCACCCAAGATGACCGAATGAGATTAATGTTCTGATTTTTCAACACTCTTTTTCTGTCCTTTTGCCCTTCTGCTAATATTATTATATTTTTATATCCTCTAGAACACTAAGATGATCTCCCTTATCTTCATCTTATTATTTTCGAACCCCTATGGTCTTCTTTTTTTTTTTTTTTAAGATTTTATTCATTTATATTAGAGAGAGAGTTCGCGCGAGCGGAGGAGGGGCAGAGGGAGAAGGAGACTATCTCCAGCAGACTCCATGCTGAGCACAGAGCCCAGGACCCAGAGTCGGTCACTTAACTGCCTGAGCCACCCAGGCTCCCCCATTGGTCTTCTGGAACTTGAGGGAAAACAAAATTCTATACATTTGTTTTCCAGGCCACAGCAACTGCTCTGAATTTAACTAATGGCTAGATCTAACATCCTCTAACATCCTCCACCAGGTGCTGCTCACAGTAATTTCGTATCAATCCCTTTAAACATCTCAGAAGGCAGATTCCCTTTTATAGGCTCCTTCTGGTACTTAATAAACTTCTCTCATTATCATTAATCCTCACCTTCAGCCTTATAAAAGTAGACCTTGACTTCACACCATCAGAATGCTTCTGCTAAGGCTGTTATAATACAATCAGCAAAACCAAGGCAATCAGGAGTAGACAAAACTATGGAGGCTCCCCTGACCACGAGAGTCAGCTTATTATCATCAGAAAATACAGCATTCCCTGCTTTGCTGAATTTTTACCTTCACTGGAGAAATTTACCACTAGGGAAACCAAACTGGCTTACTCCTGTTGTGATAAATAGTACTCATATTCCCAATACAGTTTACCCCCAACTAGGGCACTACATTTTATATGAAGAGGCTTCCACTGGTCGGCCATACGCTAATTTATCCTATATATTCGGGATAATTGTGATATTAGATACTTTGCACACTTTGAGATAATTGTGTACTTTTTTTAAAGATTTTATTTATTTGAGAGAGAGAGACAGGGATAGTGAGAACGAGCACAGCAGGGAGGAGAGAGAGAAGCAGCCTCCCTGCCAAGCAGGGAGCCGAGGGGCTTGATCCCAGAACCCTGGGATCATGACCTGAGCCAAAGGCAGACGCTTCACTGACTGAGCCACCCAGGTGCCCCAATTTGATTGATTTATTTGTCAGAGAGAGAGACAGAGAGAGCACAAGCAGAGAGAGAGGCAGAAGCCGACTCCCTGCTGAGCTGGGAGCCCGACATGGGGCTCCACCCCGGAACCTGGGATCATGACCTGAGCCGAAGGCAGATGCTTCACCATCCGCACCACCCAGGTGCCCCAACTGTTTACTTTTATATATTGAAAAGTATCATCCCGCCAGTGGATCATGTTTCTCTGGAAAAAATACTACCAGAAACTTCCAAACACATGAGCTTATTTTTTAAGATTTATATATTTATATTACAGAGACAGTGTGAGCAGGTGGGGGAGGGAGAGAGACTCTCAAGCAGACCCCACGCTGAGTGCTTGGAGCCTGGCTTGGGGCTCGATCCCAAGACCCTGAGATCATGACCTGAGCCAAAACCAAGAGTCAGACGCTTAACTGACTGTGCCACCCAGACGCCCCACAAGCTTATTAAAAAGAAGAGAAAAAAAAACCTCCCAGAAGGCCTAACTGACTCTGTTTTTTACACACTCTGTTAAGGGGCAATTCCCCCTTGAGGGACAGTATCTCCCGCAAGCATGGCCCCAAACGTGCCTTGACCCTAACAAAAATCCCAAGTAACACAACTTCAACTCTGAAAGACAAACCAGTCTAAACTCACTAGTTAGGATTGTTCCGGACAATCACATACATAGTCCTTGACTAGCTCTTACCCAGTCAAGGGGCGATTGGTGCCCCTCTTGCTGTACCTATTGATAAGGTTCATTCTTACGCCAGGACCCACAAAACAGGGGCCGCCCCAGTGGGCTGGCCCACATCACGAATTTAAACGTAAGTCAGCCTGCACTTAGGAGAAACACCTGTCAAGGAAACCGACCCTACTCCTGCCCCAATCCTCCAACTCCGCTGTAGCGACTTGGCCGAAGGGCCGAACACAGGCCTCGCCGGTCTTTACAAGGAACCCCCACCCCGTCCTTCCCCATCATGGCCTGCGTGCCAGCGGCCGCCTCTACCGCTCCGGGGGTGGTGGACTCTTGCCCCAAATCCTCAGGGAGAGTGTCCCCCGCCCGTGAGGCCCCGGCTGCCCGCAAACCGTGCATCGTTTTCCCTCGGATAAAGGACGTCAGACTCGTTGCTAAATTGTTCTAGTTCTGTCGTTTGACGGTTTGGGCAATGAGGGGAAGCTGAGGACAGCGGCGGAAGATTCTGGGGCGGGCTGCCAGGTGTTGGTGAAGACGCTGATTCCTCCGCAGCTCTCCGGGTCTCTGGTGAGTGGCTCTGCGTCTCGGCTTATGTGCGTTCGGAGCTCCTGAGTTTGTCCTGTCCCTCTGGGCGGAAGACTGGGATGTGGGAAACTCCACATTTGTCATGGGGTATGAGAAGTTGGTGGAGGCGAGACTCCAGACTTTTTCCAGGTGGGACTTAGGGGGCCCCAACATTTGGGTGTGTGGCTGAGCTCTTCTTACAAAGTATGAAGCTTTGGATGGTCCTTACCAGTCTCAGGAATTGTGCACAAGAGCCAGAAACAGTAAGTCTGCTTGAATTAGGATTATTTCAACAAGGGAAGATAATGGGTCTCCCTCAATCTAAGGGCAAGATGGCAGCCGTTAGGGGATTCACAAAGCCTTGAGGTAACTCCACTTCGTAAACCGCTAGGGGACTCAGACTGTTTGGGGGCCCCTGGGTGGCTCAGTCAGGTTAAGCATCTGCTTTTGACTCTGGTCATGATCCCAAAGTCCTGGGATCAAGCCGCATGTCAGGCTCCCTGCTCACCGGGGAGTCTGCTTCTCCCTCTCCTCTGCTCCTCCCTCCACTCGTGCACTCTCTCTCACTCTCTCTCTCATTCTCACTCTCACTCTCAAAATAAATAAAATCTTTAAAAAAGAAAAAAATTCCAGTGGTTTTGACCAAAGGCACATCAAAATCGAAGCCGACACAAGTTAGACTAGTAACAGCCATAGGACATCTGCCACTGTAAGGAAATCTTTCCAGGAAACGAATACTCGATCTGTTGCTAATAGGAATCTCAGAAGCCAAAACCTCACAATTGATGGGCACTGGTAAAGCACTTAAAAGCTGTTGGAGTGGGGGGCACTTGGGTGGCTCAGCTGGTTAAGTGTCTGCCTTCAGCCCAGGTCATGATCCCAGGGTCTTGGGATCGAGCCCCACATCCCCCACATCGGGCTCCCCCTGCACAGCAAGGGGTCTGCTTCTCCCTCTGCCCCTCTCCCTGCTTGTGCACGCTCACTTGCTCTCTCTCTCATTCTCTCAAATAAGTAATAAATAAAATCCTTAAAAAAAAAAAAGCTGTTAGAATGCTTGCCACCTGACCTCTAAGACTCCCATGCTAAGATAAATTGGTCATGGAATGAGTTAGATTGATACTAGTTCAAGAAAAGTTCCATGCAACCGGGTACAACGCAAAACACTGCAAAATTCCCAACCCAGTGGCACATCCTTCTAAGATATTAATTTGGCTCTGAGAGACCCAAGGCTTAGCTAAAGAAATGGGAATCCTGAAATTTCAAAGAATTAAGTGCTCCACCTTCTGACATACCTGCTTATTTTATATTGAAGAACAGTGCCTGGAGGCTAGAGATATTTACAAAAACGGCAAAATCCCACTAACACAACCAAGAATTACAAATGACCATCATGGGGGAATGTTCCAATGAAACAAGATTGTTCATCTAAGAAGGGCAATTGAAAGTAAGGGTTCCCAAATCAAACAAGGAGAATGGGATACCTATGTTAATTGGCATGCAAAAGCCTCTAGAAGACCTCAAAATTCCAAGTAGCTCCTTTGGAAGATTTGTTGCAAGAGGCTAATGGAAAAGGAAAGATACCAAAAAAAAAAAAAAAAAAAAAAAAAAAAAAAAAAAAAAGGAAGAAAAATACAAGAGGTACCCGAAACAAAGGACGGTAAGGCTGACATGACTCTTACTGCTCCATTCTGTCCTCCTTTACCTGAGTTTTCGCCGGCTACTAGTCCTCTGTCTGAATTACCTTTCCCCTCTAGGAGTTTTAGGATATTCTATCTCCTCAGAGTTGGAAGGTCCATGAACCAAAAGCTCTGATATCCGAGAGCAGGATTTGATGGATGTCCCTACTTCAAGAGAGAGAGAGAGAATTTGCTTTCTTCTGCTTTATTGTTCTATCCAGACCCTCAACAGATCGGATGATGCCAGCTCACACTCCTGAGAGGGACCGAATGCACCTTCCAGTCCCTTTGCCCTCCTTGGAGGTCAGTTTCAGCCCTCTAATCATGCCTTCCTCTTTCTGGAACCAGCCAGACTCCAGAGGCCCAGTCATCTCATTAGCATTTAAAAGACACTCATCAACCGGGGAGATTCCAAGGGTTATAGGAACAGCATGCCAGCAACCAAAGACAAAGACCAAGTATTTATTTATTGTATCACAGCATCCAATCAAAAGCGAAGCACTAATCCTTAAAATCTCTATAAAACCATTTCATACAAATTCAAATCCTAAATTAAGTCCTTTGTAATACCCTTTTATGGAGGCAGTTCATGGTTCCCTCAATAAGGAAGAAAATCTCCTGTTTCCCTGCAGGCTCGGTGGTCCTGGTGCTCCCAGACACCAGAAACAACTGCCTCCATCTCCAGGTAGTTTGTAAGGAAAGCAGTGAGAAAATGCACTCGGGATCGACCTGGGGGACACCTGGCTGGCTCAGTCAGAAGAGCATGTGACTCTTGATCTTGGGGTTATGAGTTCAAGCCCCACATTGGGTGTAGAGATTACTTGAATGAATGAATGAATGAGACTAGGTTCTCTATTAAAAAAAAAAAACTTCGTGGGTAATTGCTGTGAATGAAATTTGGATCAGTTCTCCATGTTTGAAATCCCATGAGCTCAGGAAATTTGCTTAAGGATTCCTAGAGACTTCCTTTGAAAGGCATTTTTCCACAAAAGTGGAGCCTCTGTCTTTTGCCCTATTTTCCATAAAAAACATCTCCGATTTCCTTTGCTGATTAAAGTGGTTTTCCTTAGAGAGATTCATAAATGTGGAGACAGGACGTAAAGAGGATAGCGTTATAAGTGTGGAAACCATCTAGATCAGAATTACACTTGCTAACGTCATTATCAAGATAAGGGTAGACTTGGGAAGACCCAGACCGGAAGAATTCCTTTCACCGAAACTTGGTAAATTCCTCTTGCTTTGCCTGCGGCTCGCCAGCGTAACCACGTGGGAGTGTTCTGAGCCCGGTTCTCCTTATTCTAAACTTGAACACTCCTACCATCTAGTGGCCGAATTGCATGGTGCTACTTCCTTGTCTAAAATTGAACCGAAGCCTTTCAGAGCCCACCAAGTTCACCAGGCTCCTGGTGCTTGGATGAAATAACAACAAAGCCTCCTCTATTTCAAGATGCAAGGAACACTTTAAACTTTTGGAAATAGTCTGCCTTTGGTGGCAAAACAAAAGTCTTCATCTGGGGGAAAAAAATTTTTTTTAAATAATTAAGGCTACATCTTTTTCCTTTTGAAGATTTTATTTATTCATTTGAGAGGGAGAGAGAGAATGAGAGAGAAAGCATGAGAGGGGAGAGGGTCAGAGGGAGAAGCAGACTCCCTGCTGACCTGGGACTCCAGGATCATGACCTGAGCTAAAGGCAGTCACTTAACCAACTGAGCCACGCAGGCACCCCCATCTGGGAAGAATTTTGATTTGACCTTGAAGCTGAGGTTCCTTGGACCACAACCATGTATGACTCTGTGTGTGGGTATTTGTCCTGAAATCACAATGGGGTACATTCAGGCAGCAGCATTTAGAAAGCGCGACAGGTGGGCATGCAGATTTCAGGCACAGTCTGCCGGAAGAGCCTCTCCAGCGTCCACAAGGGTGCAGCCAATCCGGAGGGGCCAGGATCTGTGTCCCAGAAGGCCTGACGGAATTGTGGAATTAAAGGGGATGAAGGGACCAGGGGAGTGAGCTGGATGCACTGAGGATTGAATTTGAAAATCAAAATCGGTCCACGGGATGCAGGGTCACCAAGCACAATTGTCAAGAAAAATTCTTGAGACGTTTTATGGTACAAAAAGGTACTTTTATTGTAGCACGGGAACAGGACCCGTGGGCAGAAAGAGCTGCACTGTGACTGTGAAGAGTGACTGATTATATACTTTCGAGTTTGTGGAGGGAGGGGAATAGAGATACCATCAGTTTCTAAGGAATTTCTCTATGCCGAAATTGAGATTTACAGGACCTTGGAGGTCTGGCTATTGTCAAGATACGGTTGTTTTTAGTCTCTAATAAAACATCAACATGGGGTGCCTGGGTGGCTCAGTTGGTTAATCCTCCCACTCCTGATTTTGGCTCAGATCATGATCTCAGGGTTGTGGGATCCAACCCCGCATCAAGATCTGTGTTCAGCATAAAGTCTACTTGTCCCTCCTCCCTCTGCTCCTCCCCCTATGTGTGCTCGCGCTTTCTCCCTCTCTCAAATAAACAGAATCTTTTTAAAAATTTTAAAAAAATCAACATTAAGGCAGCCATGAGTTCCTTAAAGACTGTCCCTCTCTCCATGTCTCAGGTATTTATCGGTGGGCTGCAAGATGTAAGATTTAATTTAAGCTACATTTCTCTTGCTTTTGTTCTCATCATTCCCCCCCTGAACAATTTTGACCCTTAAATCTTTAAGGTTGCCGAGGGTGGGAGGTCTTATTTTCTCTAACTTCTTCCTGCTGAACAGGGGTGTAGAGATGTCCCTACATGTGGGTCAACATTGGTCAGTTGGGGATGTAGGAGTTACAAAAGGCAGAGGCAGTCAAATCCCAGGCAGACACTGCATGTGAGTTTCCTTGAGTAGAAATGATCAGCTGTTGGCTTGAAGTTATGGCGGTGAAGGAGTCTCAGCAGCAGGCAGAGAGATGTCGGAGACAACAAAATAAGATTAATATTATTATGAGAAAAAGAAGCCCAATAAAAAGATCCTTGACAGGTGACCAAAATCCTCTTCCAGTCCGGGAGTTCAATCAATAAAAGAGAGGGAGGGGTGGTTTAAAGCACCAATTTGAGCATTTATATCTTTTAGCAATCCTGTTACATTTTCATCATCATCTGGAATGTAGATACAATATTCTGGTTTGGTTTTTTATTTTTATTTTTTGAAAGATTTTGTTTGAGAGAGAGAGCAAGCATGAGTTGGGGGCAGAGGGAGAAGGAGAAGCAGGCTTCCCGCTGAGCAGAGAGCCCCATGCGGGGCTCGATCCCAGGACCCTGAGATCATGACCTGAGCCAAAGGCAGACGCTTCACCCACTGAGCCACCCAGGAGCCCCAACGTTCTGTTTTAGTAATGGCACATGTTCCTTCCTTGTGCTGCTGTCAAGACCTCAAATGCCATTCTATTTTGTAAAACTGCTTTATGCATTTGAATTATTTCAGTGTTAAACAAGGTGATGCTGTTTTGAGAGTCATTTAAGGCCTTAATTGTGTAGCAGGTGTTGTCGGCCATCTGTTTTGTTGAGCCAGCAATCAGGTAATTAACAAGAGGCACCTTTATGGAAACAAAAGAAAAATATAGGTTACTGTTTGGACCAAACTACAAACCCCGTGTCTGAGTCTCGAGTCCCACCGGTGAGAAGATTTTTAGATGTCAGGCCTGAGACCGCCTCAGATGGGGTGGGAACAGACAGCAGGAATCAGATGGGTTTTTCTGAAAGTTTGTAATTCACATGTCTCTCTGGTGATCCTTCTGAATAGCCCATAGAGCAACAGGCACAAAGACCATCTATAGATGAGTGTGTTTGTTTTTTGTTTTTAAGCTTTTATTTGAGAGAGAGAATGAGTGGGGTGAGGGGCAGAGGGAGAAGCAGGGTCCTGCTGAGCAGGGAGCCCAACTCGGGACTCTATCCCAGGACCCTGGGATCATGACCTGAGCTGAAGGCAGATGCTTCACCGACTGAGCCACCCAGGCGTCCCTGTACATGAGTTTTGTAACAATTTGAAATTTACCTCAAGCTGTCTGGCATCAGTTTTCAGGGCTTTAGGAAAAAGGGTAGTTTTCGTTTTTAATGACTTTAAGTCAAGACAATAGAAGAAGACTGGAAACCTGAGTTTGGAGAGCGATGGGTGATGTGGTTTTGGAATATAGGTGAGGTTCAGTGGGGGTGGAGTCCGGAGCCAACGACCAAGAAAGAATTCTTGAGGCGTCTTTGGTGCAAAAATGGTGGTTTATGGGGGCGCCTGGGTAGCGCAGTCGTTAAAGCGTCTGCCTTCGGCTCAGGGCGTGATCCTGGCGTACCGGGATCGAGTCCCACATCAGGCTCCTCTGCTATGAGCCTGCTTCTTCCTCTCCCATTCCCCCTGCTGTGTTCCCTCTCTCGCTGGCTGTCTCTCTCTGTCAAATAAATAAATAAAATCTTAAAAAAAAAAAAA
>NW_024423319.1:33449872-33475248 GCF_017311325.1 Ursus maritimus | reverse complement strand
AAAAAAAAAAAAATGGTGGTTTATGAAAGCACGGGGACAGGCCCGTGGGCAGAAAGAGCCGCTGCCCGGGTTGTGAGGGGCGGCTGATTATATACCATGGGGTTGGGGGAGGTAAGGAAGCAGGGAGGTTGAGAAAGTACTTTCATATGTTAAAGAAGACTCACAGGATACCGGAGGCCTTGCCTTTGTCAAGTTAAGGTTGTTTTTCCCTCTAGCAAGACATTAGCATTGAGATGGCTTCCTGGAAGAATGTCACACATGTCCCACCCAGGAGTGGCGGGCGGGGTGGGGGGCTGCAGGGTGTCAGCTTCTGCTCCGGCTGCAGCCAGCCTTCTGCTCCCTCTTCACATACACACTTGAAGATTGTTTGGGTTCTACGAAAAATACTGTTGGTGTTTTGATAGAGATGGCATTAGATGTATAGATTGCTTCGGGTGGTATAGACATTTCCACAGTGTTTGTTCTTCCAATCCATGAGCATGGAATGTCTTTCCATTTCTTTGTGTCATCTTCAGTTTCTTTCATCAGTGTTTTGTAGTTTTCAGAGTACAGATCTTTCACCTCTTTGCTTAGGTTTATTCCTAGGTATCTTAGTGTTTTTGGTGCAGTTGTAAATGGGATTATTTTCTAAATTATCTTTCTGCTGCTTCATTATTGGTGTATAAGAATACAAGAGATTACTGTACACTCATTTTGCGTTCTGCGACTTTCATGATATGAATTCATATCTCAGTTTTAACACTTATTTGGTGGTGTCTTTCGGGTTTTCTATATAGCGTATCATGAAGGGTTTGCTTCTTCCTTGCCAATTTGGATGCCTTTTATTTCTTTTTGTTGTCTGATTGCTGTGGCTAGGACTTCCAGCACGATCTTGAATAAAAATGGGGAGAGAGGACATCCTTGTCTTTTTCCTGACCTTAAGGGAAAAGGTATCATTTTTTCCCCGTTAAAGATGATGTTATCTGTGGGTTTTTCATATATGGCCTTTATTATGTTGTGGTATGTTCCTGCTAAACCTATTTTGTTAAGGGTTTTTATCATGAATGGATATTGTACTTTGTTAAATGCTCTTTCTGCATCTATTGAAATGATCGTTGTTATCCTTTCTCTTGTCGATGGGATGTACCACACTGATTTGCAAATACTGAAATACTCTTGCAACATAGGAATGAATCTCACTTGATTGTGGTGAATGATTTTTTTAATGTATTGTTGGATTTGGTTTGCTAGTATTTTGTTGAGTTTTGTATCTATATTCATCAGGGATATTGGCCTGTAGTTCTCTTTTTTAGTGGTGTCTTTATCTGGTTTTGGTATCAGGGTAACGCTGTCCTCATAGAATGAATTTGGAAGTTTCCCTTCTATTTCTCTGAATAACTTGAGAAGAATAGTAATATCTGTTCTTGGGAGAATTCACCTGGGAAGCCATCTGGCCCTAGGCTTTTGTTTGTTGGGAATTTTTTGATTACTGATTCAATTTATTTTCTAGTTATCGGTCTGTTCAAATTTTCTATTTCTTCCTGTTTCAGTTTTGGTAGTTTATACGTTTCTTTTTTTTTTTTTTTTTAAGATTTTATTTATTTATTTGACAGAGATAGAGACAGCCAGCGAGAGAGGGAACACAAGCAGGGGGAGTGGGAGAGGAAGAAGCAGGCTCATAGCGGAGGATCCTGATGGGGGGCTCGATCCCATAACGCGGGGATCACACCCTGAGCCGAAGGCAGACGCTTAACCGCTGTGCCACCCAGGCGCCCCAGTTTATACGTTTCTAGAGATGTATCCATTTCACCCAGGTTGTCCTATTTGTTGGCATACAATTTTTCATTATATTCTCTTATCATTGTTTGTATCTCTGTAGTGTTGGTTCTTATTTCTCCTCTCTTGTTTGTGATTTTATTTATTTGAGGCCTTTCTCTTTTTTTCTTGATAAGTCTGGCCAGAGGCTTATCAATCTTACTGATTTTTTTGCAAAGAACAAGCTCCTGGTTTCATTGATCTGTTCTATTGGGGTTTTTTAAATTTCTATATTATTCATTTCTGCTCCAGTCTTTATTATTTCTATTCTTGTGCTGGTTTTAGGTTTTGTTTGTTGTTCTCTTCCTAACACCTTTGGATGTTAGCTTAGGTTGTTTATTTGAGATTTTTCTTGCTTTTTGAGGTAGGCCTGTATTGTTACATACTTCCCTCATAGAACTCCTTTTGCTGCATCTTAAAGGTTTTGGACTGTCGTGTTTTCATTTTCATTTTTTTCCATGTAGATTTTTATGTCTTCTTTTATTTCCTGGTTGACCCGTTCGTTGTTTAGTACGATGTTCTTTATCAACCATGTATTTCTGGTCTTTTCAGGTTTTGTCTTGTGGTTGATTTCTAGTTTCATAGCGTTGTGGTCAGAAAAGATGGATGGTATGACTTTGACCTTTTTTAATTTGTTGAGACTTCTTTTGTGGCCTAACATGTGATCTAGTCTAGAGAATGTTCCATGTGTCCGTGAGAAGAATGTGTATTCTGCTGTTTCAGGATGGAATGTTCTGAATATATCGGGTAAATCCATCTGGTTCAGTGTGTCATTCAAAGCCATTTGAATGTTTCCTTGTTGATTTTTTGTTTGGATGATCTGTCCATTTATGTAAGCGGGGCGCTAAAGTCCTCTACTGCTATTGTTTTATTACTGATTAGTTCATTTATGTTCGTTATTACTGTTTTATGTATTTGGCTGCTCCCATTTTGGGTGCAGAAATATTTACAATTGTTATGTCTTCTTATTGGATTGTTCCCTTTAATATTATATTGTGTCCTTGTTTGTCTCTTGTAACAGTCTTTGTTTTAAAGTCTAGTGTTTCCGGTATAAGTATTGCTACTCTGGCTTTCTTTTGACATCCATTCGCATGATAGATGATTCTCCATCCCCTCACTTTCAATCTGCAGGTGACTTTAGGTCTAAAATGAGTCTCCTCTAGGCAGCATATAGATGGGTCTTGTTTTTTTATCCATTCTGTCACCCTGTGTCTTTTGTTTGAAGCATTTAGTCCACTTACATTCAAAGTAATTATTGATGGATATGTATTTATTGTCATGTTATTATTCATTTTGAAGATTTTCTCTGATCCTTTCTGGGTTTTCTCTCATGGTTTGCTGGTTCTCTTCACTGATATATTTGGATTTCCTTCTCCTTATTCTTTTCAAATTTGTTACGGTTTTTTTTTTTTTTTAAGAATTTATTTATTTATTTGACAGAGATAGAGACAGCCAGCGGGAGAGGGAACACAAGCAGGGGGAGTGGGAGAGGAAGAAGCAGGCTCCCAGCGGAGGAGCCTGATGTGGGGCTCGATCCCATAACGCCGGGATCACGCCCTGAGCCGAAGGCAGACGCTTAACCGCTGTGCCACCCAGGCGCCCCCAAATTTGTTACAGGTTTTTGACACATGGTTGCCATTAGGTCTGTATGTGAACGTTTCTGCATACAGCAGTCTGTGTAAGTTGATGGTGGTTTAAGTTTGAACCCATTCTTTACTCATCTCCTCCCCATGTTTTAGGTATATGTTGTCATATTTTACATCCTTTTATTTTGTGAGTGCTTTGACTTTTTACAGAAATATTCACTTTTACTGCTTTTGTGTTTCCTACCTTCATACTGTCTCTTTTGTTCTCTCCTTTCCACTCAGAAAGTCCCTTCTACTATTTCTTGCAGGGCTGCATTAGTGGTCATGAACTCCTTTAGTTTTTGGTTGTCTGGGAAACTGTTCATCTCTACTTTTATTCTGAGTGATGATAGCCTTGCTGGATAGAGGATTCTTGGCTGCAGATGTTTCCCATTCAGCACTTCGAATATTTATAATGTCACTGTCTTCTTGCTGGGGAAGTTTCTGCTAAAAAATAAAAAATCTCCTGCTAGCCTTATGGGTTTTCCCTTATAAGTTACTGTCTTCTTTTGTCTTTCTGCTTTCAAATCTTTTATAATTCTTTTTTTTCTCTCTTTTTTAAAAAGATTTTATTTATTTATTTGAGAGAGAGAGAGAGAGAGCACAAGCTGGAGGAAAGGCAGAGGGAGAGGGAAAAGCAGACTCTTCTCTGAGCAGGGAGCCTGACACGGGGCTCAATCCCAGGACCCTGGGACCATAAACTGAGCTGAAGGCAGACTCTTAACCATCTGAGCCACCCAGGCGCCTCTTTTTTCTCTCTTTTGTTCAGGTCAATGACTTTCCATTACTCTGTCTTCTAGGTCATTAATACATTGCTCTGCTTCTTCTAGCCTGTTGTTCATTCCATTAAGTGTGTTTCTCATTTCATTTATTGAGCCCTGTATCTCCTGTTATTCCTTATCTCTGTGTTAAGGGTTTCGCTCATGTCTTCTACTCTTTTCTCAAGTCCAGTGAGTATCCTTATGATCATTGCTTTAAATATCCCATCAAGCATGTTACTTCTATCTTTTTCACTTATATCTCTGGCTGTGGCCTTATCTTGTTCCTTTGTTTGGGATAAATTTCTGTCTTCTAATTTTGTTTAAGTCTCTGTACCTGTTTCTGTGTGTTAGAAAATTTAACTACATCTCCTAGAGTAATGGTCTTATGAAGAATTCCTCTAGTGCCCTGCCATGTAGTGTCTGCTATTCCCCAGAGCCTGGTGCTCCTGGGATTGTCTCCAATGTGTGCTGTGTGTGCTCTCCTCTTTTGTTCTGGCTCTCCTCTTTATCCTTCAGGACAGTTGTCAGCAGAGGCTCTCTTTGCCTATTGTGGGTGGTGTTTGGTCCCTGGCCTGAATGTGGTACATCTTAACTAGGTGTGCTGTGGTCTGTTTGTGAAATGAGACCTGTCTCCACTGCCACTAGAACCGAGGTTTAGCA
The DNA here is from genome assembly GCF_017311325.1 of Ursus maritimus. Taxonomy (NCBI): domain Eukaryota; kingdom Metazoa; phylum Chordata; class Mammalia; order Carnivora; family Ursidae; genus Ursus; species Ursus maritimus. The sequence goes on along the minus strand of NW_024423319.1, from coordinate 33,470,408 downwards.
AAACTCCCAGGTTGGGAGATGTACTGTGAGCAGGGGTTTGGTCTGGTCTTCTGGGTGAGGGGCATGCAGCACTGGGACTAAAGCAAGAGAGACTGGGAAGGGCAGTTCCACCAGAGTGCGGGGGGCGGGGGCGGGGGGCTTGGTGTAAGCAAGTTAGGTAGTGAGTGTGGACTCTGTGCTGGTTCCCACAGGTGGCCCTGTGCTTATGCTGGGGAGTTGGGGAGGGAAATGGTGCTGGTAAGTTCCTTTGTTCCCAGAGCGGTCTGTGAATGCTGCCTCTCTGGGATATGCTGCAAAATGAGCAAATAACCTCTCCAGTGGGTGCTCTAGCACTCTTAAGATCCCCGTTTCCATGCTGTATGTCCACAGGTTGTTTGCCTACCTTCTCTCTCAAAGTAGTGCAGTACCCTCTGGACTCTCTCCCACCCAAGCTTGCTGACCTTTAAAACCAGTCTTGGGGGGCGCCTGGGTGGCACAGCGGTTAAGCGTCTGCCTTCAGCTCAGGGCGTGATCCCAGCGTTGTGGGATCGAGCCCCACATCAGGCTCCTCCGCTAGGAGCCTGCTTCTTCCTCTCCCACTCCCCCTGCTTGTGTTCCCTCTCTAGCTGGCTGTCTCTATCTCTGTCGAATAAATAAATAAAATCTTTAAAAAAAAAACCAGGCTTGGGGCTCCTGAGTGGCTCAGGTGATTAAACATCTGCCTTAGGTTCAGGTCATGATCCCAGGTCCTGGGATTAAGCCCCACATCAGGCTCCCTGCTCAGCAGGGAGTCTGCTTCTCTCTCACCCTCTGCCCCTCCCCCCACTCAGGCTCTCTCTTTCTCTAGCTTGTTCTCTCTCAAATAAAAATCTTAAAAAAAAAAAAACAAAACCCAGGCTTTAAGCCCCACTGGTTGCTAGAAGTCATAAAATTTGGCCCCACTTGCTTTCCAAGCCAGTTGCTACGGGGGTTCATTTTCCCCATGCTCCCCCGTATGTTAGTCTATCGCTCATCCTCTGTGAACACGGCTCTCTCCACCACCACAGGCCATGATCCATTCCTCTCATAAACCGTGTCCCCACACTTCCTACCTTCTTCCATTTGGCCTCTTTACCTTGAGTTGTGAAGTTTGTTCTCAGTCTTCAGGTCAATTTCTGGGGTATTGAGGCAAATGGCAAATTTCATACAGTTCTGGGGAGATTGTTCATTGTGACCAAATATTTAAAGTACATTTTGGTAAACTCATGTTTTTTTGTTGTTTGTTTTTATTATGTCCAATTAGCCAGCATATAGTCCATCATTAGTTTCTGACGTAATGTTCAACAATTCATTAGCTGCATATCACACCCAGTGCTCATCACAGCACGTGCCCTCCTTAATACCCATCACCCTGTTACCCCATCCCCCCACCCTCCTCCCTTCCGCAACCCTCAGTTTATTTCCTAGAGTCTAGAGTCTCTCATAGTTTGTCTCCCTCTCTGATTTCTTCCCATTCAGGGGAGGTGGGTGGGGCAATGGGTGAAATAGGTGACAGGGATCAAGAGTACACTCATCTTGTAATATACGGAATTGGTGAATCACTACACTGTGCACCTGAAACGAATATAACACTATATGTTAACTATACTGAAATTAACATTAAAATTAAAAAGCATAGTATCTTATCCTGGATTATCTGAATGGGCTCTAAATTCAATCCCATGTATCTTCATAAGAGGGAGGAGGAGTTTACAGACAGACACAGAGGAGATGGCCATGTGAACATGGAGCAGAGAGAAATGCAGCCACCAGCCAAGGAATGCTAACAGCCCCCAGAAACTAGAAGAGGCAAGGAAGAGACCGTCTCCCAGAGCCTCCAGAGGGAGTGTGGCCCTTGCTAACACCTCGATTTGGGACTTCTGGCCTTTAGAATTGACAGAAAAGATTTTGTTTTTAGAAGCCATCCAACTTGTAGGCATGTATCATGGCAACCTTAGGAAATGAATACGTTTATCCTTATACCACTTTATTGATTTTCCTTTCCTTTCTATATGAATTTTATATCTCCGTGGAGTTAACGCTATGGAGTTTCCAGTTGAGATACTGTCTGAGAGAGAAACATAAGACGATGGACTCACGAGGGAAATCAAGAGTCAGCAGTCTTCTCTAACATTACATAATAATTAATGCTCAAGAACATTCTGCAGTCAAGGTTTTCCCTTTCAGTTGATTCTTACAGTGGAGAATCAAGTCCTGCGCTTCAAGAATAAATACACGGAATTCAGGGTGATACGTTTATTTCTGCTTTATTCCGTAAGACACAGCAAGTGGTGATTTTGGAGGAGGTCCTCCCACAAAGGTGATAGTGGTGATGGTTAACCACTTATTCTAGGTAAAGAAGTTGGAGAAGGAGAAGCAACTCCTCCGGGCAGAGATGGCGCGGGTAGAGATGGTGGTGGGCATGGCCCTCCATCTGCCTGTGAATGCGATGGAAGAGGTTCTGAAATTTAAGGGCAGCCTGAGGGTCCATGCTCCTGTAACATAAAGAATCCAATGTTTAAATGCTGGCAACAAAATAGGTAGCAAATAAGTCATAACAGTAGACATTTGTGTTTTCTTATACATTCAAGCGATAAAAGCATTTTATCATGCTTTTTGGTATTTATCACCATTCGAGGACTTAACAGTATGTGCAAAAGACTTCTATGGATATTTGATCAGCGTTAAAATCTCTACATAGTGACTGCTTCTGCTAGCACTAATGCTAGAAGAGTTGGCCCCCTCATCAGAAGCCCTGTAAAACGGTATTCCCAAATAATGCAAAATTAGATTTCATGATGAACAAATACAAAGAAGAATTAATCTCCACAGCTTGGGCCTGTTAGACTAGTTGGTTCAAATATGGATAATTAATATAAGGTGTCAAAACAGGGATGATTCCTGTAAGGTCATGGTTTGTTCCCCTTGGGAGCCAATTAGCTTTAAACAGAGTCTGTCTCGGGATACCTGGCTGGCTTGGTTGGTTAGGTGTTTGCCTTCAGCTCAGGTCATGATCCTGGGGTCCTGGGATCAAGTCCCACATCGGGCTTCTTGCTCGGCGGGGAGCCTGCTTCTCCCCTTGCCTGCGCTCCCCCTGCTTGTGCGTGCTTGTGTGTGCTCTCAGAAATAAATAAATAAAAATCTTTAAAAAACAAAAACAAAAAACAGAGTCTGTCTCACAGTGCCAATGACCGAGCTGTCTTCAAAATATGTAAGTAATAGCCATTTGCATAGTAATATGCTTATCAGAGTTTTTACATCTATTATCCCTTTTGATCTTCATTATAACCTTGTAACCTAGGGTAAGTTTCATCTCACTTCCTGTGGATGCAGAAACTGAGACTCCCGAGATTTAAATGACTGAACAAAGTTTACGCAGTTAGTGCAAAACATGATTAGGACTTGAATGCAGTTCTTCACACACCTAATTCATTCCCTTTTTTTTTTTTTATGATTTATGTACTTATTTGAGGGGGCAGCAGAGGGAAAGAATCTCAAGCAGACTCCCCGCTAAGCATGGAGCCCCATGCGAGACTCGATCTCACCACCCATGAGATCACGAACTGAGCTGAAACCAAGAGCTGGACGCTTAACCGACTGAGCCCCCCAGGCGCCCCTTGGCCCCCTTTCTACTACAGCAGGCTACCTCCTCATGAATGCCTGTCATTTGTTCTGAGCTGAGGACAAAGCCTTGGGGGTCAAAAAAAAGTAACTGACATCTGAGAGATGTGAAAAGGGAAGGAGGAGGATAGGAAAAATAAATGTAGTGGAAAATTATAAAATATTATAGTGAAATAGAACGAAGCCGGGAAAAGCCCACTAGATTGGGTTGTTCGGAGTTCACTGGCAACTTTTGACATAAGTTTTTAGTAGAATGGTAAAAAAGAGACAAATTTGAAGAACAAAAACCTAGTGAGCATCTCCTCTGTTAAGAGGCAGTCTTTGCTTTCTGCATATTCCCTCCAAACATAAGCTGTCTTGAGGACTGTTCTCAGCCAGTCGAGGAGTTTAGACACTTATGGCGATGTTAAGTATACATGGACATTTTTGTCAAAGTGGATAGATCAAGTTCATAGGTTATTAGATGATGGTTGAGAGGTCTACAGAGGGCTTTGGGTAATCATTAAATTGAGGATTTTCTTTTTGAAAGAAATTACTGTGGACCCAGTTATTCACATCGTCATGAAAATTTCCTCCCCAAAGCAGTTTTGCTTGCGTAATATATTCTGTCATAAAACATTCAGGGGGCCAACTAGTCTAGCATTAGTGTCGCAGTTAGCGGTTTAAGAAACTGATGGCTGAGTCTCTTCCACATATGAACATGGTTTACTGTCTTAGAAAATCAAACCTGTAGAGTTATGTAAACGAAAATGTTAATTCACCATCTGTAGACGCAAATGTTAATTCGCCAGAAAGTCTGCTTCTGGTCATGTGTTCCTTTGATCTAACAAAATAATTTCCTGCCATAGAACTCACGGTGACGGGACACAGTATGATCTAGTTTTATTACCTGGGTTCACTGTTGCCAAGATTCTGTTCCAGGCTCTTTGATCTTTTTTTTCTTTTTTTGCATCTTGGCTTAAACTTCGGTCCGGGCTCTGAATTCTTCATTTACCTGCAAAGATCACCAGCATAAATGTACACTTAATAATGTAGTTTCAAACAATATCATGTATGAAATATAGCATTGCATTTCAGACCCTCAGTCATGATTATTTTCACGGCAATTAAGGCCCCATGTGGGGGTGCGGCTAGCGCTGCTGGTGGTAGTGTCTTCAAGCAAAGGCAAACTAACTCATTTTCACTTCTGGAAAAGAAAAGGAGTTTTGCCTGATTTATCCTGGACATCTTAACTGTTTTAATTGTGTTAGCCATCCCTACCTGAGCCCTGGAAAATGTCCCACAGTGGCTGATCCAGACTTTTCTAGTCTATTTAAATTTCAAACCCACCCAAGAGCCTTCGTGGACAGTAAATGAACTTCCCAGAAGATGGAGGACCCCCAATGTGAGATCGTTCAACTTGACTGTTATCCATGTTAAGATTTCTCTGAATCCATTTCCCTGCCTGAAGTTACCTTCTCCACATTGTTCGGGGTTTTTCAAATTTTTTTCCTAAGCTTGGTGCCTATCCAAGCACACTGTCCACAGTTTCCTTTTTTATGTAAATGGTTCGTTTGTACATTTTCAGAAAGGCACTGAATCTTTCTGCTTGTAATTTAAATTGGCTAAACAATCCGTAACCACACATAAAATCGGAATCACACAGATCTGAAATATGTGAACTGGAAGGGGTCTTATTAGAGTTCACTAATCTTATCCTCTCCTGTTAATGATGAAAAAACAAAAATCTGGGGAGTGTAAGTGACTTACTTGAAGCCACAGCCAATTGCTAACAAAGCTGAGACTTCTTAGGACTTCTTGTAATTACTTTATCTTGCCACTTTAAATGACTCAGAACAAGAGAAGCCATGCAGGGCGCCACTGGAATAAGATACTTTCATTTTAACTTTAAATGTTGGTGATGAGAATAGATCATCAAACACTGACATTTCTTTTTCTAAAAATTATTTTTCAGTGCTGTTTTTCTTAAAATATATGTTTTTCAAAGCTGTGACAGATAGGGGTGTCTGGCCGAGTCGGTGGAGCGTGTGATTCTTGGTCTCGGGGGTGTGAGTTTGAGCCCCACTTCGGATGTAGAGATGACTTAAAAATAAAATCTTACAAAAAAGCTATGACAGATAGATAAATCATCATTTGCTTCTTTCTGGTGGTATCTGGCAACAATGCCAGCCCCAAATTAAGTTGATTCTAAGATTCTCAAAGGGTATGTTGGTTTTTTGTTTGTTTGTTTGTTTTTTAAAGATTTTATTTTTTTATTTGACAGAGAGAGAGACAGCGGGCGAGAGAGGGAACACAAGCAGGGGGAGTGGGAGAGGAAGAAGCAGGCTCCCAGAGGATGAGCCTGACATGGGGCTCGATCCCCCAACACCACACTGAACACCAGGATCACGCCCTGAGCCAAAGGCAGCCGCTTAACGACTGAGCCACCCAGGCGCCCCTGAGGGTATTTTGAATGTGCTCCTTGAAACAACATTTGATGCATAAAGTTCTAATAAAAAAATCCAATTTCATTCACCAAAAAAATTGACAAACGTTTTATACTCAAGCGCTTAGAATTTATTCTACCAGCAGAAAAGCAAAGAAATCTTGAAGTAACTCCAATGATACTCTAATTCCTGTTGATAGAAAACTTGATTACCTCCAAGATAAGCCAAACTCTCAAAAGAGAGACCATATAAGCCCTTTATGTTGCTATCAGAGGCTGAAAACTAGAGACCTTTTACACTTGTGCTCCTTTCTTACAGCAACAAGAGAGAAATACTATACTGAAGTTTCATAGGATCTAGGAGAAAAAGAAATGAAACTTTTGATAGAACCTAATCGTAGTTATGCTTTCACGAGAGAAGCAAGAGAAATCTAGACTTAGATAACATTAACATAGTAATCAATCTGGCGTTTGTTCAACGACATTTATATAAGTCATTCACATGGCAAGAAAAGGCAAACTCAAATTCCAGCAAGTCTACATGAAGTAGCACTATCATTTGAAATTTTTAAAAGATTTTATTTATTTATTTATTTATTTATTTATTTGAGTGCGAGCAGGGGGAGGGGCAGAGAGAGACTCTCAAGCATGGAGCCAGACGCAGAGCTTGATCTCAGGATGCCAAGATCATGACCTGAGCCAAAATCAGACTTAACAGACTGAGCCACCTGAGGCCCTAATATTTTTTAATTAAATACTTCAAGGAAAGCAAGTAAGGCCACTCGAAGCAGAGAAAGGAGGAGAGATACACCATTTTGTTGCCATCAGGAAGAGTAACACTAGAGACCATGGCAGACAGAACTAGGTTACTAGCTTGTAATTCTACAAAGAATCACCGATGGAAAGGAAGTGAAACCTGAGGGAATGCTATGCAGTTTAGCCACAACAGCAGGGCACATGCAACACACGTAGGCGACACCCCTGGAGCGCCTAGTTCTGGGGAACAAGGGCCATTGCGCCCCAGGGCGCTACAGGACCGCTGCTTCACAAGGCCATTACTTTCAGGATCAGGAAATGTAGCTGATTTTCCTGATACATAGAAAAAGACAAAATGAGGAGACAGAGGAATATGTCCCAAATGAAAGAACAGGACAAAATCACGGCAAACACGCTAAATGAAATGGAATGAGAAATTCGGATAAATAAGTGGTGATGGGAGTTCATTACCATTAAGTCTGCCGTGCAAAAAACGCTAAAGGAAATCCTTTAGGATGAAATAAAAGGATTCTAGACTGTAACTCAAACCCATATGAAGATCTAGAGTTCTCCCATAAGGCTTTTCAGAAACCCCAAATCCTAGAAACAATTCGAATGTCCAGCAACAGATGAATAGATAAACAAAATATATCCATACAATGAAATACCCAACAATAAAAATGAATGAATCATTGATGAAGATATACCATGGATGAATCCTGAAAGCATTGTGTTATGTAAAAGGAGCCAGAAACAAAAAGATTATTGCTCTATGATTCCATGTATATGACTTTTAAAAAAGAATTATATGGACAGGAATTAGGTCAGTAGTTGCCAAGGGCTGGAAGTAGAATGAGATCACAGACTACAAAGGAACCTGAGAAGACTTTCTGGAGTCATAGAAATATTCCGTATCTTGATTGTGATAGTGGGCACATGACTAAATACCTTTGTCAAAACTTGTACAATTTTGTACATTTTGAAAGGGAATTTTACAATAGGTAAATTATACCTCAATAGAAATGAAGATATAGGAAATGAAAGTTCACGCAGAGACCCACACACATAGGTACCTGGCTTTATTTATAATGGCCAAAAGCTGGAAACACTCCAAATGCCCATGAACAGATGAATGGACATACTAGGGCGTATCTAGACAATGGAACACCACTCAGCAACAAAAGGAATGAACCATTGACACAAAGAGCATGGATGAATCTCACAACTATTCTGAGTTCAAAAGGCGAGGAAAAAAAGAGTACATACTCTATAATTTCATGTGTATTAAACTCCAGAAAATTTAAAATTTTGTATTGTGATATACAGCAGATCAATGACTTTCAGGGGATGGTAGGGACAGGGATGTGTAAGGGAGGGACGACGGAAGGGGAAAAGGTAATTTCAGAGGATAGTGAATGTGTTCCTTATGTTGATTTGGTGATATTATCACAGATGTGCATGTACATAAGAATTTATTAAATTTTATTTAATTTGTTTACAATTTCTAATTATAAAGCTATGTATAAATAGCTTCATATTTTGTGGTTGGTAAGATTGTATCATATATTTCTTTAAGCACTTGCCAGATGACAAATGTTTTCCTTGTTTACAGGGCTTCACTATCATGCTACCAAAAAAAGTCCGTATCCGTTGTTATGTTTTAAATCCACAAATGTTAAGCACTGTATAACCAAAACAAAATCGCAAAGTGTCACAAAAGAGAAAGGAGTATATGTAATGTAATTAAATTATTGAGTAAAACAACTATATCAAATATTTAGTAAGCCCTACCTTTTTGAAAATGTCCACTGCTGTGGTTGGTCGCCTTCCTTAACTTTTGTCTCGTCCACAAAGAATCTATTAAGGTTAAACACAAGCGATTAGAAATTATCGTATCGGATCCCTCAGGCAAAAGGTGACTGCCAGTCTATGCTTCTATTCAGACTGTCATTTTCATGTCAGTTGCCATTAAAGAGAAATTGACCTGGACCACACATAAGGCATAAGCTACCACATACTGTTTCCTTAGCTGACTTAACTGAGGTTCAAGACTAGGCTTCTTGAGGACCATAACCAAGAATCCATGAACATCTTTTGACCACATTCTCACCATTTTTAAGGAATTCCAAATATTTTTAATTTTAATGATTATAAAATTCTATAAAATTTCGTTAATAATTTCTTATAGTTGGAACTGTGCCAAAGACTCCATATTTACAATCAGTAAGTCTCAAAATACCCTTAAACCAACAGCAGTGATAGGACATACAATAATACTCATTGATTCAGGATTCCTATGACAGATTTGACTTAAATAGCTTTTGATCTAGGGAAGAAAGTATCAAATACATAAGAAAAGAATTTCTCAGGTACATTCAGATAACCAGGTGCATGTTTTAAATACATATATGTAATTGCCTTAATGATAAATTATCCCTAGTTAAGCAGGAAATAATTATCTAAAAAACCTGTTCGGAGCAACAATGTAGTTCTCATCACTGTATGTTCCAAAGGATTATGAAACACGATGTAATGGATGTGTTTGTTATTTTGATTGTGGTGGTCATTTCTCAGGGGTAACATATATCGATTTTATAAATTGTACACTTTTTTTAAGATTATTTACTTATTTGAGAGAGAGTCCATAAGTGGGGAGAGGGGCAGAGGGAGGCATAGGGAGAAGCAGACTCCCCACCGAGCAGGGAGCCTAAGCTCAGAGTTCGATCTCAGGACCCCGGGATCATGACCTGAGACAAAGGCAGACGCTTCACCGACTGCACCACGCAGGCGCCTCAAATTGTACACTTGAAATGGGGCAGTTTGTGTTCTGTCAATTATACTTGTATTAATGAAACATTTTTTTAAAGTTTTTTTTTTAAACAACCCCAAAAGTTGTGCATTTGGGGCAAAGCAACCAAGGAAAAACGTGGTTAAGTAATCAGAGCAAAGACTGCTCTGATCCAGTGTTTTGCTGGTCATGCTTGGGAATTATTTTTATGCTAATTCCAGCGGGAATTCATTTGAGAGTTTCAGGCAAGGGGCCTATATGATTTCAGTGATGGACGCCACTAGAATCCCAAATGAGTGAAAGTGGAAGCCACATGGAGCTCCCTAAGTCCAGGTGCTCTTTAGAGTGATGTCAGGGGCTTCTGGGAGCGAATCCTGCATCCAGCCCCCTGCTCAGTGGGGAGTCTGCTTCTCTTTCTAACCTTCCCCCCGACTTGTGATCTCTCTCACTCCCTCTGCTCTCTCTCTCCCTCTGTCAAATCAATAATCTTTTAAAAAAATTAAAAATAAAAGAATGAGGGGCACCTGGGTGGCACAGCGGTTAAGCGTTCGGCTCAGGGCGTGATCCCAGCGTTATGGGATCGAGCCCCACATCAGGCTCCTCCAGTATGAGCCTGCTTCTTCCTCTCCCACTCCCCCTGCTTGTGTTCCCTCTCTCGCTGGCTGTCTCTATCTCTGTCAAAAAAAATAAATAAAATCTTTAAAAATAGGGGGCGCCTGGGTGGCACAGCGGTTAAGCGTCTGCCTTCGGCTCAGGGCGTGATCCCAGCGTTTTGGGATCGAGCCCCACATCAGGCTCTTCCACTATGAGCCTCTCCCACTCCCCCTGCTTGTGTTCCCTCTCTCGCTGGCTGTCTCTATCTCTGTCAAATAAATAAATAAAATCTTAAAAAAAAAAGTTATAAAAATAAAATAAAATAAAATAAAAGAATGAGGTCAAAGTTTTCCTTAGAGTTCCTGAAATATCTACGAATTTGTGTGTGTATGCACATGTGCATTTCAATTGTTTATTGAAGTAGAATTTTTTTAAAAGATTTTATTTATTTGACAGAGAGCGAGAGAGGGAACATAAGCCAGTGTCTGCGGAACCCTGACCCACGCACCATGTCAGCAGGAGAGACTGTGCCCAGGATATGGTCCAGAGAAGGTGATAAGTACAACTGTTAGAAAACAGTCTCTTAGGACTCCTTCATCAAACTTGTAGAACGAGGGGCACCTGGGTGACTTAGTGGTTAAGGGTCTCCCTGCCGCTCAGGTCATGATCTCAGGGTCCTGGGATTGAGCCCCAATGTGGGCTCCCGCCTCAGTGAGGAATCTGCTTCTCCCTCTCCCTCTGCCCCTTCCCCCTGCTTGTGCTCTCTCGCTCACTCTCTCGCTCTCTCAAATAAATACAATCTTTAAAGAAAAACTTGTATAACGTTCGAAATCACCTACAGGTGTGTTACAGTTAAAATCACAAAGGAATACATCGTCATAGTAAGCTATGCATCTTTCACTATTACTCAGCCTGCCCTGTGCCGCAGATCAAAAGAACAGCAGGGAACTGGCATTCACAAGTGTAGTTTTAGTCTTACAAAGAAACGACAAGCGAGTTCACGCTTGATCCTCCCCGGCAGAGATTCTGATGATGTATAAATAAAACTGCTGACTAGAAGGCCCTCTAGCAGACTACCCTGCGCAGGGGAAGTTTCAGCATCATCCTTTAGCTCCAATACAGGATGACAGAAGCTCTTTTCCTCAGCAGTCCAGGGAGACGCACAGGATCACCGCAAATCTTTCCTAGTCCTAGGGTTAATGAGAGTATCAGGCTACTCGGACAGCTTTAGAAGTTCTCAAGGTACTGAAATAACACCGCCTTTCTCTGTTCAATCTCATTGAGCACTAAAAACAGAGCTATAATATTAATTGAAGTCTAATGTACACATGATTCCTACAAAACCTCCATGGCACTACTATACACTGGATTAAAACATCTCAGAAAGTCATGCTTGTAAATATCGAGGGGGATAAAACACAAGATACAACTTACATTCCACACCTGTCAGATGCATGAAATCAACTCTGGTCGCATCACGGCCTTTTCTGGGCTTTGAGTTTGGAATTTACCAGATAGGATAATATTTCCAATCCCCCAGGCTCATGATCTCTCACGATCATCATAATGAACCATTAGAGAGACGGAGCGTACGTGGACACAGCGCTAACCAGATATTAACAGAGGAAGTTCAGTGAGAGGCCTACTTTGAAAAAGGAGCCTATGTGCAGAAGGGGGTAGCACAGAATCCCAGCACCACTGAGCTGACTTACTTACCTATCAGAAGTGTGAAGTCAGTGTCTGCTCCTCGTCCAGGCTTGAACTCGGGGTCCACACCACGGCAGGCGCAGCACGAACTGTAGATCACACTCCTCGGATTTCTTCTAGAACTGTGACCTGAAAAGGAAAGAAAGTATTTTTGATTATCCTTGTTGAGGATACAAACCAATTTCTCTAAAGATTCTGCATGAAAAAGAGAGAAATACACCAGTCTTTTACTAGCCCTGTAACAGAAACCCTTCCAGCCACCACACACCCTTAGGAGAAAAATGCCTAGACGTAAAGATGGTCTGGACTTTATATGCTGCAAACCCATTATGATGTCATCAATTGTGACCATTTCATGACTTCACACTGTAATTTGCTGGGATTCAGTGGCCAAAGATACTGATCAGCCTTTCTGCTTACTTAAGCTACTGTCTCTGAGGTTAATGAAATAAACATCTGTTAGCCCTATATCCACGGATATAGAAATGGTCCCCACTTGTGACTTAATGATTCCAATGAGGGATGAATATCCTGGCCCTAGGGGGCAAGGGACAGTTTGGATTTTGGACAGCACTGTCACTCAAGTAGCTGTGGACAGCTTATAAATCTGGACTGAGTCACTTAAGATGTAAGCAAGGTATGACTGATACACCTGTTCAAGAAAGATCCAACTTAGAGAAACATACATACTTAGTACACATGGCTAGAGCCTCAATTTATTCAAAGTGGCAAAGGTCTTGAACCGTATCTTTTTTTTTTTTAAAGATTATGTATTTATTTATTTATTTGACAGAGAGACAGCCAGCGAGAGAGGGAACACAAGCAGGGGGAGTGGGAGAGGAAGAAGCAGGCTCATAGCGGAGGAGCCTGATGTGGGGCTCGATCCCATAACGCCGGGATCAAGCCCTGAGCCGAAGGCAGACGCTCAACCGCTGTGCCACCCAGGCGCCCCTTGAACCGTATCTTGATTACATAAACCATCAAGGTACTTCTAGCCCTAAACCTGACCGATTACATACTGCTAAAGTACAACACGGCACCTGTTGCATCAAAACTGGAGGGAAAATGACTACTGGTCAGTGGCTAAAAGATTTTCTTTCTTTTTTAAAAATTTATTTATCTGTGAGAGAGAGAGCACAAGCAGGGGGAGTGGCAGGCAGATGGAGAAGCAGGCTCCCTGCTCAGCAAGAAGCCCAACAGGGGACTCAGTCCCAGGACCCTGGGATCATGACCTGAGCCGAAGGCAGACGTTTAACCGACTGAGCCACCCAGGCGTCCCTGGTCAGTGGCTAAAAGATTTAACGGACTAACAGCAGTAAGAGGTACAGGATACTCCCTCTCATTGCAGCACTCATCCCCAGATCTCCGCAGGGCTCTCCGCCTACTTCCTTCCCGTCTTAGGTCACCTTCTCAATGAGGCCTTCGCTGTCCCATCTACCTGAAGGTACAAATCCCCACGGCCACCCCACGCCCTACTCCCCTCTCCTGCCTAAGTGTGCTGGAAAGCTCAGATCATTATCCATCATGATATATAGATGAGTCTCATTGATCTTATTTTTTCATTCTCTCTCACTAGAAGGTGAGCCCCATGTGAGCAGGGATTTTTTTTTCCCCCTTTTTCACAGTGTATTTCTAGCATTGAGAATGGTGTCTGGCACATGGCAGGTACTCAGCAAAAACAAGCCACCTTGGCCCTCTGCACTCATGTTTACGCCATTCCTAGTGGTGAACCTGTTTACCACATAGTGTGTCTTTCAGAATTTCCTTCCACATATTTGCATTTTAATACAAGGGCCCATTAGATACCACCTCAGTTAAGCTCTTGAATATGTCTACAATTCAATAGTCCCCCCTTATCTGCGGGAGACATGATCCAAGACCCCCAGTGGATGACAGAAACCATGGATACTACCAAATCCTATACATGCCATGTTTTTTTCCTGGAAATACATATCTATGAGAAAGTTTAATTTATAAATTAGTTACAGTAAGAGGTTAACAATAACTAATAATTAAATAGAACCATTATAACAATACACTGTAATAAAAGTTATGTGAAGGCGGTCTCTCTCAAAATATCTTATCGTACTGTACTCATTCTTCCCCTTCCTGTGATGATGTTTGATGATAAAATGCCTACGTGTCGGGACAAAGTGAGAAGAATGACAGTAGGCATGGTGACGTACCATTAGGCTACTATTGACCTTCTTACACTATGTCAGAAGGAGCATCTGCTTTTGAACTACAGTTGTCTGCAGGTAACAAACTGTGGAAAAGGAAATCGTTGATAAGGGGGAACTACTGTGTTTAAAATCCCCTGAGGGCACCTGGATGGCTCAGTCAGCGGACTGGACAGTGTAACTCTTGATCTTGGAGTTGTGAGTTTGAGTCCCATGTGTGGTGTGGAGTTTACTTAAAATTTAAAAACAAATTAAAAAAAAAATCACCTGTATTTAGTCCTAAATGGAAATGCAACCAATTACAGTTCTGCAAATATAACCATAATCAACACTTTCGGTTTGGTATTTTACCCATATATCTCAATAATATACTCAAAACGTGCTTATTTTATCATGCTTTATTTTATTGGTTGGCATAGCTGTTTTTGTATATATTTTTTTAGCTCTTTAACACGGATCATTTGGGGCACCTGGGTGGCTCAGTCGGTTGGTTAATCGTCTGCCTTCGGCTCAGGTCATGATCCCAGCGTCCTGGGATCGAGCCTCACGTGGGGCTCCCTGCTCGGCTGGAAGCCTGGTTCTTCCTCTCCCTCTGCCTCCCCTCCCCTGCCCCTGCCCAAGCTCTCTCTCTCTCAAATAAATAAATAAAATCTTAAAAAAACATGGATCATTTCAGACAAAGCAGATATAACAATATAACAAATACTCTATGTACCAACCAGCTTCAACAAGGGCCAATATTGGGCCAATTATGTTTTATTTATTTAATGTTTTGCCAGCATATTTCAAAGCGTATTCCAGATATCATGTCTTCATGCATAAATTCAAGGAAGGTATTTCCTCCACATACTCTACTGTACCATAAACTTTAATGAATAGGACTTTAAAAAAATACAACCAAAATACTGTCATGACATCTAACAAAAATTACAATTACTCCCTGATGCCACACGAAAACATCCATGTGTAATGAACCTGTTGGACCTGAATGTGTCATTTAAATCTGATTTGTTCTTACTGGGATGCAAACAAGGATCATGCGGAGCATTGGCTGAAATATGACTTAATCCTCTTTCCATTGATAAGCACCCCCTGCCCCCCTTTTTTTTTTCTTGCCATGCCTTTGATGAAAAGACTACATTAACTGTGCTGTAGAATTACTGACATTATAGATTTCTCCATAGGCATCTTCATGCTGGCAATGTTCCATGAGAAACAGAATTTCCTGTAGTGACATCTATGAACTTGGTTAGATTTAGGCTCAATTACTTTAGCCAGAACATTTTATAGTCGACACTTTGTACTCCTATCACATTATATCAGAACGCACATGATATCTGTTGTTCACATTTTGGGTGATGTAAACATTGATTAGTGGATTGCAGTATTCTTGCCTTGATTCACCCACATTGTACAATTTTCCATCAATCTTTTACCTAAATTTTATTGAATCGATGTTCTGGTTTACATTTTTTTTTTATTGATAGGCCATTGGCATAGCATGTAACTCACCACATTAAAGTGTAGCAGTCACTGTTTTTTAGAATACACTGAAAATTGTGCAGCAATCATTGTAACTTTTAGGACATTTTCATCAGCCCAAAAAGAAAGTCCATACTTATTACCAGTCATTCCCCATCCTCTTGATAGGACTGATAACCCACCCGAATGGTATAAAGATAGCTTCGAAGTGAAAACACCTGAGGTACAAGAGTGGCGGGAGCCTTGTCTGAATTCCTCTTATCTGGCTAAAGCAGAGGCTTGTTTTGCTTTGTTTTTTTCAGTTTTTTTTTTTAAGACTTTATTTCAGAGAGAGAGGGAGAGCACAGTGGGAGAGGGAGAGGGAGAAGCAGACTCCCCGCTGAGCAGAGAGCCTGATATAGGGCTGGATCCCAGGACCCTGAGATCATGACCGCAGCCAAAGGCAGGCACTCAACTGACTGAGCCACCCATGTGCCCCAGCAGAGTTTTATAAGTGACAGCTGCCACAACTTCCCCCCCACCCCATTCAGGGGGTCTCTAATCAAGGAGGCCTGATCTTGCGCATTAGAACATTACAGAAGATTACATAAGCAAACCTCATAAGAACTTTCCATCCTTTGAAGTGCACCCCCCCCAAGTTGATATGTAAACCTCTATCTCAAGCTCTTTAGGGAGCCTCTTCATCTAAAAGCTCCCACATAGTAAAGAAACTCTTCTCTTGTTAATTTACTGTTAATTAATTTGCAGGCCCTGTCACTGAACTAAAACGGTGGAGGAAAACTTTTTCTCCCAACATCTCCCTCCCATTAGCCCTTGGCAACCAATAATGACTTTCTTTCTCTATAGATTTGCCTGTTCCGGACATTTCTAGTGAATGAGATCTTACAATATGTGTTCTTTGTTATCTATCTTTTTTCATGTATCATAATGTTTTCAAGATTCATCCATGTTTTAGCATGTATCAGTACTTCATTTCATATTATGGCTAAATAATAACCCATGGTATGGGGGCACCTCGGTGGCTCAGTCGGTTAAGTGTCTGCCTTCAGCTCAGGCCCTGATCTCAGGGTCCTGGGATCCAGCCCCACATCGGGCTCCCTGCTCAGCTGGGAGTCTGCTTCTCCCTCTCCCTCTGCTCCACCCTGTTGCTCAAGCTTTCTCTCTCCCCACCCTGAAATAAATTAATAAAAAAATCTTTTAAAAAATCCATGGTATGGATATAGCACATTTTGTTTAAACATTCATCAGTTGATGGACATTTGGGTTGTTTCCCCCTTTGGTCTTTATGAAAAATGCTGCCATAAACAGTCATGTACAAGTTTTTGTTTGAATATCTGTTTTCAGTTCTCTGTTAGATACACCTAGGAGTGGAATTGCTGATCACGTGGTCACTCTAAGTGTAACTTTTGGTGGAAGTGCTTTCCACAGCCTCTGTACAATTTTCTATTCTCGCCAGCAGTGTATGAGGGCTCCAATTTCTCCACATCCTTATCCCACTTGTTATTTTCCATTTTTTCATTATAGCTGTCCTGGTAGGTGTGAAGTGGTATCTCCTGTGGTTTTGATTTCTCTAATAACATTGAGACTCTTTTTCGTGTGCTTTTTGGCCATTTGCAAGGAGAGAGCAATGGATTTTGCAGCATGAGAGCCCTGAGTGTATGAATCCATCCGGTGTAACCCTGGTTCACGAGGGCAAAGCCATTTAGACCTCAGTTTCCTGGTACAATGAGTAGTTAGTAGTTACTGAATTCGTGTCTGTCCAGGGAATAGGGAAAGAAGAAAAGGTTTTGACTTGCGTGTCTGCGTGAGGAAATGGCCCCCACTCCCTAAAGTGAAGGAGGAGAAACACAGGGAGGAATCCAGAGGGGCAGCTGAGACCTTGAGCCCAGGGATCGGTCAGCTAATTCCACAGGGGAGGAGGTGCAGCTCTTCCACTTTCCCCCCTACCTGGTGGGGAAGGTGTGGCAGAGCATTAGCCCCTCCCTCCACCCCCTGGGAGTGGAAGGCAGCAGGGTGTTGTGAGATTTCCTGTACTGACCTGAAACGCAAACAGGCAACTGCCTGGCCAGGACAAAGCCCCTCAGGGTTCTCTTTGTCTTCCTTCCTTCCCGCCCTAGAAATTCCCACTGCCTTCTATCCAAACATCTAGGGCATGGGTGAGAAAAGGGGTCTGGGAGGCAGAGCCAGGCACAGAGCAGCCAGGACGGGCTGGTCTTGAGGGGACAATGCAGGTGTGCGCAGAGGTGACTTCAGTTTCTCCCTTGAAATATGTCTTATTCATGAAGATGCTTTTTCTTAAATAAGCAAGGATTGCAGTTGTCAATGGAAACGGGAAGAGGCAACAAAGTTTATTGTTTGGTAACCAAATAGCTGGAGGACCCATGAACCTAGGGAGCTCCTTAGACGACTGTTTTGAAAGATCGTTATTTGCATCCATCTCTCTGTCCTTAGATTACAACCTGCTGGGAGGATACACGCACCAAATTTACATCCCTCATCCCTGAGTGGCAGCATCACCTGTTAGGTTCCTTTACCTCGCATCATCTACACGTGTCTCCATTATGGGAGCATTCTTTCGCAAGAGCAACGTGTTCCTCTTTCAATAGTTAGAAAGAAATGAATCAAGACATCGGTCAGGCAGGACAAACCTGCCAGTTGCTCTGATTCCTTCGGACCCAGCACATCCCCATCCACCAGGGCGGTGCGTCCACCTCCTGCAGCAGCCCCAGGAAAGGCCACGCGAGGAGCGCTGGCTCCCCAGCAGGTCCTTGGCCAAGGGCGGGAGGGAGGTGCGGGCGGAAGGAGTGCCTGCTCTCCGGCTGCCGACTCTCACCTGGGGAGGCAGCAACTGAAGTTTTCATAACCTCAAGCAAATGAATGATGCAAACTTGCAACAACCTTTGGAAGTGTATTTATTTAAACTTCTTTCCCCCCTAAATAGTTTTGCTACTGTTGAATGGTAAATGTCCGGCTTTATTGGACCAGCACATTCACCATTTACTTTCTTGCTGGCAGGGACCCTACAAGGGGGACAAAATTGGTTCTCCTTTACAAATGGCTTTAGGCGGGTTTCCCCCCGGACTTTCTCACTCCCGCCTCTCCCCGCCCTTTCTCGTACCCGGGACCTTCTGAGGATGTCCCACCTCTCCGCTGGGCGGGGCTGGCGGTCTGGATCCTACATTTCTCCGACTCCTCGAGCTGCCAGAGTCTTCGAACTCTCATCCCCTCCCAGGAACAGTGAAGTGAAGCTCAGGTTTGAGGGCAAGTGCTACCTTCCTATTCCGGATCACAGGTGCGGCTGTGGCCCCGAGGTGCCCCAAGACTGCACGACGGGGTGCAGCAGGGTCTTTGCCAACGGCGTGTTGCCTCCGCCAGGTGGGTCCCTTTGTCTCTTTGCCTTTCCTTCCTTTCTCGGACGGGAGGGGACCCGGGGCTGGCGGTCGGGTTTGGGCGGCCCTTCCGGGCCCGAGGAGTTCCCTGTCCCTCAGCGTGTGGGCAGCCTGTGCCCGGCATGCGACCTAGGCCAGCGGTGGCTGCAGCCCGGCCGGCTTGGAGGGACAGGCGGGGGTGGCCGAGGCGGGGCGAGGTCCGGCGTTTGGGCGACGTCGGTCGGGCGTTGAGCGCCGGGATTGTACCGCCGCCCAAGTTCTAAGTTCTGTGCCCTGGCGCGAGTAGGGGGCGAGCCTCGTCGTAGCGCCCCTGGGGCCTCCCCGGCCGGTGGGCCTGGAGCGTTTCGCTGTGGCTGCGGGTGGGCCCGCGGATTCCTGGATTCCTTCTCCGCTCTCTCCCCAGCCCTTCCTCCGCATTTGCGTGGCCGCGGGAGGTTCCGCTTGGTCGGTTTGGACGGAGGGCTCCTCGCAATGTATCCCGAGAGCAGTAGTATTTCCTTGAATGAATTTTTGACCTAAAAAAAATTATAGCCCCGTTTCCACGTGTGCATTTAACCACGTGGAAGAAAAAGAAAAAGCCCCCAAATTTTCAGGGGTTCTCCCCAAGTGATGGAAATGCTGCTAGTTTACTGTTTTAATCTAGTTAAAGTTTTGTGAAGTAGGGGTTAGCCTTCTATTAATGAGAGAAAAAGTGAAGCTTCAGATTAGTAGAGATAATAAAAGGTAATAGCAATACAAACTATGGGAATGGTAAACAAATCATATGTGGATTTTAAAAGTCCAAAAGAAAAATAGTTAACCTAGTTACTTTTAGACCCCACTGGTAAGGCTGGGGGAGGGGGCACACACTTGTTTCTTCTTGCTGATAGTGAGGCGGAGGTTTGGCCTTATTTGCAAAATTGAAAAATTCAGATGACTTCTGCTGAGAAATGGTGATGGCAAGGGAGGGCAATTGAGATAGGAAAGGTCAGGGATTTTCATACAAAGGACAGTAGTTTGCTTACAGGGGGATTATAACCATTTCATGGGTAAAGGGGACTTTGGGGCCACTTGAAACAATGCAGACCCAAGGGAGGTCAGGAAATGGCAGGCAATACAGTCCCCTCAGATGGGCAGGTCTTAGTTGGGAACTCATAAGAAATTATACAGAAGTGTTAATTCTGTTTGTATCTCTGTTATACGAGTGCCTGAGGAATCATTTTGTAAATTTAAGAGTCTTTTTTTGTGAACTGTTAATGTCTTTTTCTATTTGCTAGTTGCTAATCTTTCCCTTAAATGATAGCTAGAAGCTCACGCTATATGTTAGGAAGACTTCTAATGTGAGTTGAAAATAGTTTTTCCTGTCTCTCAGGGCTTTTCTAATTTTGATAATGGCTTTTCTTTAATGCGGTGAATTCTGTGTGTTCACATTTACCCATTTTTTTCAACGGACTTTTGAGTCGAAGTTAGCAAAGGCTTTTCCTGCTCCAGGGTTATAAAGGAATGTGCACATTATTTCCTCCAGGACCTCTGGAGTTCCATGTAGAGTTTATCCTGGTTTATTGTGAGCCTTGAGAAACAGCCTACTGTAGATGGCTACCCCTTTATTCCAAGGCAG
>NW_024423319.1:33437673-33449862 GCF_017311325.1 Ursus maritimus | reverse complement strand
CGATCACAGGTGCGGCTGTGGCCCCGAGGTGCCCCAAGACTGCACGACGGGGTGCAGCAGGGTCTTTGCCAACGGCGTGTTGCCTCCGCCAGGTGGGTCCCTTTGTCTCTTTGCCTTTCCTTCCTTTCTCGGACGGGAGGGGACCCGGGGCTGGCGGTCGGGTTTGGGCGGCCCTTCCGGGCCCGAGGAGTTCCCTGTCCCTCAGCGTGTGGGCAGCCTGTGCCCGGCATGCGACCTAGGCCAGCGGTGGCTGCAGCCCGGCCGGCTTGGAGGGACAGGCGGGGGTGGCCGAGGCGGGGCGAGGTCCGGCGTTTGGGCGACGTCGGTCGGGCGTTGAGCGCCGGGATTGTACCGCCGCCCAAGTTCTAAGTTCTGTGCCCTGGCGCGAGTAGGGGGCGAGCCTCGTCGTAGCGCCCCTGGGGCCTCCCCGGCCGGTGGGCCTGGAGCGTTTCGCTGTGGCTGCGGGTGGGCCCGCGGATTCCTGGATTCCTTCTCCGCTCTCTCCCCAGCCCTTCCTCCGCATTTGCGTGGCCGCGGGAGGTTCCGCTTGGTCGGTTTGGACGGAGGGCTCCTCGCAATGTATCCCGAGAGCAGTAGTATTTCCTTGAATGAATTTTTGACCTAAAAAAAATTATAGCCCCGTTTCCACGTGTGCATTTAACCACGTGGAAGAAAAAGAAAAAGCCCCCAAATTTTCAGGGGTTCTCCCCAAGTGATGGAAATGCTGCTAGTTTACTGTTTTAATCTAGTTAAAGTTTTGTGAAGTAGGGGTTAGCCTTCTATTAATGAGAGAAAAAGTGAAGCTTCAGATTAGTAGAGATAATAAAAGGTAATAGCAATACAAACTATGGGAATGGTAAACAAATCATATGTGGATTTTAAAAGTCCAAAAGAAAAATAGTTAACCTAGTTACTTTTAGACCCCACTGGTAAGGCTGGGGGAGGGGGCACACACTTGTTTCTTCTTGCTGATAGTGAGGCGGAGGTTTGGCCTTATTTGCAAAATTGAAAAATTCAGATGACTTCTGCTGAGAAATGGTGATGGCAAGGGAGGGCAATTGAGATAGGAAAGGTCAGGGATTTTCATACAAAGGACAGTAGTTTGCTTACAGGGGGATTATAACCATTTCATGGGTAAAGGGGACTTTGGGGCCACTTGAAACAATGCAGACCCAAGGGAGGTCAGGAAATGGCAGGCAATACAGTCCCCTCAGATGGGCAGGTCTTAGTTGGGAACTCATAAGAAATTATACAGAAGTGTTAATTCTGTTTGTATCTCTGTTATACGAGTGCCTGAGGAATCATTTTGTAAATTTAAGAGTCTTTTTTTGTGAACTGTTAATGTCTTTTTCTATTTGCTAGTTGCTAATCTTTCCCTTAAATGATAGCTAGAAGCTCACGCTATATGTTAGGAAGACTTCTAATGTGAGTTGAAAATAGTTTTTCCTGTCTCTCAGGGCTTTTCTAATTTTGATAATGGCTTTTCTTTAATGCGGTGAATTCTGTGTGTTCACATTTACCCATTTTTTTCAACGGACTTTTGAGTCGAAGTTAGCAAAGGCTTTTCCTGCTCCAGGGTTATAAAGGAATGTGCACATTATTTCCTCCAGGACCTCTGGAGTTCCATGTAGAGTTTATCCTGGTTTATTGTGAGCCTTGAGAAACAGCCTACTGTAGATGGCTACCCCTTTATTCCAAGGCAGACCACTCTTACTGATTTGGGAGGCTGCCTCATTATATACTAAATTCTTGTGTGACTTCAGGTCTATTAGTGGATTTTGTGTTCTATCTATTTTCACAACTGGCAAGATCAGTTCTCACAATTGACATGGCTGTCAATTGTCATAACTCTCCAAAATATTCCTGCCTGTTTATTTTCCCTTACAAACAATGAAAACAAACAACAAAACATTTAAAAGTCTTTTGTATTTTTCTTAGCATTAGAATAGATTGACGAGGGCCTCCTGGGTGACTCAGTCCATTAGCAATCTGCCTTTGGCTCAGGTTGTGATCCCATGGTCCTTGGAGTCTGGCTCCCTGCTCATCCGAGAGCCTGCTTCTCCCTCTCCCTCTGCTGCTCCCTCTGCTTGTTCTGTCAAATAAATAAATAAAATCTTTAAAAAATTGATGAATTGATGAAAAATTGAAATGTTCATCAGATAAAGACTCCTTATTCAAAAATACAGTACAACTTTATTCTTCTTAAAGTCTATTTTTCTATCATTCAGGAATTTTAAGGTTGCCCTTGAGTAGATTTTCACGTAATGTTTAGTTTATGCCTAAGCATGTAATCTTTGATTATTGGTATGTTAAAATCCTGTCCACTTTATTTTTAACTGACCATTTCTTCATGGAATTGGCTTTTAAAAATCAGTAAAGCCTTTGGTTACCAAGAGAGTTTTTAACTTTCTCAATATCAGTGAATGGTTTATTCTCCACAATATAATCCACTCTCCAAAAGGTTAAAACATTTTGAACTATACCCTTCTGAGGGTCAGATTTTTGAGCTTTGGTTGGGTAAAGTTGGGGGGAAAGTTATAAATCAATGTCTTTCAAATGTTTGGCCTTAAAATTTTTAAAAAATAGAAAATTATATTTAAATTAAACTAAAAACATATAATGTATTGTTTCAGGGGTACAGGTCTGTCATTCATCAGTCTTATAAAATACCCAGTGCTATACATATCCTCTCCAATGTTCATTGCCCAGTTACCCTGTCCTTCCACCCCCCCCCCCAGCAATCCTCAGTTTGTTTCCTATGATTGAGAGTCTCTTATGGTTTGTCTCCCTCTGTTTTCATCTTGTTTCATTTTTTCCTCTTCCCCTATGATCCTCTGCCTTTTTTCTTAAATTCCACATATCAGTGAGATCTTATGATAATTGTCTTTCTCTGATTGACATTTCACTTAGTATAATACCCTCTAGTTCCATCCGCATCATTGCAAATGGCAAGATTTCATTTTTTTTTGGATGGTTGTGTAATATTCCATTGTGTATACAAACCACATCTTCTTTATCCATTCATCTGTCGATGGACATCTGGGCTCTTTCCATAGTTTGGCTATTGTGGACATTGCTGCTATAAACATCGGGGTGCAGATGCCCCTTTGGATCACTACATTTGTATCTTTGGGGTAAATACCTAGTAGTGCAATTGCTGGGTTGTAAGGTAGCTCCATTTTCAACCTTTTGAGGAACCTCCATACTGGTTTCCAGAGTGACTGTACCAGTGTAGGAGGGTTCCCCTTTCTCCACATCCTCTTCAACACCTGTCATTTCCTGACTTCTTAATTTTAGCCATTCTGACCAGTGTGAGGTAGTATCTCATTGTGGTTTTGATTTGTGTTTCCCTGATGCCAAGTGATGTTGACCTTTTTTTCATGTGTCTGTTGGCCATTTGGATGTCTTCTTTGGAGAAATCTCTGTTCATGTCTTCTGCCCATTTCTTTTTGGATTATTCTTTGGGTGTTGAGTTTGACAAGTTCTTTATAGATTTTTGGATACTAGCCCTTTATATGATGTATCATTTGCAGATATCTTCCCCCATTCTGTCAGTTGTCTTTTGGTTTTGAAGATTATAATATTACTTCTTGCACAGCTGAAATGTCACTACATTTTTTAACACCTCATTGGAGGTGGACTGAAAACTAAATCTCATTTTCATACACTTCTATGATTGTAAAAATTTTGAAAGTCAATAAGTAGGGGAAAATGCTAAAAACTTATTTATTAAACTAGCAACAAGTTCCTGTCGGAAATGAACTCATGGTCCCTACCCAATTCTGAGAAAGATGATCTCAGTATGTCCTTTTCACCAAAATTAATAACAGGTTATGAGGAAGATAGATAATGTACACCACATCCTCGAGGTCCCAGGTAAATTCCTAAACAGTAAGAATTTGGAATAGACTGGAACCAAGGAAAAGGGGGCCAAATAGACTATTATAGAACAGGAATGTGGTCAACAGACTTTGATTCAAGGACTCCAGGAGATGAATATATCAATTCATACTGAAGGAATGTAGATGCCATTATTAATATATAACAAGATGGATTTGAAAACTGGAGCCAATGACCTAGACATTAAAGGGGATTAAAAAGAAAACCTTAATAGACTTCTGTTATGCTTATATTTCCTACACTAACCAGTTAGAGATATATTCACTACTGAAAAGAAGGTTACCAGAGCACCTGGATGCACCCTCGTGAAGTGTCTGCCTTTGGCTCTGGTCAGGATACCAGGTATTGGGATAAAATCCCGCCTGGGTGGCACAGTCATTAAGCATCTGCCTTCTGCTCAGGGCGTGATCCCAGCGTTCTGGGATCGAGCCCCACATAAGACTCTTCTAATAGGAGATTGCTTCTTCCTCTCCCACTCCCCCTGCTTGTGTTCCCTCTCTTGCTGGCTGTCTCTGTCAAATAAGTAAATAAAATCTTAAAAAAAAAAAAAAAATCCTGCGTAGGACTCATGGCTCCCCAGCACCATGCTCAGTGGGGAGTATGCTTCTCCCTCTTCCTCTGCTAGTGCTCTCTTTGTCTCTGTCAAAGAAAAAAATAAAATCTTTTAAAAAAAAAAGGTAAACACTGCAAAATATGCTCTTAGGAATTGTCTAAAATGATAGTAATACCATTTGAAAACAGTTAAAGGGTATTAAATATATTCTCTAAATATTTTACAAACATGAATACATATACACACACACATCGTAGAGACGGGCACAAGTAACTGTTGCCTAAAAATTACCCTTTGTAAACGGAAAATGAGGTAAATATATAAAATTCAGACCTTGACTAAATGAGGAAGGGACAGGGAGCCTCAACCACTACTCTGATAATATAAACTAGAGAATTGCTGACAACGCTCTCCCTGCAGACTTCAAGGTGACTATCACTGAAAATTCCATTGGCTTGACAACATGTATCACACCAAACAACAAAAACTGGGATGGTTGCATCACCCTAACCCACAACCTGAATCTTGAGGTCTACTAGAAACTCCCTTGTAAAAGATAGAGACCCAGAGATTCAAGGCCATGGAGGGAAAAACCTTGAGCCTGAGAGGCTTAACCTATGGAGCTGCAGAGAGAGGTAGGCCAGGGCAGGCACGGGGCCGCTTTGGCGACCGTGGGGGGGCTCCAGGCCGCCCTCCACACTGGCCCGGGTGGGCCAAGGTCCTCCTCGGAATCCCCGGGCGAGTGGGGGTGGGGTCGACTTGAGGCCAGGGGCGAAGCGAAGGTGTTTGGGACCCCTCGGTCCTCTGGCCGCGGGAGGTGGACCTCATTGTCGACTCCACGGCCGGTGCCCGCGGGCCGCTGCCGCCCCTCGCGTCTGGCCGCTGGGGGCCTCGGGGTCAGGCTGGCCTCTCCGGGAGTTCTGACCGAGGACCGGGTACCGACTTGCTGGGGGTGGCTGGGGCTCTGGGCCCACGGCAAGACCAGACCAGACCAGACCAAAGCAAAGGAAACCAAACCAGTGTGTCCCCTGAGGTGTGCTGCAGGGGTGCGCGGGTAGCGATGGAGTGCCGCACGGGCTCGTGGCCACTGCCGGGAGCCTTGGTGAACGTCGCTGGGCCTCGCGGAGCCTCGCCCTCGGTGTTTGGGCTGGGAGGCAGGCTAAGGGGAAGCAGAGGGGACGAGGCTCGAGGCTCGTCTCCACGCAAAGTCAAGAGCGGGGGTGTGCGCCCCCAGGAGAGAGGCGGAGTGGCGGAGACGCGGGAGCCGCCATGTTGGAGCCAGGGTGGACAGGGCTCGGCCTTTTTTCTTCGGCAAAGGGCGGAGGGAGAGGCCCTGGGGGAAGGGCCGGTTGGCATGCGTGGTGCAATACTGCCATCAAGCGGAACTCGTTGGGGATCCCTTGAGCCCCGCGCTGCCTCTTCCCGGGTGGAGTGACATGGGAGTCGCAGCCGGGTCGGGAGACGGGCCCTCCGTCCTACCCCCCCCAACTGCCCCGAGGTGCAGAGCTGTCCCGGGCAACCTGGGAGGCTCCACGGACGGCTAGCGGGACAGAGCGCAGGCTGCCGGTGCCCTGCGGGTTGGCCACGGGAAGCCAAGGCTCGGGACCCTGGTGGCCGCCATGTCTGGGCGGGGCCAGGGGCGCTGGGCGTCTGGCCCTTGGGCGTTTGGCCGCGTGCCCCCTCCCCTAGGGGCGAGAGCGGCATTGGCCTGTGCGGACCCGGGGCCCTGCAAGCCCCGCCAAAGACCGACACCGGCAGGGGCATTTGGGGGCCGCCGCCTTTGCCAGGGCTGGGGGGTGGGGGCGTGGTGGCGGGACCCCGATGTCCCTGTGTCCGGTTCGAGGATCACGTGTGCGTCCTGGCCACCCCGTGTCAAGGGGCCTTGAGGTTGACTCGGGAGGAGGGGCGGTGCGACGGTGGGGCGTGGAGCGGAGTCCTGAAAGGACAGGCCGGTCCCGGGAGTAGCGAAAGTGGAAGCAAGAGCAGCAGCAGCAGCCTCCCCGCACCGCCGCACCCACTCGTCGCCCCCCCACCCCCCACAGCACCACCACGACCACGTCCGGGGCCCAAAGAGCGGTTGCCTGACGCAGACCGGGCAGCTGCGGTGCCATCTCCCGGGGCTTCCCCCTCTCTGGCCGAGAGGCACACCCCAGTGCTCCCTCGGTCAAGTCTAGGCGGAGACTTGCGTCTGCCAAGGCCTCTGGATCGGCCCGCTTCAGTGTCTGGGCCTCCTTCACCAACATCCCACCAGAGTGTTCAGGGCAGTGACAAGGAATGGCCCGCTGGCTCAGCGTCCCATTGCCACACCTGCTTCGATGCCCGCCGTCAACCGATCAGTGTGGAGAGTCGGCCGAAAGGGCCGGGCTGCGGCACCCCTGGGCAGGGGCCCCGCCCCTTTTGCCCCGATGCACCCACAGATGCACCCGCAGTCAGGCGCCCGTCTGCCCATGGCCCGAAGGAGGCTCCCGCTCTGGATCATCGGGGCCGACCTTCGTGGAGAGCCGGGCTGTCCCGATAGCTGACACACACGTGGAAGAGGGTCCGGGGTGGGGCGAGCCTTCCCCCCCCCACCAGGGGCCGTCTCCAGGTCTGGAGGGTCCTTTTGGTCCCTTCCCACGTGTCAGTTCCACCACCCCTTGGACCCCCTGCTCCCTTGGGAGACTCACGCCCGAGCAGGGGCTGCGGCTGGGGCTGGGAGCGGGGGGCTGGAGAAAGGACCGCAGCGGAGGGGCCCTGTTCTGTGAACTTGGAGACATGCGTTTGGCAAACAGATGCATCCTCCCCAAGATATCCTGGCACCAGCCAAGTCGGACGTGGTCCGATGGCATGCGTCCAGGCACGCCACCTGTGGCCCCGGCCCATGTGAAAGAGACTAGGGCGGCCGGTGGTTGCCAGAAGGCGACGACGTCCGCCGCCCCGCTCAGGGCTGCCTGCGCCTCCGCGATACTCTCCTCTGACACGCGCTCGGCCCGGGCAGGCCTCACATCCAAAGGGTCATCCCGGACACTCTCGCCCGGCAGGCCTTCCAAACTGGCTGGCAGACAGTTGGACTCCACGCGCCCCCCCCCCCGCCACCACCCGGCTCCCCAGGTTGAAACCCCAGTTTCCATGAGGAGTGCCACCCTCCTAGGGATTCCGCCAGACCACAGAGAAAGACCAGGCACCCTCAGAGCGCAGGCAGGAAGGGGAAGACCCCCAAGGGAGATGCGCCCCACGGGAAGGAGCGCCTGGCTCAAGAGCAGTCAACGGCCCGGATGTTCGGGATCAGGACGCGCCAAGAGAGATGGCCGTCGGCCCCTCGCTGAGGTGGGATGGCCTTGGGTTCGCAGCCAGCTCGCCCAGCAGAGGCCGGCCAAGGTCCCCAAGGTCCCCCACGGTGCCCAGGTCGGGACTGGTGAAAGAGGCTCCGGACATCCTGCCCGGGGACCTCCCGGCCCTCAAAGCCTCAGCCTCCGCAGTCACCGCATCGACGCCCAATTGACCACCTGCAGTCAAGAGTAGGCCAGCAAAGCCCTTGCTCCTAGCCGCGGGGCGGGGGTGAACCACGTCCTCCCCTCCGCGTGGGTACCCCAGAGGGCGGGCAGGGCCGTCAACGGTTGCGGGTGCGGCAGTTGGCGCCGGGCTCTCTGGCAACGGCTGGGGGAAATGGAGATTCCGGAGGTCAATAGGCAATACCGATGTGGCGGGGGGGGTTGGCCGGCCGGGGGGGGCTACGGCGGGCGGCGGTTGGCCAAGAAGCAGGTGAGCGACAAAGGTCCAGGGACTGAGGCCTCTCGATCCCCTGCTCAAACCGCCCGCCCCCGCCCCCCACCAAGGAGCCCACGGCGGTTTTTCCGGGACGGTGACGTGGTGTGAGGGAGGAGAAGCGGCAATTGGCTGCCTTCAGGACTCGGTGGGGGTACTGGACTCGGTGGGGGTACTGGGGATAGCGGCCTGTGCGGCTGCGGGGTTGAGAGGCGGGGCGGAGAACGTGCCCAAACGCACGCGGAGTGGAAGCCGGTGGGTGGGGGGTGGGTGTGGGGGAAGGCTCGCCCACCCGGACCCTCTTCCACGTGTGTTCAGCTATCGGGACAGCCCGGCTCTCCACGAAGGTCGGCCCCGATGATCCAGAGCGGGAGCCTCCTTCGGGCCATGGGCAGACGGGCGCCTGACTGCGGGTGCATCTGTGGGTGCATCGGGGCAAAGGGCGGGGCCCTGCCCAGGTGCCGCAGCCCGGCCCTTTCGGAACTCTCCCACTGATCGGTTGACGGCGGGCATCGAAGCAGGTGTGGCAATGGGACGCTGAGCCAGCGGGCCATTCCTTGTCACTGCCCTGAACACTCTGGTGGGATGTTGGTGAAGGAGGCCCAGACACTGAAGCGGGCCGATCCAGAGGCCTTGGCAGACGCAAGTCTCCGCCTAGACTTGACCGAGGGAGCACTGGGGTGTGCCTCTCGGCCAGAGAGGGAAGCCCGGGATGGCACCGCAGCTGCCCGGTCCCGTCGGCAACCGCTCTTTGGGCCCCGGACGTGGTCGTGGTGGTGCTGTGGGGGGGGGGGCGACGAGTGGGTGCGGCGGTGCGGGGAGGCTGCTGCTGCTGCTCTTGCTTCCACTTTCGCTACTCCCGGGACCGGCCTGTCCTTTCAGGACTCCGCTCCACGCCCCACCGTCGCACCGCCCCTCCTCCCGAGTCAACCTCAAGGCCCCTTGACACGGGGTGGCCAGGACGCACACGTGATCCTCGAACCGGACACAGGGACATCGGGGTCCCGCCACCACCCCCACCCCCAGCCCTGGCAAAGGCGGCGGCCCCCAAATGCCCCTGTTGTCGGTCTTTGGCGGCTTGCAGGGCCCGGTCCGCAAGGCCAATGCCGCTCTCGCCCCTGAGGGGCACCAACACGCCGGGGCCAGACGCCCAGCGCCCTGGCCCCGCCCAGACATGGCGGCCACCAGGGTCCCGAGCCTTGGCTTCCGTGGCCAACCCGCAGGGCACCGCAGCCTGCGCTCTGTCCCGCTAGCCTCCGTGGAGCCTCCCAGGTTGCCGGGACAGCTCTGCACCTCGGGGCGGTTGGGGGAGTAGGACGGAGGGCCCGTCTCCCGACCCGGCTGCGACTCCCATGTCACTCCACCCGGGAAGAGGCAGCGCGGGGCTCAAGGGATCCACGAGTTCCGCTTGATGGCAGTATTGCACCACGCATGCCAACCGGCCCTTCCCCCAGGGCCTCTCCCTCCGCCCTTGCCGAAGAAAAAGGCCGAGCCCTGTCCACCCTGGCTCCAACATGGCGGCTCCCGCGTCTCCGCCACTCCGCCTCTCCCCGAGCTCATGACTTTGCGTGGAGACGAGCCTCGGCCTCTCCCCTCTGCTTCCCCTTAGCCTGCTCCCCAGCCCAACACAGGGGCGAGGCTCCGCGAGGCCCAGCGACGTTCACCAAGGCTCCCGGCAGTGGCCAGAGCCCGTGCGGCACTCCATCGCTACCCGCGCACCCCTGCAGCACACCTCAGGGGACACACTGGTTTGGTTTCCTTTGCTTTGGTCTGGTCTGGTCTGGTCTTGCCGTGGGCGAGCCCCAGCCACCCCAGCAAGTCGGTACCCGGTCCTCGGTCAGAACTCCCGGAGAGGCCAGTTGACCCGAGGCCCCCAGCGGCCAGACGCGAGGGGCGCAGCGGCCCGCGGGCACCGGCCGTGGGTCGACAATGGAGTCCACCTCCCGCGGCCAGAGGACCGAGGGGTCCCAAACACCTTCGCTTCGCCCCTGGCCTCAAGTCGACCCCACCCCACCGCCCGGGATTCCGGGGAGGACCTTGGCCCACCCGGGCCAGTGTGGAGGCGCTGGAGCCCCCACGGTCGCCAAAGCGGCTCCGTGCCTGCCCCGTCCATCTCCGGACAGCTCCCAACGGCTGCCACGGGGCAGGCCAGGGGAGAACGCACGTGCGCCCACGCTCTCGAGGACCGCGCCTTTCCCGGCCCAGCGGTACCAGGCCCGCACGACACTGCTGCCCTTCTTGCCCGTCAGTCGGCCCAGATCCTACGGTGGACACCTCACGGTCATGTCCAGTGCACCCAGACAACCCGCCTCTCATGCCTGGGACATAACAGAAGCCGGAAGCACGCACCCACCCACCCTTGCACACAGACTCACTCGCTCACATTCTCTCACACAAACACACCACCCACACGTTAGGGAACACTTAGACTCTCGCAAAATGCACACTACACTCACTCCCAAGAACAGGTAGGCAGCGGACACACGCCCCCACACACACACCCAGTGTCCCCCAGGAAAGAAGGGAGACCACAGCTGCACCTCACCCTTTTCATCCTCAGGAGGTGACCTACACACCCCACAGCAAGCGCCCCAGCAGGTGAATGATGGATGTCTGCTGCTACCCCTGGCTGATTGCCCAAGGGCAGAAGGGTGCACCTGTCATCCAGGCGGACCGCTCTCCCTGCTCTAGTCCCGCTTCAACCCTTGGGGAACACTTTCGCTTTCTGCCCTACAAAGAGATAGGCGGCTCTCCCCCAAAATCTGGCCTGAGAGGCTCACCGCCTCATCCTTCCTAGGGCAGGAGTGGATATTCCATCCCACCTGTGGAAGCAACAGGCCCACTCACGACATTCTCCCCCCACCAGGGGCCGTCTCCAGGTCTGGAGGGTCCTTTTGGTCCCTTCCCACGTGTCAGTTCCACCACCCCTTGGACACAAACCCTGCTCCCTTGGGAGACTCACGCCCCGAGAGCAGGGGCTGCGGCTGGGGCTGGGAGGGGCGGGGGGGCTGGAGAAAGGACAAGCGGAGGGCCCTGTTCTGTGAACTTGGAGACATGCGTTTGGCAAACAGATGCTCCTCCCCAAGATATCCTGGCACCAGCCAAGTCGGACGTGGTCCGATGGCATCGTCAGGCACGCCACCTGTCGGCCCCCAGGGCCCATGTGAAGAGACTAGGGGCGGCGGTGGTTGCCAGAAGCGACGAGCGTCCGCCCCCGCTCAGGGCTGCCTGCGCCTCCGCGATACTCTCTCTGACACGCGCGCTCGGCCGGGCAGGCCTCACATCAAAGGGTCATCCCGGACACTCTCGCCCGGCAGGCCTTCCAACTGGCTGGCAGCAGTTGGACTCCACGCGCCCCCTCCCCCACCACCACCCGGCTCCCCAGGTTGAAACCCCAGTTTCCATGTGCGAGTGCCACCCTCCTAGGGATTCCCGCCAGACCACAGAGCAAAGACCTGAGCACCCTCAGAGCGCAGGCAGGAGACACGGAAGACCCCCAAGGGGAGATGCGCCCCCACGGGAAGGAAGCGCCTGGCTCCAAGAGCAGTCAACGGCCCGGATGTTCGGGATCAGGACCGCGCCAAGAGAGGGTACGCCGTCCTCTCGCTGAGGTGGGATGGCCTTGGGTTCGCACCAGCTCGCCCAGCAGAGGCCGGAAGGTCCCCAAGGTCCCCCACGGTGCCCAGGTCGGGACTGGGTGAAAGAGGCTCCGGACATCCTGCCCGGGGACCTCCCGGCCCTCAAAGCCTCAGCCTCCGCAGTCACCGCACGACGCCCAATTGACCACCTGCGGTCAAGAGTGAGCCAGCAAGACCTTGCTCCTAGCCGCGGGCGGGTGAACCACGTCCTCCCTCGCGTGGGTACCCCAGAGGCGGGCAGGGCCTCACGGTTGCGGTGGCGGCAGTTGGCGCCGGGCTCTCTGGCAACGGCTGGGGAAATGGAGATTCGGAGGTCAATAGGCAATACCGATGTGCGGGGGAGTGCCGCCCGGG
>NW_024423319.1:33368618-33437663 GCF_017311325.1 Ursus maritimus | reverse complement strand
CCCCCCCCCCCCCCCCACCAGGGGCCGTCTCCAGGTCTGGAGGGTCCTTTTGGTCCCTTCCCACGTGTCAGTTCCACCACCCCTTGGACACAAACCCTGCTCCCTTGGGAGACTCACGCCCCGAGAGCAGGGGCTGCGGCTGGGGCTGGGAGGGGCGGGGGGGCTGGAGAAAGGACCGCAGCGGAGGGGCCCTGTTCTGTGAACTTGGAGACATGCGTTTGGCAAACAGATGCATCCTCCCCAAGATATCCTGGCACCAGCCAAGTCGGACGTGGTCCGATGGCATGCGTCCAGGCACGCCACCCCTGTCGGCCCCCCAGGGCCCATGTGAAAGAGACTAGGGCGGCCGGTGGTTGCCAGAAGGCGACGAGCGTCCGCCGCCCCGCTCAGGGCTGCCTGCGCCTCCGCGATACTCTCCTCTGACACGCGCTCGGCCCGGGCAGGCCTCACATCCAAAGGGTCATCCCGGACACTCTCGCCCGGCAGGCCTTCCAAACTGGCTGGCAGACAGTTGGACTCCACGCGCCCCCCCCCCCCCCGCCACACCACCCCGGCTCCCCCAGGTTGAAACCCCCAGTTTCCATGTGCGAGGAGTGCCACCCTCCCTAGGGATTCCCGCCAGACCACAGAGCAAAGACCTGAGCACCCTCAGAGCGCAGGCAGGAGACACGGAAGACCCCCAAGGGGAGATGCGCCCCCACGGGAAGGAAGCGCCTGGCTCCAAGAGCAGTCAACGGCCCGGATGTTCGGGATCAGGACCGCGCCAAGAGAGGGTAACGCCGTCGGCCCCTCGCTGAGGTGGGATGGCCTTGGGTTCGCAGCCAGCTCGCCCAGCAGAGGCCGGCCAAGGTCCCCAAGGTCCCCCACGGTGCCCAGGTCGGGACTGGTGAAAGAGGCTCCGGACATCCTGCCCGGGGACCTCCCGGCCCTCAAAGCCTCAGCCTCCGCAGTCACCGCATCGACGCCCAATTGACCACCTGCAGTCAAGAGTAGGCCAGCAAAGCCCTTGCTCCTAGCCGCGGGCGGGTGAACCACGCCTCCCTCCGCGTGGGTACCCCAGAGGGCGGGCAGGGCCGTCAACGGTTGGGCGGAGCGGGTTGGGTCTCTGGCAACGGCTGGGGAAATGGAGATTCCGAGGTCAATAGGCAATACCGATGTGGCGGGGGCGGGGGGGGGGGGTTGGCCGGCCGGGGCGGGGGTAGGGCGGCGGTTCAAGAAGCAGGTGAGCGAGCAAGGTCCAGGGACGAGGCCTCTCGATCCCCTGCTCAAAACGCCCGCCCCGCCCACCAAGGAGCCCACGGCGGTTTTCCGGGACGGTGACACGAGGGAGGAGAAGCGGCAATTGGCTGCCTTCAGGACTGGTGGGGGTACTGGACTGTGGGGGGTACGGGGATAGCGGCCTGTGCGGCTGCGGTGAGAGGCGGGGCGAGAACGTGCCCAAACGCACGCGGAGTGGAAGCCGGTGGGTGGGGTGGGTGGTGTGGGGAGAATGTCGTGAGTGGGCCTGTTGCTTCCACAGGTGGGATGGAATATCCACTCCTGCCCTAGGAAGGATGAGGCGGTGAGCCTCTCAGGCCAGACTTTTGGGGGGAGAAGCGGCCTATTCCGTTTGTAGGGCAGAAAGCGAAAGTGTTCCCCAAGGGTTGAAGCGGGACTAGAGCAGGGAGAGCGGTCCGCCTGGATGACAGGTGCACCCTTCTGCCCTTGGGCAATCAGCCAGGGGTAGCAGCAGACATCCATCATTCACCTGCTGGGGCGCTTGCTGTGGGGTGTGTAGGTCACCTCCTGAGGATGAAAAGGGTGAGGTGCAGCTGTGGTCTCCCTTCTTTCCTGGGGGACACTGGGTGTGTGTGTGGGGGGGCGTGTGTGTCCGCGTTCCTACCTGTTCTTGGGAGTGAGTGTAGTGTGCATTTTGCGAGAGTCTAAGTGTTCCCTAACGTGTGGGTGGTGTGTTTGTGTGAGAGAATGTGAGCGAGTGAGTCTGTGTGCAAGGGTGGGTGGGTGCGTGCTTCCGGCTTCTGTTATGTCCCAGGCATGAGAGGCGGGTTGTCTGGGTGCACTGGACATGACCGTGAGGTGTCCACCGTAGGATCTGGGCCGACTGACGGGCAAGAAGGGCAGCAGTGTCGTGCGTGGGCCTGGTACCGCTGGGCCGGGAAAGGCGCGGGTCCTCGAGAGCGTGGGCGCACGTGCGGCTTGCCCCTCCCTGGCCTGCCCCTCGCGTGGCAGCCGTTGGGAGCTGTCCGGAGATGGAGGCCGGGGCAGGCACGGAGCCGCTTTGGCGACCGTGGGGGGGCTCCAGGCCGCCCTCCACACTGGCCCGGGTGGGCCAAGGTCCTCCTCGGAATCCCCGGGCGAGTGGGGGTGGGGTCGACTTGAGGCCAGGGGCGAAGCGAAGGTGTTTGGGACCCCTCGGTCCTCTGGCCGCGGGAGGTGGACCTCATTGTCGACTCCACGGCCGGTGCCCGCGGGCCGCTGCCGCCCCTCGCGTCTGGCCGCTGGGGGCCTCGGGGTCAGGCTGGCCTCTCCGGGAGTTCTGACCGAGGACCGG
The DNA here is from genome assembly GCF_017311325.1 of Ursus maritimus. Lineage (NCBI taxonomy): Eukaryota > Metazoa > Chordata > Mammalia > Carnivora > Ursidae > Ursus > Ursus maritimus. The sequence goes on along the minus strand of NW_024423319.1, from coordinate 33,435,112 downwards.
GTACCGACTTGCTGGGGGTGGCTGGGGCTCTGGGCCCACGGCAAGACCAGACCAGACCAGACCAAAGCAAAGGAAACCAAACCAGTGTGTCCCCTGAGGTGTGCTGCAGGGGTGCGCGGGTAGCGATGGAGTGCCGCACGGGCTCGTGGCCACTGCCGGGAGCCTTGGTGAACGTCGCTGGGCCTCGCGGAGCCTCGCCCTCGGTGTTTGGGCTGGGAGGCAGGCTAAGGGGAAGCAGAGGGGACGAGGCTCGAGGCTCGTCTCCACGCAAAGTCAAGAGCGGGGGTGTGCGCCCCCAGGAGAGAGGCGGAGTGGCGGAGACGCGGGAGCCGCCATGTTGGAGCCAGGGTGGACAGGGCTCGGCCTTTTTTCTTCGGCAAAGGGCGGAGGGAGAGGCCCTGGGGGAAGGGCCGGTTGGCATGCGTGGTGCAATACTGCCATCAAGCGGAACTCGTTGGGGATCCCTTGAGCCCCGCGCTGCCTCTTCCCGGGTGGAGTGACATGGGAGTCGCAGCCGGGTCGGGAGACGGGCCCTCCGTCCTACCCCCCCCAACTGCCCCGAGGTGCAGAGCTGTCCCGGGCAACCTGGGAGGCTCCACGGACGGCTAGCGGGACAGAGCGCAGGCTGCCGGTGCCCTGCGGGTTGGCCACGGGAAGCCAAGGCTCGGGACCCTGGTGGCCGCCATGTCTGGGCGGGGCCAGGGGCGCTGGGCGTCTGGCCCTTGGGCGTTTGGCCGCGTGCCCCCTCCCCTAGGGGCGAGAGCGGCATTGGCCTGTGCGGACCCGGGGCCCTGCAAGCCCCGCCAAAGACCGACACCGGCAGGGGCATTTGGGGGCCGCCGCCTTTGCCAGGGCTGGGGGGTGGGGGCGTGGTGGCGGGACCCCGATGTCCCTGTGTCCGGTTCGAGGATCACGTGTGCGTCCTGGCCACCCCGTGTCAAGGGGCCTTGAGGTTGACTCGGGAGGAGGGGCGGTGCGACGGTGGGCGTGGAGCGGAGTCCTGAAAGGACAGGCGGTCCCGGGAGAGCGAAAGTGGAAGCAAGAGCAGCAGCAGCAGCCTCCCGCACCGCCGCACCCACTCGTGCACCCCCACAGCACCACCACGACCACGTCCGGGGCCCAAAGAGCGGTTGCCTGCGCGACCGGGCAGCTGCGGTGCCATCTCCCGGGGCTTCCCCTCTGGCCGAGAGGCCACCCCAGTGCTCCTCGGTCAAGTCTAGGCGGAGACTTGCGTCTGCCAAGGCCTCTGGATCGGCCCGCTTCAGTGTCTGGGCCTCCTTCACCAACATCCCACCAGAGTGTTCAGGGCAGTGACAAGGAATGGCCCGCTGGCTCAGTCCCATTGCCACACCTGCTTCGATGCCCGCCGTCAACCGATCGTGTGGGAGAGTCGCCGAAAGGGCCGGGCTGCGGCACCCTGGGCAGGGGCCCGCCCCTTTTGCCCCGATGCACCCACAGATGCACCCGCAGTCGGCCCCTGCCCATGGCCCGAAGGAGGCTCCCGCTCTGGATCATCGGGCCGACCCGTGGAGACCGGGCTGTCCCGATAGCTGACACACACGTGGAAGAGGTCCGGGTGGGCGAGCCTTCCCCACACCCACCACCCCCACCCACCGGCTTCCACTCCGTGCGTTTGGCACATTCCGCCCCCGCCTCTCACCCGCAGCCGCGGCCGCTATCCCCAGTACCCCACCGAGTCCAGTACCCCACACCGAGTCCTGAAGGCAGCCAATTGCCGCTTCTCCTCCCTCACACCACGTCACCGTCCCGGAAAACCGCGTGGCTCCTTGGTGGCGGGGGCGGCGGTTTGAGCAGGGTCAGAGGCCTCAGTCCCTGGACCTTTGTCGCTCACCTGCTTCTTGGCCAACCGCCGCCCGCCGTAGCCCCCCGTCCCCCCCGGCCGGCCAACCCCCCGCCGGGCGCCACCCGCCACATCGGTTGCCTATTGACCTCCGGAATCTCCATTTCCCCAGCCGTTGCCAGAGGCCACCCGGCGCCCGCACCCGCTTGCCGAGCGGCCCTGCCCGCCCTCTGGGGTCCACGCGGAGGGAGGACGTGGTTCACCCGCCCGCGGCTAGGAGCAAGGAGCTTTGCTGGCCTACTCTTGACTGCAGGTGGTCAATTGGTGGGTCGATCGGTGACTGCGGAGGCTGAGGCTTTGGAGGGCCGGGAGGTCCCGGGCAGGATGTCCGGAGCCTCTTTCACCAGTCCCGACCTGGGCACCGTGGGGGACCTTGGGGACCTTGCCGGCCTCTGCGGGCGGCTGCTGAACCCAAGGCCATCCCACCTCAGCGAGGCGACGGCGTTACCTCTCTTGGCGCGGTCGTGATCCCGAACATCCGGGCCGTTGACTGCTCTTGGAGCCAGGCGCTTCCTTCCCGTGGGGCCCATCTCCCGTTGGGGTTCTTCTGTGGCTCCTGGCTGTGTTCTGAGGATGTTCTGGTCTTTGCTGTGTATTGTGAAGGGAATCCCTAGGGCGGGTGCCAAGCTTCAGAGAATGGAGAGGGGGGGTTTCAGCCTTGGGTGCGGAGGAGGAGACGAAGTGCCTGTTAGTCCTACCTCTTGAGTGCCCCGACGTCAGAGCTCCCGTAGGCAACTTGGTTTGCTTCAGACAATGCTAGGGGGAGTATGGAGGAGTCCCAGTAATGCTCTCTTTTGGGTAAAGCTGTATAATGTAGGTTGGTAAATGACACATTTTTGTGCAGGTGTTAAACATTTTATGTTTAGCTTGCGTGGTGCGAAATGTCAGCATTTTTAGGTTTGTTGTTTTTTTTTTTGGAAGAAGCCCTTTTGTGTACATAGTAATAGTCTGTACATCTTGTTTTCATGTTTCGGTTCTTTTTTATGCTTTTTTTTCCCTTATAGGTTTTCAGCAATTTTATATATTATGAGGTATGATCAGTTTTTTGTTTTCATTTAGTGTATTAGTATTGGAGGCTGTATTGATTTTCATTGTTAGGTTGTAGGTTTAATGAGGATGCTTTCGATATTATAGCATACACATATGCGTTTGCAGAGAAACTGAGTTCATTCTGGTTTTTTTGATATTGAAGAATTTGTTTTGTTGGAACATCATTTATAGGATAATCAAAGAGGATATGCATAGCCTTGGTTTCACGAAACTTCACAGTGTGATTTTAAGCACGGCTGTTTCCAGCATTGACTTATCAGGCACTTCAAATAATGCCATTTGAATAGTGTGTGTGTTTCAGGGAAAGGTTTTGTGGTTAAATCCTATGTGTATTTGAAATTTTCTGGTCAGTTTTGCCCACTTGATGGCAAGAGGTAGGTCATTAGTTGGTGATGGATACCATCTTTTGTGAGCAGTCTACATCGACTTGCCCTGTGCTCCCATCACAGAAGCAATGGGGCATTTCTGGGCATCAGGTCTCACAGATCACTGGGATGGAGAAGGACGTGTCAATTTTCATACATTCAAATGGATTTTGATCTCACACTGGATTAAGTATCTTCAAAAGCTTCTTGGGGCCATGATCTGTTTGGACAGTGAGTGAGTGTATGTAAGAGCTGAACCCCGAGGTTACAAATGCGACGTAAGGTTCCTGGAATTCAAGTCTGGCTGTTCACTTCAGCCTGTACATTCCTCCGTGTGTGCATATAAACTGAAGCAACAGAGCCTGGTTCAGGGGACAGTCTGTCAGCATCAGGAGATTCCGGTGAGCCATGTCCGGTCCCTCTTCTCCAGGGTCCCATCCATTCTTCAATAATACAGATTTGTACTTGTTAGAGTTTTGTAGCTCACCCATCTTCCTTTCATTGATGGTCTCCAGACTAAGTCTTCATCCTCTGTTCTTGCTTCTTGCCCCAAGTCGGGGCCACTTGGCATCCTAAAATGGTTTCTGTTATACTGTAAGTATGGTTGATTTTGCTTCCTGAAAATTCATGAGACTCATATCGTGACTATGTAAAGATGCCATCAAAGCTTCACTACAGAAAATGATATTTGTATTTTAAATTGAAGGGGAAATAATAAAACTTGTCGCTAACAGTGAATTAAGACATAGAAGGATTATTCTTGTACACAGATTACCTTAGTCCAGTCATGTAGAAAGCTATCATTATTGAGTTTTTTTCCTCTCTGGAATTTCTTTTCACAAGTCTTTTTAGTTCACCTTGAAAACTGTTCTTTATTATTCCCAGCATGTTTGATAATACTGTAGTCTACATTAAGAATTTTGTTGTTCTTGAAAGTAATCATTGTATATAATGTAGTATAGAACCAATTTTTACTGTACTGAGCATTAGTTTTCAATATATTCTTAATGTTATAGTATAGATATTAAGAACATGTCCAGGGGCGCCTGGGTGGCTCAGTGGTTAAGCGTCTGCCTTCGGCTCAGGTCGTGATCCCAGTGTTCTGGGATCGAGCCTGCATCGGGCTCCCTGCTCAGTGGGAAGCCTGCTTTTCCCCCTCTCACTCCCCCTGCTTGTGTTCCCTCTCTCGCTGCCTCTTTCTCTGTCAAATAAATAAAAAATCTTTACAAAAAAAAAAAACAACAAAAAACCTGTCTATGTTGGGGAAGTGATGTCTGTATTCTTCAAACAACATGTCCCTGTTTTCTTTCCCCCCAGCCATGGATATTTGTCATTATGCTTTGTTTTTCTGTGAAGTGAACCACTTTACTTTCCCACATATATGTGGAATCACCAAGATTTGTTTTTTGTTTATTTTTAAGAATAGCTATGTTAACGTGTGTAAGGGAGTAAGTATCTCATTTTGTTTTTAATTTATTCTTCTCCGAAGTTTAGTGACGTTAATCATCTTTTCATATTCTGGTTGGCCATGTGTATGTCATCTTGAGAGAAATGTGCTTTGAAAATTTTACACATTAGTTCAGCAGGTTGTTTTCTGTTGTTTTGATGTAGGAGTTCTTTATATATTTTAGGTATTAATACGTTATCAAGTGTTTGTTTTGCAAATATTTTCTGCCATTCTGTACATTGTCTTTTCACTCTTGCTTGTGTCCTTTGACTCAAAACAGTTTTTATTTTGTAGTCTCATTTGTCTGTTTTTCCTTTTTTGCCTGTTGTTTTCATGTCATACCCAAGAAATCACTGCCAAATCCAATGTCAGTAAAATGTTAACCATGTTTTCTTCTAGCTTTTTTATAGTTTTGCCTTTTACATTTAGGGCTTTAACATAATTTGCGTTGGTTTTTGTATATTGTGTAGCGTAAGTGTCCAACTTCTTTCCTATGTGGATATCCAGTTGGCCCAACACTATTTGTTGAAGAGACTGCGTTTCACCATCCCGAGGTGTTGGCGTCATTGTTGAAAATCGTTTGATCATACAAATGATGATGTGTTTCTGGCTCTCTGGTCTTCTCCATTGGTCTACGTATCCGTCTTCGTGGTGGTTCCACGCTGTATTGATGAGTGTGTAACAATTTTCTAGCAAATTCTGAAATCAGGGTGTGTGAGTCCTCTACCTTTGTTCTTTTCAAGGTTATTTTGAGGTTTTGGTGGTCCCTTGAAATTCCTTTATGAATTTTAGGATGTTTCCGTTTTCTGCAAAAAGCATCCCTGGTATTTTGATAGGGATTGCAGTGAACCTGAAGAAGCTTTGGGTAATGCTGACATCTTCCCACGGGCTGTTTTTCGACACATTTGTGTATTCTTTACTGTTTCTCATCAATAGTTTGTAGTTTTCAGTATACGAGTTTTTTGCTTCCTTGGTTAGGTTTATTCATTAGTATTTTATTCTTTTTGATGGTATTGTGAATAGAATTCTCTTCGTAATTTCCTTCATAGTTTCTTCCTGTAGCCTAAGTTTTTAACCTCTTTAACGAGCTTCATTGTTTTATTAATTGATAAAGGGTGTCCTCATTTCGGATCCTCCTATTTCATAGATCTGTAAAAAGATGAAAACGTAAACCACTGTTATTGTTATCACTTGCAGGAAGACCCCGAGAATTCCAAGGTTTTCATGTGTTGTTTCCTCACATGGGAAAGAAGCTATAATTATTTTGGATCAAAAATTCATTTCTGTGTTATGTGCTATTGGGCAATCGTCGATTTTTTAAAACAATACTACTTTTAAAAATCAAAATTGAAATTCCCCGTTTGTCTACCAAAAAAAAGATCCCAGTACAGAGATGATTGAAAGAGCTTCCTCGACATCCCATTGTCCAGTAGTAGACCTAATGCACAGTTTGGTCATTTAAACTTTTTTTTTTAACCATGTGTAAATGACCAACAGGACACAGGTATCTGGATATACGTGCAGGCGACAAATACGTGTGTATATAGTAGACTTTTGTCCTTTGTTTGTATAAATGTAAGGAGGAACCTGCATTTTCTTCAGATTTGCTCAGGGCTTGAAATGAACATGAAATTTCTCATACATAACCAGATATACACAGCATGGATTTGTAGTGATGGTGGCAGAATATGCAACCTCACAATGTGCCACTTTGGCATAAAGACTATTGAGTTGAAGGCAGTTAAGCAGAAGCCTACACAAGCAAAGCTCCAAGCCCTCTCCCCATTTGCCTAAAAGTCGGCATAAATTTTAAAAGATGTCCTCTATATCTACCAGGAAGGAGAAAAGTTACTCCCTGGAGAAAACATTAGTCCCTTAGCATGGAGAGGGCACTAGAGAAATCTACAGAACGGATTTTACTGACTAACCTTTATCTACCATGAGTTTCCCATATATTTGCCTTCTCACAATTTATTGTCTTGGAGACTCAAGGTCCTTTTCTATTATCATGTAATTACTCTAAAAGTTTATTGCTCCTCTGCTAAAATACTGTGTAAACTCAAGTTGTAACCAAGCCTTTGTGTTGCTTAACTCTGGGGACTCCCATGTGTCATAGGGAGGATACACAGGTTAATAAATTTCTGTTTGTTTACTCTTGTTCATCTATCTATTGTTATAGTGGCCTCAGCAAGAACTTAGAATAGTAAAAGAAAATTATTTTTCCCTTCTGCTGGTGGGCAAATAATGTCTGTCATGGAACAATAAAGCGGGAAACTTAATATTGACAATTTATAAAACTATTTACAATTGAAAGAAGTTTAAACAAGTAGTGTCAAAAAATAATGTAAGTTTGTAACATTCCTAAGCCTGATGTTATGATGGACTTAGTTGCTCCATCCCCAAATGAGAGAACCAGGTTTCCAAGAAGAGGCACTTCTTGGGGCATCTGGGTGGCTCAGTTGGTTAGCGTCTGGCTTCAGCTCAGGTCATGATCTCGGGGTCCTGGGAATCGAGCCCCACCATGGGGCCCCTGCTCCTCCCTCGCCTTCTGCCTGCCCCTCCCCTTGCTGGTGCATGCACTCGCCCTCTCTTTCAAATAAATAAAATAAAATCATAAAATCTTAAAAAAAGAAAAGAAAAGAAAAAAAACAGGCACTTCTTGAACCACATCACCTCGTGCACTTTGCTAAGGACCTGCTACGGGACCAGTGCTGCTTCCTGGCCTTCCCGGGGCTGCTGCAAGTGGTATCCGTGACGCCTAGGTGGGTGGGGATGTGCTGGGTCACAGTGACTCCTAGGTACCTGACTGGTGCATTTATTTAAATATGTCCTCATTTAGAAAAATAAATCCCATGTTTTTACAAAGTAAGGTGTGCAGAAACAGGTAGTGTAGTGTAGAGAGGAAAGGAAGACAACCACTCATGCCACCAGAGATGAAGAGTGTTGATTTGGGGTATGTGTCCTCCATGCATTTTGTTCCTTAGAAGGGGGTGGAGAAAGAGCTGGAAATAAAGATCCTTTAAAAACAACAGTCTAGGGGCACCTGGGTGGCGCAGTTGATTCAGCGTCTGACTCTTGGTTTCGGTTTAGGTTATGATCTCAGGGGTGTGAGATCGAGCCCTGCATCAGGCTCTGTGCTCAGTGCAGAGTCTGCTTAAGATTCTCTCTTCCTCTGCCCCTCTCCCTTGCTCTCTCTTTCTCTCTCTCACAAATGAATAAATAAATCTTAGGAAAAAACCAAAATAAAAGCGATAGTCTAAGGAGCTTCCTAGACTCATTGGTAACTTGCAGCTATTTTGTTTCTAAACAATTGACTATGAAGGGTTTTTGTTGTTGTTGTTGTTGACTCTTCAATTCCATTGGTAAGGTAATCATTTTTTTTCTTACTTGATTATTTTTAAGAAAAAAAAACTTAACAAATGCTGAAGTGTTTCAAAGGAGAACTAAAGTAACCCCTGCCCAGATCTACCCCCCAGTGTAATCACCCTTAAAAGAAACTCTTTAAAAGAAATATATAATGTTTTGGGGCGCCTGGGTGGCTCAGTCATTAAGCGTCTGCGTTCAGCTCAGGGCGTAATCCCAGGGTCATGGGATTGAGCTTCACAATGGGCTTCCTGCTCTGCTGGGAGCCTGCTTCTTCCTCTCCCTCTCCCCCTGCTTGTGTTCCCTCCCTCGCTGGCTTTCTCTGTCTCTGTCAAATAAATAAATAAAATCTTAAAAAAAAAAAAAGAAATACATAAAGTTTTAAAATGTGTGTTTTTTTTTTTTAGAATTTATTTGTCAGAGAGAGAGAGCACAAGCAGGGGGAGTGGCAGGCAGAGGAAGAAGCAGGCTCCCTGCTGTGCAGAGAGCCCCACCTGGGGTTCAGTCCCAGGACCCTGGGATCATGACCTGAGCCGAAAGCAGATGCTTAACTGACTGAGCAACTCAGGCATCCCTAAAAGATACTCTTAAAAGTAATCCATAGCTAAGAAGGAAAGAATTACTGAGAAAGAATAACAAAGTTGGAGGTACCACAATCCCATATTTGAAGCTATAATACAAAGCTGTAGTAGTCAAAAGAGTATGGTACTGGCACAAAAACACACACAGATCAGTGGAACAGAATAGAGAGCCCAGAAATAAATCCATGCTTATATAGTCAATTAACCTATGGCCAAGGAAGTGAGAATATACAGTGGGGAAAAGACAATCTCTTCAATAAACGGTGTTGGGAAAACTGGACAGCTACATGCAAAAGAATGAAACTGGACCAATTTTACACCAAATACAAAAATAAACTGTAAATGGATTAAGGACCTAAATGTGAGAACTGACACCATAAAACTCCTAGAAGAAAACCTAGGCAGTAATTTCTTTGATGTTGGCGGTAGAAACATTTTACTAGGTATGTTTCCTTAGGCAAGAGAAATAAGCAAAAATAAACTCTTGGGACTACACTTTTATAAAAAGTATTTGGGACACCTGACTGGTAGAGCATACAGTTCTTGATCTCAGGGTCATGAGTCTGAGCCTAACGTTGGGGTGGAGTTTACTTAAAAAAAAAAAAAAAAAAACTTTTGCACAATCAAGGAAACCAGCAAAACAACAATGCAGCATACTGAATGGGAGAAGGTATTTTCAAATGATATATCTGATAAAGGGCTAATATCTAAAATATATAAAGAACTTATACGACTCAACACCAAAAAATCAAATAATCTGATTAGTAATGGGCACAAGACCCAAATAGACATTTTTCCAAAGACATACAAATGGCCAACAGACACATGAAAAGATGATGAACATCACTCATCATTAGGGAAACACACATCAAACCACAATGAAATATCACCATAGACCTATAAGAATGCCTACAATAAAAAACACAACAAATGACAAAGTGCTGTCAAGGGTATGGAGAAAAAGGAACCCTGCTGCTCTGTTGGTGGGAAGACCAGCACAGGCTCCTGCCCACACTACATCTCCTGACCAGAGAGTTCTGCAGGGTCTCAGTTCTGGCGAGGGTGCCGACTGGCCTCATTTCACAAGCAGACCAGAGCACAGCTAGTTAAAACTTGACACATTTAGGTCAGGGACCAAAAAGCAGGAGACATAACTGATTTTTTTTTTTTTTTAAGATTTTATTTATTTATTTGAAGAACACAAGCAGGATGGGGGCGGAGGAAGGGGCAGAGAGAGAGAGAGAGAGAGAGAGAAGCAGACTCCCTACTGAGCAGGGAGCCTGATGCGGGGTTTGATTCCAGGACACCGGGATCATGACCAGAGCCAAAGGCAGATGCTTAACCGACTGAGCCACCCAGGCATCCCTAAACTGCTGATTTCTGTTGGCTTCCACAGTAAACTAGAGGCTTAAAAAAAAGAAAAGAAAAAGAAATTTATCCCAAATGAAAACAAGATAAAGCCACAGCCTGAGATCTGAGCAAAACAGATATAAGTAACATGCCCAATGGAGACTTTAAAGCAATGATCATAAAGATACTCACTGAACTTGAGAAAAGAGTGAGACCCTTACCACAGAGACAAAGGAGTTAAGAATCAATCACAGAGGAAGAGTGCAATAAATGAAATTAGAAACAGGCTTGATGCAACGAACAGCAGGCTGGAAGAGGCAGAGGAACGAATTAATGACCTAGAAGACAAGGTAATGGAAAGCAATGAAGCTGAACAAAAAAGGGAAAAAAGCATTATGCCAAACAGGAATAGACTTAGGGAACTCAGTGACTCCATCAATCGTAAAAACATTTGTCTTGTAGGAGTCCTAGAAGAAGAGAGAGAAAAGGCGGCAGAAAATTTATTTGAAGAAATAATAGCTGAAAACTTCCCTGACCTGGGGAAGGAAACAGACATCCCGATCCAGGAGGCACAGAGAACTCCCATCAAAATCAACAAAAGCAGGCCCACAGCAAGACATATTGTAATTAAATTCACAAAATATAATAAATGTTTTTTTAGATAAAGAAAAAAATCTCAAAAGTAGGAAGACAGACTAAGTCAGTAACTTACAAGGGAAAACCCATAAAGCTAGCAGATTTTTCAAACAAATTTTTACAAGCCAGAAAGCAGTGCAATGACATAGTCAAAGTGCTGAATGGGAAAATTCAGCAGCTAAGTATACTGCATCAGCAAAGCTATCACTGAGAATAAAGGGACAGGTAAGGAGTTTCCCAGACAAATGAAAACTAAAGGAGTTCATGATCACTAAACTAGCCCTGCAAGAAATATTAAAGAGGACCCTTTGAGTGGAAAGGAGACCAAATGTGACAGTATAAATGTAGGAAATACAAAAGCAGTGAGTATTTCTGTAAAAAATCAAGTCAAGGAACTCACAGAAAAAGGATATAAAATATATACCCAAAACATGGGCAGGAGAGGAGAAAAGAATGGGTTCAAACTTAAATAGCCATCAACTTAATAAAGACTATAGTTATATGCAGAAAAGTTTATATACAAACCTAATGGTAACCATATATCAAAAACTACCAAAAAACATGCAAGAATAGAGAAAAAAATCCAAATAGATCACTAAAGAAAATCAGCAAGGCATGAAAGAAACACAAAAAAGGATCAGAGAAAATGTCCAGAAACAACAAAACAAGTAATAAAATGGCAATAAATCCATATATATCAATAATTACATTGAATGTAAATGGACTGAATCTCCACCCAAAAGACATAGGGTGTCAGATAAAACAAACAAACGAGACCCATGTTTATGCTGCCCGCGAGAGACTCAATTTAGAACTAAAGACCCCTGTAGATTGAAAGTGAGGGGATGGGGAAACATGAGTCATGCAAATGGATGTCAAAAGAAAGCCAGAGTAGCAATGCTTATATGGGACAAACTAGACTTTAAAACAAAGACTGTAGAGAAAGAGGCAAAGAAGGGTACTATGTAATAATAAAGGGGACAGTCCAACTAGAAGATATAACAATTGTAAATATATAAAACAATAAACAAAGGAACTAATTGATAATAATACAAAAATAGTAGAGGACTTTAATACCCCACTTCAGTGGACAGATCATCTAAACAGAAAATCAACAAGGAAATAATGCCTTTGAATGACACACTGGACTAGATGGACTCAACAGATATACTGAGAACATTCTATCCTTAAACAGCAGAATACACATTCTTTCTAAGTGCACGTGGAACATTCACTAGAGTAGATCATATATTAGGTCACAAAATAGGTCTCAACAAATACAAAAAGACTGAAATCATACTATGTACCTTTTCTGACCACAACATTATGAAACTAGAAATCAACCACAAAAATTCTGGAAAGACCACAAATATATGGAGGTTAAATAACATGCTATTAAACAATGAATTAGTCATCCAGGAAATCAAAGAAAAAAATACATGGAAACAAGTGAAAATGAAAACACAATCCAAAACCACTGGGATGCAGCAAAAGCAGTCCTAAGAGGGGAGTATATAGCAATACGAGCCCTTCATCAAGAAGCAAGAAAAATCGTAAATAACCTAGTCGTACACCTAAAAGAGCTAGCAAAAGAACAATTAAAGCTTAAAGCCAGCAGAGGGAAGGAAATGATAAAGATTAGAGCAGAAATAAATGATATAGGGGCACCTAGGTGGCTCAGATGGTTAAGCATCTGCCTTCAGCTCGGGTTGTGATCTGGGGGTCCTGGGATCAAGCCCCGTGTCTGGCTCCCGGCTCAGCAGGGAGTCTGTTTCTCCCTTTCCCTCTGCCTCTCCTCCTGCTCATGCTTTCTCTCTCTCTCTCTCTGCCTTGAATAAATAAAATCTTTAGAAAAGAAATGATATAGAAAATAAACAAACCATTGAACAGATCAATGAAACCAAGAGCTGGTTCTTTGAAAAAAGTAATAAAATTGATAAACCTCTAGCCAGACTTATCATAAGAAAAGAGAAAGGACCCAAATAAATGACAAATGAGAGAGGAGAAATCACAACCAACACCACAGAAATACAAGCAACTCTAAGACAACATTATGAAAATATGTATGACAACAAATTGGACAACTGAAAACAAATGGATAAATTCCTAGAAATATATAAATTACCAAAATTGAAACAGGAAGAAATAGAAAACATAGACTGATAACCAGCAAAGAAATTGAATCAGTAATCAAAAAACTCCCAACAAAGGACCAGGGCCAGATGGCTTACAGGCGAATTCTACCAAACATTTAAAGAAGAGTTAATACCTATTCTTCTCAAACCATTCCAAAAAATAGAAAAGGAAAGAAAACTTCTAAATTCATTCTGAGGCCAGCATTACCCTGATCCCAAAACTGGATAAAGATACCACCAAGAGAGAGAGAGAGAGAGAGAGAGAGAGAGAGAGAATGAACTACAGGCCAATAGCTCTGGTGAACATAGATGTAAAAATTCTCAATAAATACTAGCAAACCAAATGTAACAATACATTAAAAAAATCATTCACTATGATCAAGTAGGATTTATTCCTGGGTTGCAAGGGTGGTTCAGTATTTGCAAATCAATGTGATACATCACACCAATAAGAGGATAAGAAACAGATGATCATTTCAATAGACACACAAATAGCATTTCACAAAGTACAATATTCATTCATGATAAAAACCCTCAACATTAGGTTTAGAGGGAACATACATCAACATCATCAAGGCCATATATGTAAAAGCCACAGCTAATATCATCCTAAATGGGGAAAAACAGAGCTTTCCTCTATGGTCAGGAATAAGACAGGTATGTCCACTCTTACCACTTTTATTCAACATAGTAAAGGAGATCCTAGCAACGGCAACCAGACAACAAAAAATAAAAGGTATCCAAATTGACAAGGCCAAAGTAAACCTTTTCACTGTTTGCATACGTCATGGTGCTATATACAGAAAACCCAAAAGACTCCACCAAGAAACTGCTAGAACTTAAAAATGAATTCAGTAAATTTGCAGGCTACAAATCAATGTACAGAAATCTTGCGTTTCTATACACCAATAATGAAGCAGCAGAAAAAGCAATTAAGTGATGAATCTCATTTACAATCGCACGAAAAACAATGGGAGAAGATATTTGCAAATGACATATCTGATACAGTTTTAGGTTCCAAAATACATAAAGAACTTACAAAACTCAACATCCAGAAAATGAACAATCCAATCAAAAATTGGGCAGAAGAGATGAACAGGCATTTTTCCAAAGAAGACATCCAGATGGCCAACAGACACATGAAAAGATGCTCGACATCACTCATCATTAAGGAAATACAAATCAATACTAAAATGAGGTATCGTCTCATACCTGTCAGAATGGCTAAAATCAACAAGAAACAGGTGTTGGTAGGGATGTGGAGAAAGGGGAACCCTCTTGCACTGTTGGTAGGATTGCAGACAGGTGCAGCCACTCTGGAAAACAATATGGAGGTTCCTCAAAAAATTAAAAATAGAAATACCCTATGATCCAGCAATTGTACTACTAGGTATTTACCCAACAAATACAAAAATACTGATTCAAAGGGGTACATGCATCCCAATGTTTACAGCAGCATTATCTACAAGAGCCAAACTACGGAAACATCCCAAGTGTCCAACAACTGATGATAAAGAATAAGTGGTGTATAAACATGATGGAATATTACTCAGCCATAAAACTAACGAAATCTTTCTATTTGCAACGACATGGATGGAGCTAGAGAATATTATGCCAAGTGAATAAGTCAACAGAGAGACAAATACCACATGATTTCACTCATATGTAATTTAAGAAACAAAAGAAATGAGCAATGGGGAAAAAAGAGAGGCAAACCAAGAAACAGACTCTTAACTGTAGAGAACAAACTGATGGTCACCGGAGGGCAGGGGGTGGGGGGGATGGGTGAACAGGTGATGGGGATTGAGGAGCGTACTTGTGATGAACACGGGGTGTTGTATGGAAGTGTTGGATCACTGTATTGTACACCTCAAACATAAAAACTTAAAAACAAGGGATTAAGAGCACACTTGTCTTGATGGCCACTGGGTAATGTATAAAATTGCTGAGTCATTATATCGTATACCTGAAACTAATATGACAGTGTATGTTAATTATACTTCAATTTAAAATAAAAAGAAATGCACAGTCTGCATCAACCCCAGGGCAGCACGACTGGTCTGCTGTCCACCCAATATCACTGAATCCCCTGCCTCCATTCCACTCCTACAGAGGACCTGCATAGGCTCAGCACCCCCACCTCATGACTGGCGACATCAGGCTACTACTAGCCTTGGCTCCTGCTCTGATTCACAGCCCTTCTATATACCCATTTCCTTTCTGTTCGAGTGGAGGTGGGGGGGGAATTTCCAGGGCAGCAGAGAAGGAAGAAAACTGGGACCTTGAGAGGTTTTTCCTGGCCAGACTGTTTCAATTTTCCATTTCAGGTCAACACAGACAATCTCAAAAAACCCAGGTGTCTTCTGAAAAAATAACCAAAAGTGATAGACCTTTAGCCAGACCTATAAAGAACAAAAGAGCACTCAAGTAAATAAAATCAGAAATGAAAGAGAAGTTACAAGCGACACCACAGAAATACAAAGGATTATGAGACTACTATTCAAAATTATATGCCAACAAATTGGACAACCTAAAAGAAATGGATAAATTCTTAGAAACACACAATCTCCCAATACTGAATTAGGAAGAAACAGAAGATCTGAACAGACCAATTACTACCAACCAAAATGAATCAGTAATCTGAAAACTCCCAACTACTAATGATATTGATTTGGTAATGAAAACACACCTAACAAACAGAAGTCCAGGAACAGGTGGCTTCACAGGTGAATATTACGAAACATTTAAAGAAGAGTTAATACATATCTTTCTTAAATTACTCCAAAAAACAGAAGAGGAAGGAGTGCTTCCAATTTCATTCTACGAGGCCATTGTTACCCTGGCAACGAAACCAGAGAAGGATACTACAAAAACAAGAAAATTACAGATCAATATTCCTGATGAACTTAGATGCAAAAATCCTCAACAAAATGTTAGCAAATCAAATTTAACAATACATTAAAGAGATCATTCGGCACAATCAAGTGGGATTTATTCAAGGGACGAATGAATGATTCAGTATCCACAAATCAATCAACATGATTTAGCACATTAACAAAGTGAAGAATAAAAATCATATTATCATCTCATTAGAAGTGGAAAACGCATGACAATATTCAACATTCATTAATTTTTTTTTAGAGACAGTCGGAGTGGGGGGAGGGGCAGAGTAGGAGAATCCTCTTTTTAAAAAAGATTTTGAGAGAGAGAAAGAGAGTACGTGGGTAGGGGGAGGATCAGAGGGAAAGGGACAAGCAGACTCCGCACTGAGCATGGAGCTGGATGCAGGGCTCGATCTCATGACCCTGAGATCATGACCTGAGCTGAAATCAAGAGTTGGACGTTTGGGGTGACTGGGTGGCTCAGTCAGTTAAGTGTCTGTCTTCAGCTAGGTCATGATCCCGGAGTCCCAGGATCGAGCCCCAAATCAGGCTTCCTGCTCAGCGGGGTGTCTGCTTCTCTCTCTCCCTCTACTCATCCCCCTGCTTGTGCTCTCTCTGTTTCAAATAAATAAAATCTTTTTTTTAAAAAAAGTTGGATACTTAACTGAGACAACCAGGCATCCCTCAACACCCATTTATGATAAAAAACTCAACAAAGTAGGTGTAGAGGGACCATACCTCAACATAATAAAGGCCATCTATGACAAACCCACAACTAACATCATACTCAATGGTAAAAAGCTGACTGCTTTTCCTTTAAGATTGGGAACAAGACAAGGATGTCCACTCTTACCACTTTTATTCAACATAGGACTGGAAGTCCTAGCCACAGCATTCAGACAAGAAAAATGAAAGGCACCCAAACTGGTAAGGTAGAAGGAAAACGTTTTCATTTGCAGATGACATGATACTATATATAGGAGGCCCTAAACACCACCAAAAAATATTAATGTTAATAAATGAATTCAGTAATGTTGCAGGATACAAAAATCAATACAGAAATGTTGCAGGATACAAAAATCAATATACATTAACTATTGTGTTTCTGTACACTAATAATGAACTAGTGGAATGAGAAATTAAGAAAACAACCCCATTTACAATTGCATCAAAAAGAATAAAATGCCTAGGAATAATTTAACCACAGAGGGACAGATTTGTACTGTGAAATCTGTAAGACAGATAAAAGAAACTGATGATGACACAAATAAATGGAAGGATATACCATGCTCATGGATTAGAAAAATTTTGTTAAAAATGCCCATATTACACAAAGCAATCCAAAGATTTAATGTAATCCCTATCAAAATACTAATCGTACGTTTTAAGGGTTATTCTATTTCCGTAAATTTGTATGGAAAGATAAAGATCCTAAATAGCCAAAGCAATCTTCAGAAAGAACAGAGCTGGAGGAATCACGCCCCCAGATTTCAAACTATACTACAAAGCTATAGTAATCAAAACAGTATAGTACTTGAACAAAAACAGACAAATAGATCAATAAAACAGAATAGAGAGCCCAAAAGTGAACTTACCATAAATTAATCCATGCCAATAAAGACAAGAATATATCGAGAGGAAAAAGACTCTTCAATAAATTGTGCTGGGAAAACTGGACAGCAACATACAAAAGCATGAAACTAGACTACTTTCTTGCACCATACACAAAAATAAACTCAAAATGGATTAAAGACCTAAATGTAAAAACTGAAACCATAAAATTCCTAGATGAAAACACAGACTATAAACTCTTGGACATTGGTCTTTGCCATAGTTTTCTGGATCTGTCTCCCCAGGCAAGGGAAACAAAAGGAGTAATAAATAATTGGGACTACATCAAACCGAAAAGTTTTTGCCCAGCGAAGGAGATCATCAATAAAACAAAAAGACAACCTACTGAATGGGAGAATATATTTGCAAATGATATATCTGATAGGGGTGTAGATATAGAACTCATACAACTCAACACCAATTGAAAAATGGGGTAGAAGACCTGAATACACATCTTTCCAAGAAGACATACTAACAGCCAATAGACACGTGTGAAAAGATACTCAACAGCACTCATCATTAGGGAAATGTAAATAAAAACCAATGAGATATTACTTCTCACCAGCCAGAATGGTGAGTATCAAAAGACAAGAAATAACCAGTGTTGTTGAGGATGTAGAGAAAAGGGCACCCTTGGGCACTGTTGGTGGAAATGCGATGTGGNGCCGCCACTATGGAAAACAGTGTATGGTGGTTCTTCAAAACATTAAAAACACAAATACCCACATGACTCAGCAATTCCATGTCTGGGTATTTACCCAAAGAAAACGAAAACACTACTTCAAAAAGATCTTCAGTGCCACATTATTTACAACAGTCAACATAGGGAAGCAATCTAAGTGCGCATTGATAGATGAATGGGTAAATAAGATGTGGAATATTACTGTCATAAAAAATGAAATGGTACCATTCACAACAACATGGATGGGTTGCTAAGTGAAATAAGTCAGACAAAGATAAACTATATTATTTTAATTCCATGCAGAATCTTAATAAACCAAAAAAAGCAGAAATAGGCTCATAAATACTGTGAGCAAACTAGTGGTTTTCAGAAGGGAGAGCTTGCAGGGCGTAGGCAAAATAGGGGTAGGGGAATAATGAGATACAAACTTCCATTTATGAAGTCAGTCATGAGGATGATAAGTGCTGCCTAGGGAATATATAGTACAGAAGGTTGGTGTAGGTTTGTATGCTGACAGATGGTAACTATACTGAACACAGTGAGTATTTCATAATGTATGTAATTGTTGAATTGCTATGTTGTACACCTGAAACTAGTATGTCAACCAAACTGCAATTTAAGATTAAAAAATCAAAAACAGAGAGGAGTTAAGATGGCGGAGGAGTAGGAGACACCGTTTTCAGCCGGTCCCCCGAGTCGAGCTGGATAGGTACCAGACCAGCCTAAACACCCACGGAACCAGCCTGAGACGCAGGAAGACGCATCTGGATCTCTACAAATGAACATCTCCAGCGCTGAGTATTGAGGTACGGCGGGAGCCGGAACCGCCACAGATATCGGAAGATAACGGAAGGGGGAGGGAGCCGCCACGATCGGGCGCCGAAGCTGAGCCACCTGCACGGGAGCGGCGGGGCTCGCGGACGGCACGCGCAAAACAGCAGACTGAGACCGTGAGCCGTGTGCGCGCGCCACCAGGCATCTCGCGGAACACCGGAATCCCGGTGCGCTCACTGGATCCAGACTGAGACCGGGAGATCCGGAGCGCGCGGGGCGGCTGGCGGCTGACGGCATTAGAAACACAAAGGACAGAGACGCGCCGGCCCTGGAAGTGAGGGCTGGGACGCCGGGTGTGGGGCACACATCCCGGGACACTGCAGGGTTGAGCAGCACCAACAGTAACAGAGTTAAAGTGGCCAGAACATCAGTGGAGAACGGGCCGCAATCCCTCTGTTCCGTGACAGAGGCTGAAATTTGGCCGCTGCTGCTCTAACTCTCAGAAGAGGCACAGCAAACCGCCAGGGAAAGCCGCCAGAGAACAAAAGCCTGGAAATACCGGCTCACAGCGGGCCCATCCCCATCCTCCCTCGCAGGGGACACGGAGACTCTACCCAAACAGGGTTGCCTGAGTATCTGTGCGGCAGGCCCCTCCCCCAGAACACAGAAGGCAGGCTGAAAAATCGAAGCCCATAACCCGGGCGCCTGGGTGGCGCAGTCATTGAGCGCCTGTCTTCGGCTTAGGGCGTGATCCCGCTCCGGAAAGGAGTCCCTCATCGGGCTCCTCCGCTGGGAGCCTGCTTCTTCCTCTCCCACTCCCTGCTTCTGTTCCCTCTCGCTGGTTGGCCACAAATAAATAAATAAAATCTTTAAAGAAGAAGCCCACATCCCTAAGATCCCTATAAAACAAGGGGCACGGCCTGGGACCCAGTCAATAATTTGGGCTCTGGACAACCCCGCAACCTCTCCTCATCAGAATGACAAGAAGGAGAAGCCCCCCCCAGCAAAGAAAAGACAGTGAGTCTGTGGCCTCTGCCTCAGAAATAATGGATACGGATGTAACCAAAGTATCAGAAATGGAATTCAGAGTAACGATGGTCAAAATGATGAGTAGAATTGAAAAAACTATTAAAAGGTTACTGAGAATATAGAATCCCTAAGGACAGAAATGAGAGCGAATCTGACAGAAATTAAAAATTCTATGAGCCAAATGCAGGCAAAACTAGAGGCTCTGACGGCCATGGTCACAGAAGCAGAGGAACGGGTTAGTGAATTGGAGGATGGGTTAATAGAGGAAAAAACCAAAATAGACGCTGCTCTTAAAAAAATCCAAGCCCACGAATGTAGGTTACGGGAGATTACTGACTCAATGAAATGATCCAATGTTAGAATCATCGGCATCCCCGAGGGGGTGGAGAAAAACAGAGGTCTAGAAGAGAATTTGAACAAATTGTAGCTGAAAACTTCCCTAATCTGAGGGAAACAAACATTCGCGTCCAAGAGGCAGAGAGGACCCTCCCAAGCTCAACCACGACAAACCTACGCCACGTCACGTCATAGTGCAATTCGCAAATATTAGATGCAAGGATACAGTATTGAAAGCGGCCAGGGCAAAGAAATTTCTCACGTACCAAGGCAGAGGCATCAGAATTACGTCAGACCTGTCTACACAGACCTGGAAGGAGAGAAAGGGTTGGGGGAGCATATTTAAAGCTCTTTCAGAGAAAAACATGCAGCCAAGGATCCTTTATCCAGCAAGGCTGTCATTCAGAATTGATGGAGAAATAAAGACATTTCAGAATCGCCAGTCACTAACCAATTTCGTAACCACGAAGCCAGCCCTACAGGAGATATTACGGGGGTTCTATAAAAGTAAAAAGGCCCCAAGAGTGATACAGAACAGAAAGTCACAGCCAATACAAACAAAGACTTTACTGGCAACATGGCATCATTAAAATCATATCTCTCAGTACTCAGTCTTAATGGCTTAAATGCTCCCATAAAATGCCACAGGGTTGCAGATTGGATAAAAAGAAATGACCCATCCATTTGCTGTCTACAAGAGACTCATTTCGAACCCAAAGATGCATTCAGACTGAGAGTAAGGGGATGGAGTACCATCTTTCATGCAAAATGGACCTCAAAAGAAAGCTGGGGTAGCAATTCTCATATCAGATAAATTGGATTTTAAACTACAGACTATAGTTAGAGACGCAGAAGGGCACTATATTATTCTTAAAGGAAGTATAACAAGTGGATATGGCAATTATAAATATATATGCCCCCAAAAGGGGAGCAGCAAGATACACAAGCCAACTCTTAACCAGAATAAAGAGACATATAAATAAAAATACATTAATAGTAGGGGACCTCAACATTCCACTATCAGAAATAGACAGAACACCCTGGCAAAAACTAAGCAAAGAATCAAAGGCTTTGAGTGCCATACTCGACGAGTTGGACCTCATAGATATATATAGAACACTACACCCCAGAACCAAAGGATACTCATTCTATTCTAATGCCCATGGAACATTCTCAAGAATAGACCATGTTCTGGGACACAAAACAGGTCTCAACCGATACCAAAAGATTGAAATTATCCCCTGCATATTCTCAGACCACAACGCTCTGAAATTGGAACTCAACCACAAGGAAAAATTTGGAAGAAACTCAAACACTTGGAGACTAAGAACCATCCTGCTCAGGAATGACTCGATAAACCAGGAAATCAAAAATCAAATTAAACAATTTATGGAGACCAATGAGAATGAAAACACAACAGTCCAAAACCTATGGGATACTGCAAAGGCAGTCCTAAGGGGAAATACATAGCCATCCAAGCCTCACTCAAAAGAATAGAAAAATCTAAAATGCAGTTTTTATATTCTCACCTCAAGAAGCTGGAACAGCAACAGAGGGACAGGCCTAATCCACACACGAGGAAGCAGTTGACCAAAATTAGAGCTGAAATCAATCAAGCAGAAACCAGAAGTACAGTAGAGCAGATCAACAGGACTAGAAGCTGGTTCTTGGAGAGAATCAATAAAATTGGCAGACCACTGGCAAGACTTATCCAAAAGAAAAGAGAAAGGACCGATTATTAAAATTAGAATGAAAAAGGAGAGGTCACAACGAACACATTGAAATTGGAAGGATTATTAGAAATTTTTATCAACAGCTATATGCCAATAAACTAAGCAATCTGGAAGAGATGGAATCCTTCCTGGAAACCTATAAACTACCAAGATTGAAAACGGAAGAAATTGATTTCTTAAACAGGCCAATTAATTATGAAGAAATTGAGTCAGCGATAAACAACCTTCCAAATAACAAAACTCCAGGCCCGGACGGTTTTCCTGGGGAATTCTACCAAACATTCAAAGAAGAAATAATACCTATTCTCCTAAAGCTATTTCAAAAAATAGAAACAGAAGGAAAGCTACCAAACTCATTCTATGAGGCCAATATTACCTTGATCCCCAAACCAGGCAAGGACCCCTCAAAAGGAGAACACACCGATTTCCCTAATGAATATGGACGCCAAAATCTCAACAAGATACTCTAATAGAATCCAACTGTACATTAAAAGGATTATCCATCACGATCAAGTGGGATTCATACCTGGGATGCAAGCATGGTTCAATATTCGCAAATCAATCAGCGTGATACATCATATCAACAAGAAAAGACTCAGGAACCACATGATCCTCTCAATCGATGCCGAAAAAGCATTTGACAAAATACAGCATCCTTTCCTGATTAAAACCCTTCAGGGTGTAGGAATAGAAGGTACATTTCTCAATCTCATAAAAGCCATCTATGAAAAGCCTACTGCAAATATTATTCTCAATGGGGAAAAGCTGGAAGCCTTTCCCTTAAGATCAGGAACTCGACAAGGATGCCCACTCTCGCCACTATTATTCAACATAGTACTAGAAGTCCTTGCAACAGCAATCAGACAACAAAAAGGGATCAAAGGTTTCCAAATCGGCAGAGAAGAAGTCAAAATGTCTCTCTTCGCAGATGACATGATACTCTATATGGAAAACCCAAAAGAAGCCACTCCCAAACTATTAGAAGTTATAGAGCAATTCGGTAATGTGGCGGGATACAAAATCAATGCTCAGAAATCAGTTGCATTTCTATACACGAATAACGAGACCGAGGAAAGAGAAATTAGGGAATCCATCGCATTTACGATAGCACCAAAAACCATACGTTACCTTGGAATTAACTTAACCAGAGACGCAAAGGACCTATATTCTAGAAACTATAAATCACTCTTGAAAGACATTGAGGAAGACATAAAAAGATGGAAAGATATTCCATGCTCATGGATCGGAAGAATTAACATAGTTAAAATGTCCATGCTACCCAGAGCAATCTACACTTTCAATGCTATCCCGATCAAAATATCGAGGACATTTTTCAAAGAACTGGAACAAATAGTCCTTAAATTTGTATGGAACCAGAAAAGGCCCCGAATCTCCAAGGAACTGTTGAAAAGGAAAAACAAAGCTGGGGGCATCACAATGCCGGATTTCGAGCTGTACTACAAAGCTGTGATCACAAAGACAGCATGGTACTGGCACAAAAACAGACACATAGACCAATGGAACAGAATAGAGAGCCCAGAAATGGACTCTTTGGGCAACTAATATTTGATAAAGCAGGAAAAAACATCCGGTGGGAAAAAGACAGTCTCTTCAATAAATGGTGCTGGGAAAATTGGACAGCTACATGCAAAAGAATAAAACTTGACCACTGTCTCACACCATTCACAAAAATAAACTCCAAATGGATGAAAGACCTCGATGTGAGACAGGAATCCATCAAAATTCTAGAGGAGAACATAGGCAGCAACCTCTACGACATCGGCCAAAGCAACCTTTTTCATGACACATCCCCAAAGGCAAGAGAAACAAAAGATAAAATGAATTTATGGGACTTCATCAAGATTAAAAGTTTCTGCACAGCAAAGGAAACAGAAAAACTAAGAGGCAGCCCACAGAATGGGAGAATATATTTGCAAATGGCACTACAGATAAAGGACTGGTATCCAAGATCTACAAAGAACTTCTCAAACTCAATACACGAGAAACAAATAAATAAAAAAATGGGCAGAAGATATGAACAGACACTTTTCCAATGAAGACATAACAGACACATGAAAAGTTCAAAATCATTAGCCATCAAGGAAATTCAAATCAAAACCACACTGAGATCACCTTACGCCAGTTAGAATGACAAAAATAGACAAGGCAAGAGACAACAATTGTTGGAGAGGATGTGGAGAAAGGGGATCCCTCCTACATTGTTGGTGGGAATGCAAGTTGGTACAGCCACTCTGGAAAACAGTGTGGAGGTCCCTTAAAAAGTTAAAAATTGAGCTACCCTATGATCCAGCCATTGCACTACTGGGTGTTTACCCCAAAGATACAGACGTAGTGAAGAGAAGGGCCATATGCACCCCAATGTTCATAGCAGCAATGTCCACAATAGCTAAATCGTGGATGGAGCTGAGATGCCCTTCAACAGATGACTGGATTAAGAAGTTGTGGTCCATATATACAATGGAATATTACTCAGCTATCAGAAAGAACGAGTTCTCAACATTTGCTACAACATGGACGGCACTGGAGGAGATAATGCTAAGTGAAATAAGTCAAGCAGAGAAAGACAACTATCATGATTTCTCTCATCTATGGAACATAAGAACTAGGATGATCGGTAGGGGAAGAGAGGGATAAAGAAAGGGGGGTAATCAGAAGGGGGAATGAAACATGAGAGACTATGGACTATGAGAAACAAACTGAGGGCCTCAGAGGGGAGGGGGGTGGGGGAATGGGATAGGCTGGTGATGGGTAGTAAGGAAGGCACGTATTGCATGGTGCACTGGGTGTTATACACAACTAATGAATCATCGAGCCTTACATTGGAAACCGGGGATGTACTGTGTGGTGACTAACATAATATAATAAAAAATCATTAAAAAATAAATAAATTTAAAAAAAAGTCAAAAACAGAAACAGAAAACCCTCCAAACTAAGCTGTCTTCAACAGGTGGGAAGCACATTGGTGGAAGTGCTAATGCTCTGTCCGCACCCTCTGGACAATGGAAAGTAAAAAGCACTTCCACTTCCGCCCCAGGTAGAATTACACGACACAGCCTGTAGCCATGAACCTCCACTCTCCTGCCTGGGATTCCTCTGTGTTTTTCTTATCCTTCACTTTATTTTTATTTTATTTATTTTTAAAGGTTTTATTTATTTGACAGAGAGAGAGAGACAGCGAGAGAGAGAACACAAGCAGGGGGAGTGGGAGAGGGAGAAGCAGGCTTCCCTGCTGAGCCTGACGCGGGGCTCGATCCCAGGGCCCTGGTATCATGACCTGAGCTGAAGGCAGAGTCTCTAACGACTGAGCCACCCAGGCGCCCCACTGTCCTTCACTTTAGGTAATCATGGCTGTTTCTCCCGAGCTCCATGTCCAAGCTTGTTTCCCCTTTCCCTATTTCACGGTCAGACACATTTAGTGAGGATTCACTGTGTGAAGAAGCGGAGGTCCACAGAGATTAAGTGGCTTTGCCAAGGTGAACCAGGGTGGCACAGGGTGGATTCACACACATGAGGCTCTCGGGCAGCAAATCCACTACTCTTTTAGGGGAGGATAAATATCTTTTTACTGTACACTTCTGAATTCTCCACTGGGACTCTGGTAACAAAAGACAGATTAACAAGAGAAAAGAAATCACATTTAATAAATTAAATGACTTGGGTGTTGTCATGAAAAAATGAGAACCTGAAGAATGGTTAAAGCAGGCTGTTCTTACGCTACATGTGATGAAAAGTGGAACGTCACAGAAAGTTATGATAGGACACAGTACAGCTAAGTAGAATAAAATGGGGGAAACGCTGCAATTCCTGTTCATATTCAGCTTCCTCTCTGTGTCCCTTCTAATTCAGAGAGAAGGTGGCTCCTTTCCTCCAGGTATAGGGAGGGCGCCTCTCATAGAAGGGTTTTATGGCCTGTTTCAGCAAAAGGTCAGAAAGTCCTTTGTGCACATGCCGTTGCATAAATTCCTTTAGCTTAAGATATTCAATATGCCAAGGGTAGTGGGTCTTGAAACCCATCGCTGTCTTCACACAAATAGCCAATAAATATAAGAAAAGATGCTTAATATTTTTAGTCATTAGGGAAATAGACGTTAAAAGCACACAGGGATACGACTTCATTTTTACTAGGATGGCTATAATAAAATTAAATAGACATGTTTGTTTTCATGTGACATTAGGGAATAACTAACTTTTGTAAGATGCAATGACGGTATTTTGGGGTTTTTTTTAAAGGCATTTTGTGTTAGCGTGTATGACATTATATGGAGTATATATAATTTAGCACTTATGGGAGATATCAGTATGCTTTGAAGTAATACAGTGAAAAAGCAGTCAAAAACATAGAAAAATGGTGATTATTTTTGAAGCTTCGTGGTGAAGATATTCAGAATATGCACCCCAAAATATGCCTGTTTGGCATATGGATTATTTTGAGCTAAAGACAACCAAATACTGTTAGAGGCAAGAGAAACTCTACCTCTTCTAAAGGAAATTTACATTTTAAAAGGAAATTTCCATTAATAGCAGTATCTGTGCTAAGAAGAGCACTGCTCCTAGAGAATTGTGGAACTCCCCTTCTTCTCCGTACATAGTTAAAATTGTTTTTCTCCTGTTACTTTTATTCCAATTTAATTTTTAAGCCAGCCACAGAAAATACAAGGGTAGAAGAAAGTGTTTTTATAGTGGGTAAATGTAATTCTTGTTATGTTCTGTTTGCTTTGTTTAAAAACTATCCATATTGGGGTGCCTGGGTGGCTCAGTCATTAAGTGTCTGCTTTCGGCTCAGGTCGTGATCCTGGGGCCTGGGATCGAGCTCCGTGTCAGCCTTCCTGATCAGGGAGCCTGCTTCTCCCTCTCCCACTCCCCTTGCTGTGTTCCCTCTCTTGCTGTCTCTCTCTATGCCAAATAAATAAAATCTTTTAAAAAATCCATATTAATGAGTAAACAGTAGTTACAAGAACAACTATGCCTGATAAAAACTGATAAAAATCATGCCACTACTTGCTGGCCTGCAAAGTTTCTGCTGGAAGAGCAGATGATGGCTGTATGGAAGTTCCTTTGTATGTAGTTAGTTGCTTTCTCTTGCTGCTTTTAAGATTCTTTATCTTTGACATTTTAATTATTGTATCTTGTTGAGTACCACTTTGGATTCATCATATTTGGGGCCCTCTGTGCTTCCTGGATCTGTTTCTTTCCCCAATTATGAAAGTTTTAAGTTATTATTTCTTCAGATATGTTTTGTGCTCTTTTCTCTCTCTTCTTTCTGGAACCCCTACCAAGAAATGTGAATGTTAATATGCTTGATGTCCCAGAGGTCTCTTTAAACTATCCTCATTAAATTTTTTTTTTTTTTTTGCTTTTCAACTTCAGTGATTTCCACTACCCTATCTTCCAGATTCCGGAGCTGTTCTGCATCCTCTAATCTGCTGTTAATCTTCTCTTTGTTGAAGTTCTGAGTTCATCCACTCTTCTCTCACTTCCAGCAATCATCTTTATGACCATTATTTTGAACTCATTATCAGGTAGATTGCTTATCTCCACTTTGTTTAGTTCTTTTTTGAGGTTTTGTCTTGTTCTTCCATTTAGAGTATATTCCTGTGTCCTTTTTTGTCTTTCTCCTGTTTTTTTTTTTTAAGCGATCTCCACTCCCAGTTGTTGGCCTCAGACTCACAACCCTGACATCAAGTCACATGCTCCCCTGACTGAGACAGCCCCATGCCCCTCTCTTGTTTGTTTTTATGTATTAGGCAGATCGACTA
Source organism: Ursus maritimus (assembly GCF_017311325.1). Lineage (NCBI taxonomy): Eukaryota > Metazoa > Chordata > Mammalia > Carnivora > Ursidae > Ursus > Ursus maritimus. The sequence goes on along the minus strand of NW_024423319.1, from coordinate 33,407,500 downwards.
TGTCCCCTGGTCTTCAAGGAGTGGTCTTATGTAGAAAGCATCCTGTGGGGGCCAAAAGCACGATCTTCCCTGAGCACCAGAACCAGGTGTCCCAGGGGTGTCCCGTGTGGGTTGAATGCACCAATTTGTTGTGGCCATGACTGCTAGGGGTGTGCTGGGCTGTGAGGTCCAGCCATGACTGTTATGGACACACTGGTGGTAAATGTTGCCTCCCCACTGTCCTGGGGTAGGAGGTGTTTTGGAGGGCTGCCAGTCCCAGCCAAGGCTGCCCACCAGATGGGTCAGAGGCGCAGCTATATTGAGGGGGCTGCTCTCCCAGCCAAGGCTGCTGATGAGTTTGATCTGGCAGGAGCTGATTTGGAGGCGCTGCTTTGGGGTAGGATGTGTAGTTCTGACAAGGTAGATGGAGAGCGTCAGAACTGGTGCCCACCCACGTCGGGCCGCCTAGGCAGAAGGCAAGAAAAATGGCACCCGCCAATGCTCCCATTCCTGGCCAAAGTTCCTATACATCCCTGCCCCTTTGGCACATACCCTGCAATTAGTCAGTAAATCTCCGTCACATGTGGCGCCGGCACTTTTCAAAGTGCTGCCTCTGCGCTGCATCTCAGAGCAAGTGAGTTTGTGCATGGGCCTTTTAAAAGTAGAGTCTCGTCTTCCTAACACCCCATGGCTCTCCCAGAGTGAAGTCCCACTCCTGGAGTTAAGCACGGCTGATTTCAAAGATATTAGGGGACCTCATCTTTTTGGTCCAGGTCCCCGGGGGGGGGGGTGCCTGACGTAGACCTTGAAACCCTTGTTCCTCAGGGAGAACATGTGCATCTGTGCTTTCCCTCTCAGTGATACGAGGAATGTGGGTCCTGAACAGACTGCAGCTCTGCTGCTCCCACTCTTCTTGATGTGGCTTCTTCTTTGTATCTTTAGCGGTGACTAGTTCTGCTAGTACTTGGGTTGTTCTCAGAGCAAGATGCGCTCTGTGTAGTTGTAGCCTGGCTGTATCCAGGGGAAGAGGTAAGGTCCTCCTACTCTGCCATCTCGACCGAGACTCCCAACCAAGCTTGCTAAAGAAATCATGGTTTGAGTATCAATCTGAGGAATATGGGAGAAGATACAAAAACCAAGAGCAGATTACAGTTATGTTTATAGAGCTGTAATTGCTTCTATCTTTAATTAGAACTGGAGACAGGTGATATTTGTTTAACACACTGAAGAAATGGTATCTGTTTTTAATGGGCTTTTGTAGGAGAATGCGATTATATGGTAGGATACCCAGAAAGGTGCACACTACGCAATTAACATGGTCAACGCTGCAATGGCAGGAACTTTACGGCTGATGGCCGAAGTTGAATCGTCATTTACTGATCTTAATAATGGAAACACAGCCATTAAAGAGACCAAAAAAATGCCTCTGCTTACATGGGGCTCACAGTCTGGTGGGGGAGAATGAAAAAATACGATTGTTGAGACAAGTATATATATACGATGATGGATAATGATCCATCCTATGCACCACACTTAGGCAGGGGGGCTCAGGGCATGGGGAGGCCGGGGGATTTGCACCTTCAGGTAGATGGGACAGCGAAGGCATCATTGAGAAGGTGACATAAGATGGGAAGGAAGTAGGGGGAGAGCCCTGTGGAGATCTGGGGATGAGTGCTGCAATGAGAGGGAATATCCTGTACCTCTTACTGCTGTTAGTCTGTTAAATCTTTTAGCCACTGACCAGGGACGCCTGGGTGGCTCAGTCGGTTAAACGTCTGCCTTCGGCTCAGGTCATGATCCCAGGGTCCTGGGACTGAGTCCCGTGTTGGGCTTCTTGCTGAGCAGGGAGCCTGCTTCTCCATCTGCCTGCCACTCCCCCTGCTTGTGCTCTCTCTCTCTCTGACAAATAAATAAGTTAAAAAAAAAAAAAGAAAGAAAATATTTAGCCACTGACCAGTAGTCATTTTCCCTCCAGTTTTGATGCAGCAGGTGCCGTGTTGTACTTTGGCAGTATGTAATCGGTCAGGTTTGGGGATAGAAGTACCTTGATGGTTTATATCATTAGGATATGGTTTAAGACCTTTCCCGCAGTGAATAATTTGAGGCTCTAGCTACACACACCAAGTGTGCATGCTTCTCTAAAATGGATCACTTTGGAATGTGTGTGTAAATTGTTCCTTGCTTGGCATCCTGTGGCAATTTTTTTAAAAAAATTAAGCTCTACGCCCAGTCTGGGCTTTGAACTCACGATCCTGGGATCAAGAGTTACATACTCTCCCGACTGAGCCAGCCCCCCTCCTTGCTTAGTATCTTAAGAGGCTCAGTCCAGTTTTGCAAGGTGATTACAGGTCCTTGAGTAACAATGCTTATACAAAACCCAACTGACCCTTGCCACCTAGTGCAGGATCCTCATCTCTCATTAGAATCATTAAACTACAAGTGAAAAAACATTTCCTCATCCATGAATGTAGGGCTAATAGGTTATTTAATCTCAGGGACAGTGGTTTAAATAAGCAAAAAAGGCTGATCAGTATCGTCAACCATAAGCATGAATCCTACCAAATTAATGTGAACTCACGAAATGGTCACAGCTGATGACATAATGGGTTTGCAGCACGTCAAGCCTGGACAATCTTTACGTCTAGGCATTTTTCTCCTAAGGGTGTGTGGTGGCTGGAAGGGTTTCTGTTATAGGGCTAGTAAAAGACTGGTGTATTTCTTTCTCATGCAGAATCTTTACTTAGAGAAATTGGTTTGTATCCTCAACAAGGATAATCAAAAATACTTTCTTTCCTTTTCAGGTCACAGTTCTAGAACCGAGGAGTGTGATCTACAGTTCGTGCTGCGCCTGCCGTGGCGTGGACCCGACCCCGAGTTCTGGACGAGGAGCAGACACTGACTTCACACTTCTGATAGGTAAGTAAGTCAGCTCAGTGGTGCTGGGATTCTTTGCTACCCCCTTCTGCACATAGGCTCCTTTTTCAAAGTAGGCCTCTCACTGAACTTCCTCTGTTAATATCTGGTTAGCGCTGTGTCCACGTACGCTCCGTCTCTCTAATGGTTCATTATGATGATCGTGAGAGATCATGAGCCTGGGGGATTGGAAATATTATCCTATCTGGTAAATTCCAAACTCAAAGCCCAGAAAAGGCCGTGATGCGACCAGAGTTGATTTCATGCATCTGACAGGTGTGGAATGTAAGTTGTATCTTGTGTTTTATCCCCCTCGATATTTACAAGCATGACTTTCTGAGATGTTTTAATCCAGTGTATAGTAGTGCCATGGAGGTTTTGTAGGAATCATGTGTACATTAGACTTCAATTAATATTATAGCTCTGTTTTTAGTGCTCAATGAGATTGAACAGAGAAAGGCGGTGTTATTTCAGTACCTTGAGAACTTCTAAAGCTGTCCGAGTAGCCTGATACTTTCATTAACCCTAGGACTAGGAAAGGTTTGCGGTGATCCTGTGCGTCTCCCTGGACTGCTGAGGAAAAGAGCTTCTGTCATCCTGTATTGGAGCTAAAGGATGATGCTGAAACTCCCCTGCGCAGGGTAGTCTGCTAGAGGGCCTTCTAGTCAGCAGTTTTATTTATACATCATCAGAATCTCTGCCGGGGAGGATCAAGCGTGAACTCGCTTGTCGTTTCTTTGTAAGACGAAAACTACACTTGTGAATGCCAGTTCCCTGCTGTTCTTTTGATCTGCGGCACAGGGCAGGCTGAGTAATAGTGAAAGATGCATAGCTTACTATGACGATGTATTCCTTTGTGATTTTAACTGTAACACACATGTAGGTGATTTCGAACGTTATACAAGTTCTTCTTTAAAGATTGTATTTATTTGAGAGAGCGAAAGAGTGAGCGAGAGAGCACAAGCAGGGGGAAGGGGCAGAGGGAGAGGGAGAAGCAGATTCCTCACTGAGGCGGGAGCCCACACTGGGGCTCAATCCCAGGACCCTGAGATCATGACCTGAGCGGCAGGGAGACCCTTAACCACTAAGTCACCCAGGTGCCCCTCGTTCTACAAGTTTGATGAAGGAGTCCTAAGAGACTGTTTTCTAATAGTTGTACTTGCTTATCACCTTCTCTGGACCATATCCTGGGCACAGTCTCTGGTGTCCCTGGGTGCGTGGGTCAGGGTTCCGCAGACACCGGCTTCGTGTACCGTGTGCCAGCTCCTAAGCTCTGTGAATCAGCACCTGGAGCAGGGAGAGAGGAGAGCACGTGAGGAGAGAGGTCACTGGGGATCACCCTGTGATCTCATCAACCTGCCAGCTCTGAGTCTGAACACATCTCTTTACTTCTCCAGGTTTTGATCTTCAACTAATATGTGGGTCAGTTAAATAAAAAGTTCTTAAAAATGTGTGGTCAAGGACCTTTCCAAGATGCTGATGTATAGTGCGGAAATTAATTTTTAAAAACGGACACGTGCAGAATTTAGCAGATACCACAGGAAGTATAAGGAAAACTCTAGATCTCTTTTAGAATTTTTTATTGTATAATTAAAATATAGTGCTATATTAACCTCAGGTGCACATGATTCAACAATTTTAAACATTGCTCAGCATTGATAAGTGTAGTCACCATCTGTCACCAAATATTATTTAACTCTTAGTGACTACATTCCTTATGCTGTACTTTTATTTCCATGACTTATTTAGAAGTCTATCCCACTTCATCCCCTTTGTCTGTTTCTCCCCCTCTCCACCTCCCTTCTGGCAACCACCAGTTTGTTCTCTTTGAGAGTCTGGTTTTCTTGTTTTTCTTTGTTCGTTTTGCTTCTTAAATTACACATATGACTAAAATCATATGATATTTGTCTTTCTCTGTTTTTCTCAGTATAATACCCTCTGGGACCATCAGTGTTGGTGCAAATGGAAAGATCCTATTTTTTAATTGCTGGGTAATAATTCATTATACACACACACACACACCACATCTTTATTCTTTCATCTATGGATGGACACTTGGTTTGCATCCATATTGTGGCTACTGAAAATAATGCTGCAATAAACATAGCAGTGCATGTATCTTTTTGAATTAGCATTTTTGTTTTCTCTGGGTAAATATCCAGTAGTGGTATTATTAGATCATATGGTATTTGTAGTTTTAATTTTTTGAGAATACTCTGTACTGTTTTTGACAGTAGGTACACCACTTTGCATTCCATCAACAGTGCAACAGGGTTCCTTTTTCTCCACATCCTCGACAACACTTATTTCTTGTGTTTTTGATTGTAGGCATTCTCACAGGTGTAGGGTGATATTTCATTATGGTTTTTTTTTTTTTAAAGATTTTATTTATTTATTTGACAGAGATAGAGACAGCCAGCGAGAGAGGGAACACAAGCAGGGGGAGTGGGAGAGGAAGAAGCAGGCTCATAGCGGAGGAGCCCGATGTGGGGCTCGATCCCATAACGCCGGGATCACGCCCTGAGCCGAAGGCAGACGCTTAACCGCTGTGCCACCCAGGCGCCCCTCATTATGGTTTTGATTTGTATTTCCCTGATGATGAGTGATGTCGAGCATCTTTTCTTGTGTCTGTTGGGTATCTGTATGTCTTCTTTGGAAAAATGTCTTTTCAGAGCCTCTACCCGCTCTTCAATTGGATTACTTGTGCGTTTTTTTGGGGGGGGTGTTGTGTAAATTCTTAATATATTTTAGATATTAACCCCTTATCAGATCATTTGCAAATATCTTCTCCCATTCAATAGGTTGTCTTGTCATTTTGTTGATAGTTTTCTTGGTCATGCAAAAGTTTTTTGTTTGTCTTAAGTGTAATCCCAAGAGTTTATTTTTGCTTATTTTCCTTGTCTGAGGAGATATACCTAGAAAAATGTTTCTATCTCCAATGTCAATGAAATTACTGCCTATATTTTCTTCTAGGAATTTTATGCTTTCAGGTCTAACATTTAGGTCCTTAATCTAGTTTATTTTTATGCTGTAAGAAAGTGGTACAGTTTCATTGTTTAGCACATAGCTGTCTAGTTTTTCCACACCATTAGTTTGAAGAGACTATCTTTTCAGCATTGTATATTTTGCCTCCTTTATCATGGGTATATTTGGCCACATAAGCATGAGTTTATTTCTGAGCTATTATGTTCCATTGGTCTACGTATCTGTTTTTATGCCAGTACCATAGTGTTTTGATTAGTAAAGTTTTGTAATCTTGAAATCTGGGATTTTGATATCTCTAGCTTTATACTTTATTAAGATTGCTTTGGCTATTCAGGGTCCTTTGTTGTTCCATACAAATTTTAGTATTATTCGTAATCATTCTGTGAAAACTGCTGTTGGTAATTTGACCGGGATTGCATTAAATCTGTAGATTGCTTTGGATAGGATGGACATTTCAAGAATACCAGTTCCTCAAATCCACATTACATTTGTTTCTGTCATCTTCAATTCCTTTCATTGATATAGTTTTCAAAGTACAGGTTTTTCACCTCTTTAGTTCAGTTTGTTCCTACGTATTTCATTTTTTGTACTGCACCTGTACGTGGAATTATTTTCTCAATTTCTCTTTCTGCTGCTTCGTTTTTAGCAAATAGAGATGCTACCAGTTTCTGGACATTCATTTTTTTAATCCAACAAGTTTACTGAATTAATTTATTACTTCTAGTAGTTTTTTGGTGGAGTCTTTATGATTTTCTATGTATATTGTCATGTTGTTTGCAAACAGTGGCACATTAACTTTGTCTTACCAGTATGGATGCCTACTTCTTTTTCTTGTCTAACTGCTGCAGCAAGGACTTCCAGTACTATGTTGAATAAAAGTGGCAAGTGTGGACATCCTTGTCTTCTTCTTGATAATAGTGGAAAAGCTCTCAGGTTTTCTCCACTGAGTATGATGTTAGCTGTGGGTTTTTCATATATGGCCTTTATCATGTTGAGGTATGTTCCGTCTAACCCCATTGAGTTTTTATTATGAATGGATGATGAATTTTAAGATTTTATTTATTTGAGAGACAGCGAGAGAGCAAGCACAAGCAGGGAGAGGGGCAGAGAGTGAGGGAGAAGCAGACTCCCCACCAAGCAGGGAAGCCCGATGAGGGGCTCGATCCCAGGACCCTGAGATCATGACCTGAGCCGAAGGCAGACGCCTAAACAACAGAGCCACCCAGGTGCCCTGATGTGTTGTATCATGTTGATTAACTTGTGAATATTGAACCATCTGTGCGTGCCTGAAATAAATCTCAATTGATCGTGGTGAATGATCTTTTAATGTATTATATGCAATTTGCTAATATTTTGTTGAGGATTTTTCCATCTATGTTCATTAGAGATACTGGCCTGTACATTTCTTGTGTGTGACTTTGTGTGCTTTTGGTATCAGAGCAATGCTGGCCTTGTATAATGAATTTGGAAGTTTTCCTACCTATTCTCACTTATGGAATAGTTTGCAATAAGTAGGTGTTAACTCTTCTTTAAATGTCTGGAAGAACTCGCGTGTGAATCCATCTGGTCCTGGGCTTTTTATTTTTTGTTAAGTTTTTGATTACCAAGTCAGTTTCATTACTTAAAATTGGTCTGCTCATGGTGCGCCTGGGTGGCACAGCGGTTGAGCGTCTGCCTTCGGCTCAGGCCGTAATCCCGGCGTTATGGGATCGAGCCCCACATCAGGCTCCTCCGCTATGAGACTGCTTCTTCCTCTCCCACTCCCCCTGCTTGTGTTCCCTCTCTCGCTGGCTGTCTCTATCTCTGTCAAATAAATAAATAAACTCTTTAGTCTCATATATTTAATTTCTTCCTGGTTCAATTTTGGGGGATTGATGTTTTTAGGAATTTATCCATTTATTCTAGGTTGTCCAATTTGCTGATGTGTAATTTTTGTAATATTCGGTTATAATTTTGTTATCCTATGGCATCAGTTGTTACTTCTCTCGTTTGTGATTTTACTTACTTGGGTCCTTTTTCCTTCCTGATGAATCTGGCTAAGGGTTTGTCAATTTTGTTTACTGTTTCAGAGAACCAGCTGTTGGTTTCACTGATATTTTCTATTGTTTTTTAGTCAAAATGTAATTCATTTCTGCTGTGATCTTTATTATTTCCTTTCTTTTATTTACCCCGGGCTTTGTTCATTGTTTTTCTACTTCCTTTAGGTGTAGGGTTAGATTATTTGAGCCTTTTCCAGTTTCTTGAGGTAGGCCTGTATTATATACTTCTGTTTTACAACACTTAAGCTCTGTTCCAAAGATTTTCCACCAGTTTCTTTTTTCATTTTAATCTGTCTCCATTTATTATTATTTTTGTATTTCTTTGATTGCCTCACTGACTCACTGGTTGTTTAGTATCATGTTTAGTTTCCATATATTTGTTTCTTGCAATTTTTTTCTTTTAATTCCATTTCTAGTTTCAATACTGTTATCAGAAAAAAAATGCATGGTACGATTTCAATCTTCTTAAATTTGAGGATTGTTTTGTAGCCTGATACTCTCTATTCTGGAGTGTGGTCCATGTGCACTTGAAAAGAATGCGTATTCTGTTGTTTTTGGATGGTATGTTCTGTATGTGCCATTTAAGTTCATTTGGTCTAAGGTGTCATTAGACTTTGTTGATTTTTTTTGCCTGAATGATTCATCCACTGATGTAAGTGGAGTGTTACCGTGAACTACTGTTATTGTATTACCATCATTTTCTCTATGTCCATTAGTTAATATTTGCTTTATGTAGTTCGGTGTTCCAGTGTTGGGTGTGGAGATATTTATAACCGTTATAGCCTCATGTTGGGTTGATCCCTTTATCATTATGTAATGCCCTTCTTTGTCTCTTATTACAGTCTTTGTTTTAAAGTACATTTTGTCTGACACAAGTATTGCTACCCAGCTCTTTTGTTTCCAATTGTGTGAGGAGTATTTTCCCATCCCTTGACTTTCAGTCTGTATGCGTCTTTAGGTCTCAGGTGAGTCTCTTGTAGGCTGTATAAAGATGGGTCATGTTTTCTTCCTTCCATTCCACCACATGTCTTTTGATTGGAGTATTTAGGTAATTTCATTTAAAGGTAGTTAATGCACTTATTGCCATTTTGTTACCTTTTTTGGGTTGTTTTTGTAGTTCTTCTTTGTTGCTTTCTTGTTCTCTTTGTGATTGATGGTTCTATAGTGTTATGTTTGGCTTTCTTTTTATTTTTTGAATATCTATCAGAATTTGGTTTGCGATTATCATGAGGCTCTTATGTAATAACATCGTAAGTACACTGCAGTCTATATTAATTTGATGGTCATTTAAGCTCAAACACATCCTTAAAAAAAAAAAAGAACCAAAAAATCTTTTATTTTTCCCCTGTTCTCTTCTGTTTTTACTCCTTCCTTCACCTTTTGTGTATATGTTGTCACATTTTATATTTTTATTCATCATTTTCTTAGGTCTAATTATGGCCATTTCTTTTCCACTTAATAGAAATCCCTTTAGAAAAAAAAAATTAGATGAAAACAGAGAGGCAGACAAACCGTAAGAGACTCTTAACTATAGGAAACAAACTGAGGGTTGCTGGAGGGGAGGTGGGTGGGGGGATGGGGTAACTGAGTGATGGGCACTAAGGAGGGCACGTGATGGAATGAGCACTGGGTATTACATGCAACTGATGAATCACTAAATCCTACCTCTGTAACTAATGTGTTATATGTTAATTAAATTGAATTTAAATAAAAAATTTTTAAGTCCCCTTAACATTTCTTATAAAGCTGTTTTAGTGGTGTTTACCTTTTGTCTGGGAAACTCTTATCTCTCCTTTAAATATGAATGATTACCTTGCCATGTAGAGTATTCCTGGTTGTAGGTTTCTTCCTTTTAGTACTTTGAATATATCCTGCTACTGTCTTCTGGTCTGCAGAGTTTCTGGTGAAAGATCAGCTGAGAACATTCTGGGATTTCTCTTGTATGAAACTTATTTTCTCTTGCTGCTCTTAAAATTCTCTATCATTACTTCTTGTCATTTTAGTTATGTGTTGTGATGTGGACTTCCTTGGGCTCATCTTGTTCGGAACGGTCTGTACTTCTTGGATTCGGGTGTCTAATTCCTCCCCTAGGTTAGGGAGGTTTTCAGTTATTTCTTCAAATAAGCTTTCGACAGCTTCCTCTCCTTTTGTGGGACACCTGTCATGCAAACGTTTGTTTTATGTTGTCTGTGAGATCTCTTAACCTATCCTCATTTAAACATTTGTTTTCCTTTTTGTTCAACTAGTGTGTTTTCCATTGCCTGCCTTCCGGATGGCTGATACCATTTTTTCTGCAGCAGCTAATCTATTGATCCCTTTTAGTGGTTGTTTTTATTGTATGCTTTGACCCTAATGGGTGCATTTTTGTATTTTCTACCCATTTTGAAGGCCTCACTTTGTTCTTCCACTCTTTTCTCCAGCTCAGTATCTGAGCTAAATCATTATTTTAAGTTCTTTTATCAGGCATATTGCTTCTGTCTGCTTCATTTAGGTTTTTCTGAGGTTTTTCTTTCTGTTTTAGAGCATATTCCTCTGTCTCCCCATTTTGCTTGACTTCCTGTGTTGGCGCAGATTAGGCGGAACACTCCTTCTCCTCAACTTGAAGCAACGGTCTTGTGTCTGGTGTCCCACATGCAGACTGTCGAATAGTTAAAACAACCGTGGCTTACTTTCTGTGCCCCACCACTACAGGGGCGGGTGTGGGCTTGTGGCATGTGGGCTCGCTGAGATCGCAAGCTCCCTGTCAGCCAGATCCAGTTCTGGTCTGAGGGGGAAGAAAGTATCCCTGCATCTCCTCAGGCCTTTTATTTATATTTTTTAAGATTTTATTTATTTGACAGAGAGCTCAAGCAGGGGGAGCAGCAGAAGAGGGAGAGTGAGAAGCAGGCTCTCCACATAGCAGGGAGCCCAACACAGGGCTCAATCCCAGGGTCCTGGGATCACGACCTGATCCCAAGGCAGATGCTTCACCGACTGAGCCACCCAGGCACCCCTCTTCAGGCCTTTTAAACTGTGGCTTTTTTGTGTGTGTCCCAGTGTGAGTGGGATTGGTGTGGGCTTGTGACCCTGGGCTTGCTGAGGTCACAAAATCATTGTACCAGACCCACCAGTTAGGGCATCTAGACCCTGTTCCCATCTGGGCTTTTAAGGTGGAGGGGTAGAGTATTTTACGTGTCTTTAAGGTCTCGCTGAGATCCTCTACTCTTCTCAAGTCCAGTGAGTATGTTTCTGACCATGACTTGGAATTCTTTATCAGGCATATTGCTTATATCCATTTCAGAATTTAGTTCTTCTGCTATGATTTTGTCTTCTTTCATCTGGGACATATTCCTCTGTCTCCCTATTTTGTATGTACTTGTTTCTATTTTTAAGAAGGTCAGCTATGTCTCCTGATCTTGAAAGTAGCGATCTTATGAAGAAGAGGCCCTGTGGTGTCCTGTAGCACAGTGCCCCACGGTTACCAGAACCGGACGCTCCAGTGGTGTCTATGTGGGTTGAGTGTGCCCTACTGTTGTGGCTGAGCCACTTTTGCCATTTGCGCAGCTGGCTGCAAAGGCCCGCCTTGCATGTTATGGACGCACCTGGCAGGGTTGTCCTGTGCTGTTGAGGGGCCTGAGGCCACTGCAGGCTGGTGATTTGGCAGTGTCGGCATTCATGCTCTCTCTGCACTGAAGTCCACGTGTTATATTTTTGTCGCATGCACACCGACCTGCAGTGTGCTCCCTGAGCTGCCCCAAGAGGCTTTTGTTGGTGGGCGTGGCCAGCAGTCAGACCAGATGTCTGCCCCCAGTCCTCCTGCTGGGGCTGCAGTGGCACCTGACAGGGACGCACTTTCCCAGTGCTGCCGGCTCAAGGGCTTGACTGCTGGAACTTAAGAAATGCTGGTTTGTGTGCTTATCTTCCCCTCCTACCCAGGGCAGGAGTCATTTTGGGTGGCATCAGTCCCCGCCGGGGCTGCCTGCGGGGTGTGTCAGGGTGGCTGCCTATTTGGGAAGATGCCTGAGAAGTTGGGTGGGTTTTATGGGGCAGGTCCACAAGGGAGCACGGGGACAGGGTTTGTGGTCCTAGCAAGACAGGCAGAGTGTTTGTGCTGGTTTGAAAGTATCCCACTACCTAGGATGGGTAAGGGCAGAGAAATGGTGCCTGCCAGCAGTTTTGTTCTTGGAGAAGTCTCCTAAAGATCCCTGCCCCTCCAGCACATGTTTTGAGACGAGGAAATAAATACCCATCACGTATACTCCAGGTGTTTCTCACACTCTTGCCTCTCTGCTCTGTCCTGGCTGTGTTACTTGTAAAAGGTGGCTCTTTGAGGGTGGGGACTCAGTTTCCTGTCGCCCTCTAGCTGTCCCAGAGCTAAGCCCGCTAATTAAAACACACCGATTAAAACAAGTTAAGCCCCCCTGATTTTCAAAGCCAAATGTTATAAGGACTTGTCTTCCCGGCATGGGTCCCTCAGGTCTGGGGTGCCTGGTGTGGGGTCCGATCTTCTCACTCTTCTGTGCTTGTGATGTCGCTCCCGTGCTTGTGATGTCGCTCCCATTTGTGGTTAGTCTCACCAGGGCTTTGGTTCCCGACCGTGTCTCTGCGGCTCTTACCCTTTTCTGATGTGGGCTCCTATGATTAACTGTGGAAGATCCGTTCTGCCAGTCTTCAGGTTGTTTTCACACGCGCACTGTTGTCTTGGCGTGTCCGTGGGGGGAGGTGAGCTCAGGACCCTCCTACTCGGCCATCTTCCTGACCTCCTTCACATCTCGGACATCTCCCTTAAGAGTACTTGTACCTAGCATGCTTGATTTTCTCTTCCAATCTTCTATGCCTGTAATTCTAGTGTCTTCCATCACTCAAATCATATAGACCTCTGCCTGAAACTCTGCAACAACGTCCCACTGAAATTAAAATAAAAGTAATTCCCAAGCGTGGTCAGCAATGAACAAGATCTGGCTTTAGGAGAACAGGATCTGGCTGACAGGGAGCTTGCGACCTCTCAGTGAGCCCACAGGCCACAAACTTACACCAGCCCCTGCAGTGCTGGGGCACAGAAAGTAAGCCACAGTTGTTTTAAATTTATCTTCACCCTGATCACTTAACCACCTTCCTCCTTGGTTGCTTTGCCCCCAGATACACAGGTTTGGGGCTTTCTTCTTAAACATTATTAAAAGGCATTTAATTGACAGAACGTAAACTGCTCTATTTTAAATGTACAAGCAATAAATATTGACCTAGATTACACTTGAGAAGTGAACACATCCATCACATCTAAAAGTTTTGGGATTCCCACAGTGTTTATAGTAATGCAAACTACATTGTTGCTCCGAAGAGATTCTCTAGTTGTTTCATCCTAACTAGGGATTTATTAAGGCGATTTCATATGCATTTTTATTTATTTATTTATTTATTTATTTAATTTATTTTTAAAGATTTTATTTATTTGACAGAGAAAGACAGCTAGCGAGAGAGGGAACACAGTCAGGGGGAGTGGGAGAGGAAGAAGCAGGCTCCTAGCAGAGGAGCCTGATGTGGGGCTCGATCCCAGAATGCCGGGATCACGCCCTGAGCTGAAGGCAGACGCTTAACGACTGCGCCACCCAGGCGCCCCTCATATGCATTTTTAAAACATGCACCTGTTGTATATGAATGTACAGGGCCTAGTACTTTCTCCTCCAGATCAAATCTCAAGGGTATTTTGAGTCTTAATCATCGTGTCTTTGGCACATTTGCGCCCATAAAAAATCACAGAAGAAATTTTATAGAATTATGAAATTGCAGAAGTTTAAGCCTTTGGAATCCTTGAAAGTGGTTAAGAACGTGGTCAAAATATATTCACAGATTCATGGTTACGGTCCTCGACAAGCCTAGTGCTGAATTCAGTAAGTCAGCTAATTAAAGAGTATGCGGTAACTTACGCTTTATGTGTGGTATAGGTCAGTTTCTCTTTAATAGCAATACACATAAAAATGATGACCTGTAAAATTGTAATTGTAAATTTTATGTTATGCTTTCCTCAACCTTCTCGGGGTCCCTGGCTGGGTCTGAAAATTAAATTGACAAAGACACATTAACAGACGGAAAGCTTTTTTATAGATTTATTTGATGCAGGTTATACATGACACCAGAGCCTTCTATAAGGAAATGAAGACCTGAAGAAAAAGAGCTGTGTATTATTATTTTTTTTAGAGCTGTGTATTTTTATGCTGGGTCTGATCAAGAATATGATAGGTCAAGAAGCATGAGGTAATTGTAATAAACAGGGGTAATCTTAGCATGGCCTGTTCAGATGCTTCTTGGCAGCCCTTCTTATCTAGAGATAAGGATGCTTCTCTCCTCCAGGTAGAGGGAGGGCACCTATCAATCACATGACAGTTTTGAGACCTGTTTCAGGAAAGTAAGGCAAAGGATGTGCGGGAGGTCAGAGACCAACCTATTTCTGCCGTTTTCTCAAACTTCAGCTTCAAATATTCAGTATGCCAGGGTTCCATATTTTGGGGTAACATGTTTTAAACCCCATCAGTATACTGTGCTACAATAAAATAAGGAATACCCCGCATAGCAGAATTATAGGAATGGAAGCTACCTAATGCGTGGGATCTGATGTGATCGTTTGTAATCACTTCTGTTTAATTTAACTCAATTTCTTTGTGGACTAGGCAAAAGGTAAAGTAAGCAAGCCGAAACAGCAGGTGGAATTTCAAGAGTGACAAGGCTCATTAAATGTTAGATAAAATAGCTTTAATTTCATCACATATCCTCTCCTTTCTCTTTTGCAAAACCTTTGAAATGTTGTTTCCATTATAGTGTAGTTTCTATTTCTGGACCCCAAACACAACCTCTGAATATTGATGTTTTTCCTAATAAGCTTACCATAATCTACCATTCCTTCCTCATCCCCTCTACTACATACGGAAGGAAAACACCGGCCTCACTAATGAAATTATTTGGTCACAGGAAGGATCTGGTGATCTGGTTAGAAGCAATGAACTTCGGAAAATCCCCACTGCCTTCCTTCAGCCTTCTCTTCCTGATAACAGGAGTTTGTTGGAGAACTGTGGGATGGCCATCTAGTTCTATGCTTTTTGGTCCCTAAAGTCAGTCTTCTTGAGAGCAACAAAAACCAAACAGAACCACTCATGTTCTCTGCTTAAAGTGAGCTCAATTAGCTTCTTTGAATCTTCTTCGCTTTTTAAAAACAATACTCCTACCTTGTAGAGGCTTGGTGAAATAGGAGGTTGCCTTTTCATATCATGTTAATGTCTCAGATAAACACCTTTGAGGAAACGCCAGTTTTATGAGTGTCTTAAAGTTATTTACATTTAGACTGTCGCTTGCTTTTATCATGTAAGCTGCGCGAGGTGCTACCCAAAGTTTCGTTCTTTTGCATTGTAGAATCCATAAAACTTTGGTATAGTTCTTTCTTTCCTGTTGGTGGGAGGGATGAAAGACTGAAGCACAAATCAAAACTAGTTTTCAGCCTTTGGTACATATGTATATACTTACAGGAAATTAAAGTACTATCTCTGCAGAATGGACTTTTCATGGAGATGAGATAATCATGTTTCTATGTCACTCCTTACATTACAGAGCATCACAGAAATTACTTCAGGGCTTCTAAAGAAATGTCTTAGTTCTTCTGTTACTGGAATAGATTCTAAGAGCTTGAGCATAAAATGTTTGTGGGAAGCTGTCAGTTTCATTGGTGAAAAAAAAATGTGTATCTAATATTCTTGTTTTAAGTGGCAGCACATTTAAAATTCCCTTTGATAATTCAGAATCCACTTAATTTGGGGCTGGCATTTTCACCAGATAATCACAGTGTGACCTACTTGTATGTATCTATCTACCAAAGCTTCCCGTAAACATATATTTTGGCAAAAGCAGCACTAAAAATAATCAAGACATTTCAGTACTCTCCTCACAAACATTTTGAATGTGTTGATCAGGAAAGGGCAAAACCGCAACTGGCAAAATAAAATGTGTCTGTTTCCTTTGGGGTTCTTAGGGATTACCATTTGGGAGAGACAGAGTTGACTGAAATCAAAAGTGTGTGCTGGAGAGACCAAGGACGTTAGGTGTTTTTTTGTTTTTAAAGATTTCATTTATTTATTTGAGAGAGAGAGCAAGCACAAGTGGGGGGCAGAGGGAGAGGGAGAAACAGACTACCAGCAAAGCAGGGAGCCCAGTGCGGGACTCAATCTCAGGACCCTGGGATCATGACCTGAGCTGAAGGCAGACGCTTAACCGACTGAGCCACCCAGGTGTCCCTTAAAGCAAAAAAGTTTTGAAGCTATTTTGAACAAAATGTGACTGGTGCTGGAATAGCTACAGTAGTCTGTCTGTATACAATTGGTTGTTAGAACTAGTGCTTGGCAGAAAGTCCCTTTATGACCATTCTACCAATGCCGTAGATGCCTTGGCTTTTAGCTAAGGTCAGCAACAATTCTAAGAATTTGAGACAGGAGACACAAGTCCTACTTTCTTAATATCCTCCTGGTTCCATTTTTAAATACCCCTCTTAGCAATGCTCATGCCCAAATTATTCTCTCCATTATCATTTCCCCCTTCTGATCAATACCTGTCTCTATATAAGAAAACATCAATGATCAACCTTGGCTTTGTAGTCCCATTGTGATGCCTGAGTGGCCAACAGCCTGCTTCAGGTCCATCAAATCTCAGGGGTGGGGGTGGGGGGAGTCTCCTAGTTGGTAGATATTTGTCAAGCCTGCTGTATGAGAGTCTTAAGGCTCCGTCTGAGCAATGAGGAGGTTTAAGGAAGTGGATCTTAGGCTGTGTCAAGTGAAGTTTCACTTGTCATTGTCCGTGAGTAGGTCTGACGAATATTTTCAAATCTTTGAGCAACCATTATTTTGACATTTTGAGTAGAACAGCAATGGGAAAGGCATAACATAATTTGAAGATAATAAGCAGGGTACAAATTAAAATAACAATGTAATTTGTAGACCTATTCTAGTTAAATTCCACAACGTCATCTCATGTGGGAAGGTACCAACCTTCAGCCAGAAAAAGAAACCTCAAAGGTGACAGCAGTCACTGATAACTGACAGAAAAACCTGCAAGGATGGGGCGCCTGGGTGGCACAGCGGTTAAGTGTCTGCCTTCGGCTCAGGGCGTGATCCCGGCGTTATGGGATCGAGCCCCACGTCAGGCTCCTCTGCTGTGAGCCTGCTTCTTCCTCTCCCACTACCCCTGCTTGTGTTCCCTCTCTCGCTGGCTGTCTCTATCTCTGTCAAATAAATAAATAAAATCTTTAAAAAAGAAAAGAAAAGAAAAGAAAAACCTGCAGGGGATCACAGCTATTATCTTCATAATCAGAAGGATCTTCATCAGATAATCCATTATGGATAAGTCTCTTTTCTTCATGTGATGGGAAATCGGATGGGATCTGAGAATTGTGAGGGGAAAATAAGGTGGCCCAAAGGGCCTTGGCCAGTAATTCTCCAGCTATTTAAACAATTAAGTGCCCAAAGAGTGTTGGCATATGCACAAAGACGTATACTGTGGGGGTGCATGGAATGCCAAGGTCTCATTTTTGTAAAGAAGAATGGATCTAGCCAGGGATCAGAGAGCTTTGAAGGTCCAGTGGTTTGGTTAAAGAAACATATTTCTCATAAAACAGCACCACTGAGTTGTTGAAAGATAGTATCAGGTTTGGTGCATAATGGGTTGGTGCAATCAAGTAGGAATATCCAACAGACTTGGCATAATAGAGATGAACAGTTGAAAAGGTTTCTACTAGAACAGGTGGAAGATACACAATTTGTATAGAGGAAATCATAAGGGAAGGAGTGGGTTTCCATTTTTTTTTTTTTTTTTTTTTGCTAATCAAAGTTCTGTTGACCCAGGAGGTGGTCTTTAATTTAGGGGGAGGGAGGGCACTTGGGTGGCTCAGTCGGTTAAGTGTCTGCCTTCAGCTTGGGTCATGATGCCAGGGTCCTGGGATTGAGCCCCATGTCGGGCTCCCTGCTCAGCAGGGCATCTACTTCTCTCTCTCCCTCTCCGTGTGGGCTCTCTTTCTCTTAGCTCTCTCTCAAATAAAATCTTTAAAAAAATTTAGGGGGAGTGAGCATAAAACATGGAGGGTTTTCTTAAGGCAAGAATATCTTGACATGAAAAGTGATAGAGGGGTGTTTTTGCTGTAACTAATGGAAATATTTGGGACCATGGAGAAACTATATATAGGTAACATTATGGGGTCAGTATTATCAATAAAGGACCCAGGAGGAGCATGGTAACAAATCCAACAGAAAGGTTTCCAGAAGTAGCAAGGGATTGGGACACTTGAATTATAGCATTGTTTTCCCAATCAAAAGTGGAAATGAAAGGGAAGAGAAATAAGCCTCACGAGAATTGGTGTGATGTGTCTTGTGAACATAATACTGGCCTGACCCCGTGTCTTGTGAGGGCAGTCTACGCAGATGTCATCTGCTTCCTTTTCCAAGAAAGGGTTAGTTTGAGGTCTCTGGTTGGTTTGGTGGTCCAGTTGGATATTAAAGCCTTTTTAAAATGAGAAACATGAATCCATGAGTACATGCCTTCTAATTCAGCAGCACCATGACTGGCCAATAATACCCACTGTGGTCCCCTCTGGCCAGGCTGGAGGGAATCTTTATGGAGGTCTTTTCTAATAAACCACATCTCCAGGTTGCAGGTCATGATGTTTGAGGTCTTTATCTCCTAGGAGCGTGCTCTGAAAAGATTGTTCTACCCATCTCTCATTTCTTTGAAGGGTCTATATCAATCCCTTACAAGTAAGTCATCATCTTACCTTTAAGTAAAAGCTGGGTTCATATACAGCTTGATCTAATGTCACTGAGGTCTTCCAGTTATAATTTCAGAGGGTGAGAGTGTCTCCCGCTGGGAGTGGATCTAAGATTCAGTAATACCAAGGGAAGAGCTTTTGGCGATGGCAAGTGGGAAAAATCCCTAAGTTTTGCTAGTTGGGTTTTTATAATGCCACCGGTTCATTCTAAAAGGTTGAATGATTGAGAATGGACAGGCACAATAGAAATGTTGCATAACTGGCTAAATGTGGTGAATGGACTGTAATATCTATCCAGTGAAATGGGTCCCTCACTGGCTATGAAGTTCCAAGGATGTTTTCCAGTTGGGAATAATCTTTTCTAATAGGATTTTTCCTATTGCTGAAGTTGTAGGTCTGTGACAAGGGAAGGCTCTACCCAGTGAGAAAACATACAAACCATTACTAAAACATATTTCTGTCTTTGCAATGGTGGCAGCTAGATGCAATCCAATTGCCACATCTCAAAGGACCCAGAGGGTAAGGGAAAATGTCCCTTTGAACTATGAAGTGGTTTCCAGGGTTATGTTTAGGGCAAATTTGACATTTTTCATAAATGTGAGGGGCTTTTTTTCAATAATTTATTTGAGAGAGAGAGAGTGGGGTTAGGGGGAGAGTGAGAATCTCCAGCAGACTCCCCGCTGAGCATGGAGTTCAACTCAGGGCTCGGTCTCCTGACCCCAAGATCATGATCTGAGCTGAAATCAAGAGTCTGTTGCTCAACCGACTGAGCCACCCAGATGCCCCTTGAAGGTACTATTTTTAGAGATGGTTTCCAAAAATATTGTTTTCCCAAAGGACCATCTTGCCCATATTTCAATGGGTAAGTTCATGAAATATAATTAAGAATTTGTTCTTGGAGGGAATCAGGGAAGACTGGTCTGCTGTTTGACCCATACCAAAGATTTCATTGAGCATCAAATCAATAGGCTTGCTCAGACCTTTTTGATCCTTTACTGAGGCA
This sequence comes from Ursus maritimus, assembly GCF_017311325.1. Classification (NCBI taxonomy): domain Eukaryota; kingdom Metazoa; phylum Chordata; class Mammalia; order Carnivora; family Ursidae; genus Ursus; species Ursus maritimus. Next base: position 33,387,810 of record NW_024423319.1, on the reverse strand, counting down.
ATTTCTTGGGCCTCTCTACGTGTTTCTTTAAGCTTTTTGGTAAAGTCAGTAGATAAAGGGGATTTTAATTTCCAAAGGCGGCCTGTTGGGTGGCCACATTCCCTTCTGCTTCCTCCATGTTTGCTGCTGAATGATCAGGAATTTTGATAATGGCTAAACACTTAGTTATGTCTTGGAACTCTTGGCTTGGATTCTATACAAAACCCTATTTTTAATCTGTTGTTGCAAACTCCTCTTTGTTTCCAGAGCATAACAAAATTATGTATAAAACCAAAAGCACAGTGACTGTCAATATAAATGTTAATGATGTGTCCTTCTGCCAATGTCAGGGGGGGTGGGGGGCACTCAGGTTAAGGTGAATAATTCAGCCTATTGAGCTGAGGTGGCTGCAGACATTTCAATATTTCCTGTTAGGGAGACAACTGCATAGCCAGCTTGCTGGTTTCCGTTTTATCTTGAAGGTAAGAACCATCAGTAAACCAGACCTAAGGCTGCATGTTCAAGTGTAGCTCCTGGAAATCCTGTCTTGGCACTAGAAGTGTGTGTGTTTGAGAATTGTGGTCACCAGAAGGTAAAGGCAGCAGGATAGTAGGATTTTTTTTTAAATACCTTTTTAAAAAAAAAGATTTATTTCAGAGAGAGAGCAAGCATGAGTGGGAGGGGCAGAGGGAGAGAGAATCTTAAGCAGACCTCCCGCTGAGTTTGGAGCCCAATGCAGGGCTCGATCCCAGATCCAAGCCAAAATCAAGAGTCGGACGCTTAACCGACTGCACCGCCCAGGCGCCCTGGGATAATAAGATTTAAGGAATGACAGCATGCAGCAGTAATATTTGGGGGTGACAGGAGAAGAATTTTGTGAGAGGTAAATGTACCGGAGGGTAAGTGCTGTAGTCAGTAGGGAACCCATGATCATTTCTTCTGTGTTCTCAAGTAATTCAGTTGCAGCTGTAAGCGCTCACGTGGGGTGGCACTCTCTTGGGTGTGGAGTCCAACTGTTGGCAAGAGGAGCCGATAGGCCTGTACTGGTCCCCATCTCACTGGGTTCGAACCCCACAGGCATTCCCTTCTCTCCCATGGGTGAAGAGAAAGAATGGTAGGTCATAGTTTGGGTGTTAAGGGCTGGAGGATTCAAGAGGCCATGCTTTATTTTTATGAGGGCTTCTTGACTTTCTTTGTCCCAAGTAAGGGGGTCAGGTTGGTGAAACTTGAGAGAGAAAAGCAGTTGGGCCAGGGCTGAAAAGTTAGGGATCCGGTTTCTACAGCATCTAGCTAAGCCCCCAAATCTGCATAGCTGGTGTTTGGAGGTAAGCAGGACAATAGTCCCTGGATTCTGTCTGGGTCAAAGAGTAATCCCTAATTTGAACTATGGTGTCCCAAGTATTTAACCTGGGGCAAACAAAATCACGGTTTTTCTTTAGACGCCTTACACCCCCCTTTTTAGCCAGGGCCTTTAGAAGATGAAGGCTATCTTTAGTACAAGCCTCTTGAGAAGGAAAACAAAGAAACAGGTCATCCACATACTGTAACGGGGAAGAGCCTTCAGAGAATTCTATGTCTAAACTGTCTACTTTTGGGGCACCTGGGTGCCTCAGTTGGTTAAGCGTCTGCCTTTGGCTCAGGTCATGATCCCGGGGTCCTGGGATAGAGCCCTGCATCTGGCTCCCTGCTCAGTGGCGAGCCTGCTTCTCTCTCCCTCTGAAGCTCCTGCTTGTGCTCGCACACTCTGTCAAAAAAATACATAGAAATCTTAAAAAAATAAAATGTCTGCTTTCAGCATTTGGAAAAATAAGTGGGGCTTTCAGTGTAGCCCTGTGGCATAAAGTTTATGCATACTGCCCCTCCCAAAGGAAGGCAAATAAGAATGGGCAAGGCACTGCAAGGGTCTGTAGTGGCAAAGGTTTTGCTGTTAGGAGGAATGGCTATGAGCAAGGTGTGAGGACTGGGTATTACAGAGTGCTGAGGAGTAACTATTATTGATTGCCCCAAGATCCTGTACAAACTTCTATCCTCTTTGTGTGGTTTACAGACAAGGAGGATGAGGGTGTTACAGGACTAGGAACAACTAATCCTGTAAACAGTCCTCAATGATAGGTTTAATTCCTTGGATGGCCTTAGTGCATACTTTTCATCAATTTAAAGTCTGATGGGCAGTGCAGAATGAATGTACCTGATACTGGTTGTGTCTCGGGGACAGAGCTAGGAGAGGTTCTGGGGCAGGGGTTTTAGAGAAAGAACGGGGACAGATATTAAGGTTTTGGGATTTTCCTGAAGATTTGGATTTCGGGGTTCTGTATTTAAAAATATTCCCCCCTTTTCTGACAAGGAGACGTATGCCTGTTGGGCTTCAAGACAATGTCGACCTGGTGAGTGAATGGGAGTCAAAGGGGTCAGGAGAAATGGATAATGTGTCTGAATAGGTCCCAGCTGGAATGGGATTAGAAAAGATTTAAAAACAGTCATAGGGTAATTAGAAACCCCAAACAATTGTACAGTTTGGGTATTCTGAGGAAGGGGAGAGAAGACGCTGACTGGGTGTGAAACTGGTAAGTAAAGCCCTAATAGAGACAGGGGATTTTCCCTCTCCTCTACATCAATAATTTGGGGGAAACTGATCTAATTATTGTGTGGGGGGGATAAAGTTGCCTCCGTAAGTCCTCAGAGCAGCTCTCCTGTTGAGATGGTGAAAGGATCCTTTCACTGGGGTACTTGAAACGGAGCCTGGGAAGGTTGGACGAACCTTGCCTTGGGTCCATCCTCTCAGTTTTAGGCAACCTGTTTTTAAATGTCCCAGCTTTCTATGGTAATGACAGGTACCTTTTGGAATAGTGCCACAATCCCGAAATGGGGATTTACTTTGGTTAGCTCTTAACTGTTGGAATTGAAGGTTCATAATCTAGGCGGCTTTCTTTTTATTAGTCTTTGAATAAATTCAAGCTAGTGGATTGGCAGATTAACAAGAACAGGAGTTTGCACAGTCTGCCAATTTAAATTAGTTCTCTTTATGAGTAATGATAGTTCTTCAACTAAGCCATCAACAAAGATGGAATTAAAAAAGGTGTAAGTGGTTTGATCGATAGCAGAAAGGCCAGGGTTTTTGGCAAAGATCGTCTCTAGTTGGTTACAATAATTGAGAACAGATTCTTCAGGTTTTTGAATACATTGCTGAATTTTTTTTTTTCCACTCTATGGATTCTGGGAAAGCCTTAGGAATAGTTTCACAGAGTCTCTTTCTCAGTTTAAGGGCTTCTGTTCTGTCAGTGGCTCTCCATTTGGAGAAATCGTCTACTGTTAACCCAATGCGCTAGATGCATGCAGTTTCTAACCTGTCCTCCATCAACTAGCGTTATGATTAGTTGATATAAATCAGAAAAAACAACAGGTTCGTATGTTTGGATCACACTGGCAAATTTCTCAGCAAATTTATGAAGATCTTCAGTGGCTTTGGGGAATTCTTTAGCTATAGTCTGTAATTCAGCTTTTGACCAGGGAGTGAAGGAAGTCTAGGCAACTGCTGCTTTCCCAGGCTTAACCTTAAATGGGGCAGCAAGAAGAGGAAGATAACAGGGGAGCTTTAAGGTCCCGTAGGATGTGAAGGAGGGGTGAGGGTCTCCAGCATAGAAAGGGAGTTGAGCTAAGGATGGATATAGAGGAAAAGAAGATGGAGTAGTGGGTGAGTGTGAAGGAAGGGGAAGTTTGTGAGGATCTGGCCTATTTTTCTAATTTTGAAAGCCTCTTGTAAATATCCGAATTAACTCAAAACTTTTGGAAGCTAACTGCCTGAAGGGAAGCAAACGTCTCAGTTTTTCTTTTTGAGGCCTCTAGATACCAATTAAAAGCAGCTTCCCACTGGCTTTGTTTGGCTTTGTAGCCTTTTTCCACTTGTGCACTCAAGTGAACTAATTTTTGCCCCATCATAGCCAGTGGAGTTTTAAATCATTCCAGGTAATAGGAGTCCAACAGGGCAAAAATTTACAGCAGGAAGGATCATATTCTTTAAACATAAAACCTGCAGGAGTCCCAGAAGAGGGTTGGTCATAAAAGTCCTTCTTAGAAGTAGGATTTCCCATGAATTAGTAGAAGACTACTAAATGGTAATCTTCCACTAGGCAATGTGAAGACAGAATCCTCTCCTCAAATATGAGTGAGGATGGAAGCCAGCAAGACAGACAACCCAACTAAAGGCCTAAACCTCAATCCAAAGGAGGGAGGTTCAGGACCGAGAGGACTTAACCACCATGACCCAAAGCTACTGAGATGAGTGAAACAGACTCTCGTAGGTACCTCACTCAAATCCATGGCTGTGCTGGAGAATGGCGACTGGTCACTGTGGATGTCACTCCTGACACCATGTAATATTGAAAGGCAGAACTGCATTCTGCAAAATAAAATTGTATGTGAACATGGGGTCTAGGGTTTGCAATCTGGGAGACACAGAGTCAACTGAAATCAACTGTGCTCCGGAGACAAAGCTGAGGGTTTTAGAGGAGGGGATTTACCTACATTGTTTTGAATGAAATGTGATTGGTTGTTAAGAGTAGTGCTAGGTGGAAAGTCCATTTATGTTCAATCCTTTTTTTTTTTAAAGATTATTTATTTTAGAGAAAGTGTGTGCACGCGTGTGAGCAGGGGTGTAGGAGGGAGGGTCAGAGGGAGAGAGAGAATCTTAAGCAGGCTCCACACTCCCCAGCGCAGAGCCCAATGCAGGGTTCGATCTCACCACCCTGAGATCATGACTCACCACCCTGAGATCATGACCTAAGTTGAAATCAAGAGCCAGACACTTAACCGACAGAGCCACCGAGGCGCCCCCATTTATGTTCAATTCTAACACGCAGCAGATGCCTTGGCTTTTAGCTAAAGTCAGCAACAATTCGGAGAATTTGAGACAGGAAACGTAAGTCCCACTTTTTCAGTATCCTCCTGGCTCCATTTTAAATAACCCTCTTAGCAATGTTTACTCCATTTTATTCTCTGTTATCAGAGAATATCTCTGAATCCCTATTCCCATCTCCTCCCCTAAAATTAGCTTCTCCTGTGCTTTTTGAGCATAATACCCAAACAAGCACACTGTCCACAATTTCCTTCTGTAAATGGTTTATTGCTACATTTGCGGAGAGGCACGTAATCTACTTGTAATTTAAAAATTAACGACACAAGTTGGATTTGAAGTATGTGAGCAGAAAGAGGTCTTCTTTGAAGTCCACTAATCTTACCCTCTCTTCTTAGTGATAAGCTAAGATCCAAGAAATATAAATGACTTAAAACCACAATCATTTGGTGGCAAAGCTGAGCTCAGATCTTAACAACAAATTCCTATCATTTTATTACTACTCTATATTGCCTCTTTTTTTTTTTTTTAAAGATTTTATTTATTTATTTGGAGAGGGAGAAGCAGACTCCCCGCTGAGCAGGGAGCCCGGTGCAGGGCTTGATCCCAGGACCTCAGGATGATGACCTGAGCCAAAGGCAGATGCTTAACCCACTGAGCCACCCAGGTGTCCCAGATTCAGAGAAATCTTTTCTTTTTTTAAAATTTTTCATTATGTTATGTTAGTCACCAGGATTCAGAGAAATCTTAACATGGATAGCAGTGAAGCTGCTGACCAAACTCACATCTTCTCAGTGAACCTGGAAACAACGTCACTGACTGGTCACAAAGACTTTGGGGAGTGTTTGAAATTTAAATATACTAGAGAAGATCTGGATAAGCCACAGTGGGATATTTTCCAGGGACTCAGAAATGAATGGATGAAACAATTATTAAGTAATAATTTAGGTTTGATCCCAACCATTATTATCATTCCATATTGCTCACCCGATCTTTCTTTAGAGTTGGAACTGAATGACTTTTTCTAATTTCTAAAGGCCAATCTACTCTGGGAATGAATATTTGCTAACAGTTAAAATTTTTATTCCACAGACTCTACAGACAATTCTAGCTAGAAAGATGTATCACTTTTAGAAACAGAAATCACATCATTGGAATAGGTGTATAGCCTTCCAAAGTGACCCAGGGTGACATCTGTAACAAAGGGAAAAAAAAGATGTAAGTATTATCTTTATCTAGCCAAACTTAAGTTTTCAGGCTTGTTTGAACCTATTTAGAAGCCTGATGAGGTAGGGCTGGGACAGGATGTACCAGATCATTGTCCCTGGTGGAGGAAAATCTTAACAGGACAAAAAGAGAACTTTATTAACATGTGCATAGCATAAGTACACACTGGGAGTCCCGAGCAATGAGTAACCCAAAGGGGTGGTTCGAATTTGGGTTGTAAACCACCTTATGCTAAATAAGGAAAAGACAGTTTGGGTTTCTGGTGAGGGGTGAAGGAGTGGAGGCAAGGTATGGGAAGGAAACCAGGAAACGTATGGTCAACGAGGGTTGTTTAGTAAGTCATGCCATCTGCATCGATAAAAGTTGGTAAAAGATACCTATTAAGTGTTGGCAAGATGTGGAGAAAAGAGACCCCTTATACATTGTTGCAAGAACATAAATTGGTACAGCCACTATGGAAAACAGCATGGAGCATTCCACACACAGTGGAATATTATTCAGTCCTAGAAAAGAAAATGTGACCACTTATAACAACATGGGTGAAATTTGAGGGCATTGTGCTAAGTGAAAGAAGTCAGAGAAAGACAAATACCATATGACCTTATTTATATGTGGAATCTAAAACAAACAAATTCAAAGAAACGGAGTAGACTGGTGATTACCAGGGGCAGGCGTGGAGGAAATGAGTAAAGGAGGTCCAAGGGTGCAAACTTCCAATTATAAAATGAAAAGGGATGCTGGGGTGGCTCAGTGGGTTAAGCATCTGCCTTAGGCTCAGGTCATCATCCTGAGGTCCTGGGATCAGGTCCCCCATCGGGCTCCCTGCTCAGCGGGGAGCCTGCTTCTCCTTCTGCCTGCCACTCCCTCTGCTTGTGCTCTCTCTCTCTGACAAATAATTTATTCTGGGGATCTAATGTACAGCATGGTGACTACAGTTAACGGCAAAGTTGCTGAGAGTTCTTCAAAGTTCTCACCAGAAACACAAAAAAAAGGTAACTACGTGGTGGTGATGGGTGTGTTAACTAACCTTATTGTGGTAATCATTTCAGAAGATGTACATTTATCTTTGATATATGTATACCAAATCATGTGGTACACCTTAAACGTACACTATGTTATATGTCACTTAAGGGGAAAAAATTAAGTGGTAATAGCCCTCCTCTACTGGTAAGGGGGGGAGAGAGATACTTTTTACCGATAGAAATTTCCTTTACAAAAGAGAGCTTGTGCTGTTTTTGGAGCCTTTCCTATGTTGGCTGGTTCTCAACGGTCTTTAGCTTAAAATAGTCCCTGTTCCAAAGAGGCATACTTTAGGGTGGTATATTCTGGAACCCGTCATCCCCATCAGATGGTCTCTCTGGCCTTGTACTATATTTTAACCTCCCACCTTTATTCTCATAACATTTCATTCAAGTGGTTTGCTTCAGCCATCTCAGACGTAACTATTTTACACTCTGAAGCACTTATTTGTGGATGCTAGGCAATGAAGGTTGTAGTAGAAAATGTCCATTCATTTGAGCATTCTATCAGTACAATCTCTTTTCAAAGTTATACAGTTAAGAAACTGAACTGATTGATAGCTTTTAAAAATATTAATAGACTATTTTCTAAGTAGTTTTAGGTTTACAAAGGCTGGAAAGTATAGAGTTCACATATAATCCCTCGCCTACTCCCTTCTTCTAGTTTCTTCTATTACTAACAGTTTGCATTACTGTGGTACGTTGGTTACAAGGAAGTCCATAGTTTACATTGAAGCTCAACACTTGTGTTGTATTTCTATGGTTTTTTTTTTTTTAAAGATTTATTTATTTGAGAGAGAGCATGAGCGGGAGGGGGCAAAGGGGGAGAGGAAGAAGCCGACTCCCCACTGAGCAGGGAACCCAATGCGGGGCTCCATCTCAGGACCCTGGGTTCATGACCTGAGCCTAAGGCAGATGCCTAACCCACTGAGCCACCCAGGCGCTGCCTCCTGCCCCTGTGTCTTTTTGTAGCTCAATTGTTCATTTCTTTTATTCCATTTACATTTCATTGTCTGGAGGTACTTCCATTCATTTATGCATTCATCTACTGAAGGACATTTTGGTTGCTTCCATGTTTTGGCAATTACAAATAAAGCTGCTGTTAACATTTGTGTACAGACTTCTGTGCAGACATGTTTTCAACTCACTCGGGTAAATACCAACAAGCGCAATTGCTGGATCTTATGGTAAGAGGATGTTTACTTTTGGGCACCTGGGTGGCTCAGTCGGTGAAGAGTCTGCCTTTGGCTTAGGTCATGATCCCATCCCGGGGTCCTGGGGTCCTGGGATCAAGCCCTGCATCAGGTTCCCTGCTCAGTGGGGAGTCTGCTTCTCCCTCTGGCTCCCCCACCCATATGTTCTGAAGTGGCATTTAGCATTGCCACCGGGAATGAATGAGAGTTCCTGCTGTGCCCCCTCATCAGCATTTGGTGTTAATGGCTTATTATGAGGATTTGCTTTCTAATTAACTCTTAGAAGTTAAGTACAATTTTCAACAGTAGAACAATGAATGTTTTCACAATATATGAAGAAAAACTACTCTGTCCTCTCATTTTCTTGTTTTTATTTTCCAGAAGTGGGAAGTGGTTTTTTACCATAGGTCGGGGGCATATTTCATCTTGCTACCACGACAGCCACCAGCCCTGCCTCCACAGAGAACTTAACTGTCATGAAAATAATCAAGAACTCCGAACTTCAGAGCGTCTGAGACTGCAGCAAGCAAAAAATCCTCCATTTATTTAACATGTAATATTACTTAAGGCCTTCCTGAAATTATGTGTACATTCATAGTGGTGATTAATGCAGAGAACTGAAGAATTCAGAACCTGACCACAAGTTCAAGGTGAACTGCAAGGAATAAAAATTCAAAGACCTTGGAACAGAATTCCAGCAACATCAGACCAAGGTAACGAAGCTACAAAGACTTTTTGTCTTGTCACATTGAGTTCAATGGTAGAAAATAATCTAGGGGTGCCTGGGTGGCTCAGTCGGTTGTGTCCGACTCTTGGTTTTGGCTCAGGTCATGATCTCAGGGTGGTGGGATCAAGGCCCATAGGGCTCTGCGCTCAGCAGGGAGTGTGCTTGAGGTTCTTTCTCTCCCTTAGTTCCTGCCCACTGTACCCCTCACCCCCTGCACACACTCTGTCTCAAAATAAATAAATAAATCTTAGAAAAAATGATCTTGTCATATAAAAGGGAAATGTGACCACTAGCAGACTTACTGGCAATTACGCATTTTAGTTTCAATAAGTCTACAAATAACATTTTTCAAAACAACATATCTTTTTCAGGTGGGGAAAAAGCTCATTAAATTGCCCTGGATGTTTTGAAAGAATATGTTATAGAAGCAAAACTGTTGAGAGGAAATTTTAATGATGATTTGAAAAATTGGGTCCACGGTATTTCCTTGCAAAAAGAAAATCCTCAATTCCAGAAGCTTTTTATACCTCTTTAAATATCTACTACCATCATTTCAAAAAAGAAAATGTAAGTGGATATGTAAAGTTATCTATGCCAAAATATCCCATTACACTTAAAATCTTTATTAGGAGGGGCACCTGAGGGGCTCAGTTGCTAAGTGTCTGCCTTTGGCTCACTGCGTGATCCCGGTGTTCTGGGATTGAGCCCCACACCAGGCTCATCCACTGGCAGCCTGCTTCTTCCTCTCCCACTCCCCCTGCCTGTGTTCCCTCTCTCGTTGGCTGTCTATCTCTGTCAAATAAATAAATAAAATCTTAAAAAAAAGTCTTTATTAGGAGGTAAGCTTTAGAACTGATTGAGTCTAAGACATTGCATTAGTCACTTAAATTTCTAGACTATGGTAACTCTTCGTTAAGTAGTGAGATCAAACTAGTTTTCCTAACTAACTACATTATGGAGTTCTAATGAGGATCAAAAGTGAGGAAAAATTTTTGAACCAACCAGTCTAACAGTCCAAGCCAGACAGAGGATTTCTCCTTTGCATAGGTTTATCATGATATCTAGGTTTTCATTATTTTGGAGTACTGTTTCACAAGGCCTTTGACGAGGAGGCCGGCTCTCCTAGTATCAGAGTATTAGCAGAAGTAGTCATTGTGTACAGTGCTCATCACATATCTATGTGATCTAAGTCCTTTGCATGTACTGTTATATCACTGAATGCTGATCAATTAATATGCAGTATATAATCTATAAAAAATCACAAGTGTCTATTGCTATGCATTCTGGGCTGTATATTCTATTACAAGTATTTAGGAACATGGACTTGGACCTGGAGGTTGCTCATAAAGTCCAGGACCTCTCCACCACATCCACAGGCAGACAGAGGGCCATCCCCGCCACCAGCTCTCCCAGTACCACCTCTACCCATAGGAATTGCTCCTCCTCCGCCGACTGCTTTACCTCTACTAACTGGTATATACTATATCCACCACCATTACCTTGGTTGGGGGATCTCCTGCTCCTTTATCATACTGTCTGCTCTAAATTATGAAATGAAGCAGAAATAAATGTATAAACCTGAACTCCATGTATTGATTCTTGAATAGCAGCACTAGATTCCCCACAGAGAGTCAAATGTTCAAAGGTAAAAACCCTGACTAGAGGTTTTTGGCATCTTCTAGGCACTGGTTGTCATTAATGTAAAAATAACTGCATAGCTGTGTACAAGTATGGTATGATAAGAGAGTCTGATTGCGGACTCTTTCCCTTTCCTTTGTGAACTCACCACTTTGTTTCTCTTTCAGTACATTATCTAAATAATTGGAAACGCCATAGGGAATATGAAATTCACTTAGAAGGTAAAAGGGAATTAAAGTGGTGTAAGGATAATTGTATTCGTTTCTTAGGGCTGCCATAACAAACTGCCACAAACTGAGTGGCTTGTAACAACAACAATTTCTCTCTCACAGTTCTGGGGGGCAGAAGTCCACAGTTGAGGTGTTGGTAGGGTAGAGGCTACAGGAGACAATTTTTTCCTTGCCTTTTCCACCTTCCAGAACTTTTGGCATCCCTTGGCTCATGGCCACATATCTCTGTTCTGTCTTCACATTGCCTTCTCTTCCTAATGTCTGTGTGTACACTTCCCTCTGCCACAAGTAGATACATGTCGTTGCATTTATGGACAATACAACCGATATTTGCATACTGATCTTATATTCTGCACCTTTGCCAAATTCATGTATTAGCACTCTAGTGTGTGTGTGTATTCTTGGGATACTCCATGTCATCTGCAAAAAGCCATTCCAATTTGGATGGCTTTTATTTTTCTCACCTAATTTTGCTATGGCTACAACTTCCAGTAAAATTTTGAAGTGGCAATCATGGGCATCATGCTCTTCCTCATGGGAAACATTTCAGTCTTTCACCATTGAGTATGACATTGGCTGTGGGGTTTTCACATATGCCCTTTATCGTGCTGAAGTTCCTATTTTATTGTTCTCATAAAAGGGTATTTGTCAAGGAGTTATTCCACATCAATTGAGATGATTATGTGGGTTTTCACCTTCATTCTATTTATGTGTATATTACATTGATTAATATCCTCATGTTTATCTACCTTTGCATTCCTGGAGTAAAACTCACTCGTTCCTGATATATAATCTTCAAATATGCTTGGCTTATGTTTGGCGGTATTCTGCTGAGGATTTGTATGTGTATAGTCAGACAAGATATTGGTCTGTAGTTTTCTTGTTATTTTTGCCTGGCTTTGGCACAAGGTAATGCTGGTCTCAAAGAATGACATAGGCTGTTAAGATTATGTGTCAACACGGCTAAGCAATAGCACCTAGATATTTGGTCCAACACCAGTCTAAATGGTGAAGGTATTTTTAGATGAGACTAACATTTCAATCATTAAATCAGATTACAAGACAGGTGGGCTTTATCCAATCAGCTGAAGGCCACATGAGAAAAACGATAGAAGTCCTACGAAGAAGAGAGAATTCTACCCCTACTCTGCCATAAGACTCCTTCTCATGGGTCCCAAGCAGGCCAGCCTACTATGCAGATTCTGTACTTCTCAGCTTGAACTATCACATGAGCCAATTTCATAAAATAAATTTCTCTGCCTCTCTATATGGCACCATTTCTCTGGAGACCCTAATACAGATGTGTTCCCAATTTATTAGATCTGAGGATTAGTGCCAGTTCCTCTTTAAGTGGTTAAAATTTCCCAGTGATGGCATCTTGTCCTGGAATTGTATGTGATGGAGATTTTTAACTACTTAATCAAAATATGTAACCGCTACATCTCTGTTAAGATCATCTATCTATACCTTCTTGAGTCAGCTTTTGTAACTTGTTTCTACTAATTTTACCTTATTATTTGTTGGGTACAGTTGTTCATAATACAATCCAATCGCCCATCCAATTCTCTGACATAGGCTATAGTGTCCCCCTGCCTCACATTTTTAACTTCAGTTATTTCCGTTTTCTCCATTCGGTCTTGCTAAAGATCTGTCACTTTAATCGATCTTTTCAAAGAACTAACTTGTAGTTTTCTTCTCTTCTATTCTGTATTTCCTTCTTTATCCCTGCCTTAATTATTTCCTTCTTTCTGCTTTTGCTTTGTGTTAGTTTGCTGATCTTCTTCTGATTTCTAAGATTAGAAAACAATAGTTATGTTGTTCATTTAAGGTCTCCTCTATTTAAAAAATACATGTTCATACAGTTATAATTCCGAGTGCTACTTTAACTGCAGTATATACTGTACAATTCACTTCTTTAAAGTGAACAATTCAGTGGTTTTTAGCTATTCAGAGTTAATATACACATCAGCTAGAACATTTTAATCATGACAGAAAGAACCGCGCCCCCCCCCCGACTCATTTCCAGGTTTTCCCATTTCCCACCAACCCAATTTTATCACAAACGACACAGACATTTCAAGCCCTAAACACTGGCCCATAACGACGAAGGCCATCCTCCTTGGGAACTGCCTTGCAAGCTTCGTATCAGCTGAAGGCTTAATTTTTTCTAGGCACCACTCCAAAAGCTTATTAAGTAAGCTAGGCAAAGAAACAAAGCAAGGCATCCCTACCCCCCTACCAATGGCATATCCTGACCCAAAGAATTCAGGGTCCTGTATCCTTAGGCTCCTCCTCTACAAATAGATCCTCAACTGACGGCAGCTCACGTGACATGCGGGTAAATGGGCACCAACTTTCTCCTCTCTGGCCCCAAACAGACCCACCACATTGACTTTCTGGTGATAAAGGCATTTACTCTAGGATGTGGTTGACTTACAGTTTGACCAACCAATTTCCTCTGGGTGGACGCTGACGTTGGAAAATGTATTCCGATCATGTGCACTCGAACTCTGGTAAACAAATCTGTACGCTGCACAGAGCCACTCCTATCATAGGAGAGGAAGAAAAGAGAAATCTAATGTCCAAAGAGAAGGGACCCATGAAATAACCTATGTTCCTGCCTCCAGGCAGAGATACAGGCATCCGACCCAGGTAGTTTCTTAGTTTCTAAGAAAAGAAACGGGGCGCCTGGGTGGCTCCGTTGGTTAAGTGTGTGCCTTCCGCTAAGGTCAGGATCCCGGCATCCTGGCCTGCATCGGGCTTCCTGCTCAGCAGGGAGTCTGCCTCTCCCTCTCCATCTGCCTCTCCCCCAGCTCATGCTTTCTCTGGCTCTCTCTCTCAAATAAATAAAAAATAAAATCTTCAAAAAGAAAAGGACAGGTTCAAGGAGAACAGGACATTTACTCTGGCACAGATGTGCCAAGGCCACCTATACGCTGGGACAGCAGCCAAAGACAAAAGAACGTATATTTTTCTGTGAGCATTGTGAGGACAAAAACAGGTGAAATGTAGATGGCCCTCTGTGTCTGATTGTTGTCGATGGCATTCAGGGCTAAAACATACACAGTGAAAAACGACAAGAGGTTCCCCAATGTAGAAAGGGGGTTAGAAGACAGGTGGGCAAATTGGGAATGGTCACCAAGCAATGGTAGGAGCATTAGCTTTGATTGGGAGAAATTTCTATCCACAGTAGCATCTCCAAGGCAGTTCCGGAAAAGTGTAAGAGTTTGGAAATACGTATTTCCATATACACATGATGTATACATGTATATGAATAAACGAATTAGGGGTTTGAGGGTAGAGTACAGACATTCTCTCATGAACAGCTTCTCAGAAAAGGCTGCTGAACAAATGATCCTCATCAAGGTCATAACTGTATAGACGGAGCCACGGGGCCACTGTCCCATGGACCTCACCGCCCCCTACCCGTCTACAACCATCCTGGGGCACACAAGGCAGAGTGACTGCCTGAGGCTCCCGGAGCTGAGCCTGGGCAATCCACCTCCCCTCTTCTAACCAGACCTGGACCTTATCAGTTCCTCTTGCTGCCATAATTGCCTACTCCCTCTAGGGCTGGATGCAGAACCTGGTTGAGCACAGAAGACAGGCAATATCTCAAGGAGAACAGGGGACCATCCAGGTCATCGTGACACCTACTGCTATAAATCAACGTCCTTGGAAAACTAGGATTCTACCCAGAACACCCATACACATCTCCATCCACAAGAATGCAGAGAAAACGGGGTCCCTTTTGCCAGGAAATGCAGGCTTAAAACTCTGAGATGGGGTGATAGACGTATTCCTACTGCCAGCAAGAAACCCAAAGGAAAAAACCAGGACCTGCCCCAACAGCACAGTAGAGTTGACCCCACCTGAAGAGCACAGATGACTTTTAAATCTCCCCCAGGGGCATTTTCAGATTCACCAAAGTGAGAGAGGCCACACCTGCAAGCCTGTGTTGGCATTTCTGGAGCAACAGTGCCATCAAGTGGATACTTTTTAAGAAAAGCCTGCAGATGCTGAGGCTGACCGTGGATCCCGTGAGGAAGCCCTATGATGGGAAGAAGGGTGGGATTGGGGCACCCAGAATATTCTGGACCAGATCCAGCAGCCTGGCAACCTCCAATATCAGTGAGGAAACAACACAGGATGGACGGAGCGCAGCTTTGGCTGCTGGCTTCCCCAGGCTGTGGGGGCGTGGCCTCGGCAGCAGCCATGTTAGTAGCCAAGGCGCTGAAGCTCATACTCCAGGTCATCTGGCCTGTGGATCCTCGCCTTCAGTCCAAAGCAAATTCGGCCAGGAGTTCCTAGGGTCTCAGGGCAACAAGGAACCCAGGACTGGAGTGTCCAGGCCAAGACACCACAGGAACAGGAGAAAGGGGAGGTGATAGCCACCTTGTCAGGGCAGCATTCTGCAGGCAGGATAAAGAATTTCCTGATTACTTTGGTACTAGACCCAGACAAGGAAGAGTAATGCCGGTACATCACAAGTTAGAGCTACAGTTGTTTTGTTTACTTTGGTTCCCACTAAAAAGAATCTGAGTCCCAGGCCCCACAGTATCCCAGACAGCCCTACCTGTCCCATATGACAAAGGGTGTGGCTATGCACTAAGAAGGGGAGGAAACAGAAGCAGATATGACCAGGATTAATACCTTGAGGTGGACATCATTCCCCAGAGTGAGAGAATCTAGATATTCTCCTCACACACTTCAGGAACTTTGCAGCCCAGCCCAGGAACACTGTACTCCATGGGAACCTCCTAATAATATATGGGTGTATGAACTGGATCCTTGTTGTGGAGACTGCTGGGATTTCCCACGTGGGGTGTATGTTCTGTGGTGCAGCCATCAACCTGCAGCAGGAGCAGACAGAGACTACTTTATTTTTTTAAATTAAACCTTTTCTTATCTTTTTCTTTTTTTTTTAGAGAGAGAGCATGAGTCAGCAGGAACCAGGGCGGGGTGGGTGGTGGGTACAGGGAGAGAATCTTAGGCAGGCTCCATGCCCGGCAGAGCCCGATGTGAGGCTCCATCCCACAACCCTGACATGACCTGAGCTGAAATCAAGAGATGGACCCTCACCTGATTGAGCCACCCCAGACCACTTTAAGCCAGTAAGAAATCAGACCATATACATCAGGACCTGGCCCCAAAGTGAGGAAAAAAGGTTAAGCACAAAAGGTTCAACCCCCTGGGCCTTCCCAGGCCAAATGTCTCTCACCTAATGGAAGCGACATGTGGCCAAATACCCACAGCCCCCTGGCCTGGGCTCCTTTAGAGCAAATTTTTTCTAGTTCTGTCCAGACATGGCAGCCACCAAGGTCCCAAACCTTTGCTCCCTGTGTCAGACCTCCAGGTCTGGAGACCAAGATCCTGTACCCGTGCCTGTCTCTGATGCTTCCATGGCTTGACTCAGCTTTGCACCACGCTTACCCCTGTGCCTAGTGGACCTCTTCACCTCCTGGGGACACTGTCCTCCTCTCATGCCTCACTCCTTTATCACTCCTCCCCCAGGAAGTGATGGTACAAGGCTTGCGATATTTGCAAAAAGCATTTCCTCATGATGGCGGTATTGCACCAGAAATGCGGACCTGCCCTCCACACCTTTGCTAACAGAAAAACTGGCAACCTGTGTGCCACCTGGCTAACACAAGGTGGCTCACCATCTTGGCCACTTTGGGGTAAAGGGGCACGAGCCTCAAAGTCTGGAGCTCCATTCTGCAAGGCCTGGTCTCTCTGGCATCCTCCCAACCTACCTTCGTGACACAAAAGCAATGATTTCCCATCTGGGTACCCTAGCAGTGGACCTGAAAAGTATCCGTGGCTATTTCTTTGCACTCCACATTTGTCTCAGACATCTGGAAACACAATGAGGGTAGGAAGAGAGGCACAGCCAGTGCCCAGCGGAGCATATACTTCCAGAACATTCTCCCCAGTCACTGAGAAAGCAGTCTAAATGGGAGACACCCAGTAGCCAGACACAAAGGTCTGCAGCAACCCACTATCACTGGCAGTAGAGTGGAGAAAGACGAACCACCCGCAGCAAGAGACAATGAACAGGGACTGAGGACCTAGCTCTTCTCCAGTGATGGCCCCCGGGTTCTGGAGTGGACGGTGATACGCGCAGGTCAGATGGGAGGGCAACCTGACACTGTACCACAGATGCCAAAGCCCCAGGTTGACGAGAGAAGAGTAGCAAGAAAGAAAAGAGAACCTAGTATCCAAAGAGAAAGGACAACTGAAATAGCCTATGCCTCTGCCCCAGGAAGGATCCAAGGCACTGGACACTGGGTACTATTATAAAAGAAATATAAAGGATCAAGTATAACAGGACCTTGACTTTGTACAGATGTGCCAAGGCCAGGGGACTTCCGGGCTGTGAGAGGAGTCAAATGCAAAAGAGTGTTACTACTAGAGGAGCCTTAGGGTGTCAGACCAAGGGAAATGGAGAATGCCCTCTGTGTCTGTTGGATTTCATTATAGTTGAACCCCAAAAAATTCATGACAAAAATTATGTGGTCCCCACTGTGGAGCAGAGGATGAAAGATGGAGACAACTTGGGAATGGTCATCACACAAGGGTAAGGATTTCTGCTTTGATTTGGAGAAATTTTTTTTTTCTTAAAGATTTTATTTATTTATTTGACAGACAGAGAGCACAAGTAGGCAGAGCGACAGGCAGAGGGAGAGGGAGAAACAGGCTCTCCACTGAGCAGGGAGCCCGATGCGGGGCTCGATCCCAGGACCCTGGGATCATGACCTGAGCCAAAGGCAGCCAACCAGGCGCCCCAATTTGGAGAAATTTCTTTCCATACTGGCATCTCCAGGCAGTTATAGGGTAAAGTACAGAAGGGAAATATTAAATGCCACTGAATAACATGGGGGTTGGAAGCCAACAAGCCCACTTAACCCAGTTGAAAATCCACGTACAACTTTTCACTCCCCCAGAAACCTACTAAGAACAATGGTTGACCAGAAGTCTCTCCAATTACATAAACAATTAACTTACTTTGTAGCTATCTGTGTCACTTGTGTATTCTTACAATAAAGTAAACTGGAGAGAAATATTTTAAGAAAAGCATAAGGAAAACACACTTACAGCGCTGTACTGTATTTATTGAAAAATACCTGTATACTTAAGTGCCTTATGCAATTCAGATCAATGCAATTCAAACCCATATTCTTCAAGGGTCAACTTAGATGCAACACATACACGCACTTTGATGTATATGTATGTAAAGTGGAATACAGACACATTCCCAAGGATGGTGTCCCAGCAGGGTCTCCTGAACACAGTGGCCCTCACCCAGGTCATCTGACTGTGTGGCTGGAGTCACTGGGCTCTCCACCTGTTCCGTGGACCCCAACACCCTGTACCCACCCACAACCATCCTGGGGCACACAATGGCAGAGTGACTGCCAAAGGCTCCTGGAGGTGAGCCTGAGCAACCCACCTCCCTTCTTCTAACCAGACCTGGACCCTGTCATTTCTTCCTGCTGCCCCAATGGCCTACACCCTCTAGGGCCTGCTCCTGAGCTCTTAAGCTGGATGTGGCTGGAGGAGCACATAGGACAGACAATACCTCAAGGAGAAAAAGGGGGCATCAAGAACTTGCGCTATCTACTACTACGAACCAATGTCCTCAGCAAGGATTCCGCCCAAACACTCCCATGTGGAGGTCTATTCACAAGTATACCAAAACAACCACTACCACAACAAAACCCACAGGGTCCCTGTCACCAGGAAATGTGCACTTAAAACTTCTAGAGAGATGTGGAACTGGATCCACACACGCGCAGATTCCTTTGGATGGCATTATAGGTACATTCCTACTGCCAAAAAGAAGCCCAAAAGGAAGAGCCACTACCTCCCAACACCCCAGTACAGCAAATCTATTTGGGGCTAGACGGCTTCTGGGCCCCCATGAGCCCTTACACAAAAGGGAGGAGGGAAGGCCTCAAAGCAACCAAGGATGGCATTTCTGGAGCAACAGTGCCATCAAGTGGAATCTTTTTGAGCAAAGCTTGCAACATCTGTCTGAGCTGCTGCTCAGAAAGGCCTGTGATGGGAGGAAGGGTGGTCTGGGGCACCCACAAGATTCTGGGCTGGACACACCTCCAGAATCAGTGGGGAAGAGACACGGTGGACAGAGATGGGTTCCACCAACCGTAGTGTTGGGCTGCCAGGACGCAGGCCTCCCCAGGCTGTGGGGCCATGGCCTCGGCAGCCGCCATATTAGGGGAATAGGAGCTGAAGCTCCAACTCCAGGGTGTCTGGCCAGTTGATCCTTGCCCTTGGTTCAGAGGCAAGTTCAGTCGGGGGGGGGGGGG
>NW_024423319.1:33353567-33368608 GCF_017311325.1 Ursus maritimus | reverse complement strand
GGGGGGGGGGGGGCGCTGGGGTCTCAGGGCCACTAGGCACCCAGAACCAGAGGCTCCAAGAAGCCCAGCCACCACAGAAATGGGAAAGGGTAGGAGGTGGCCACCCTCCCAGGGGCAGCATTTTGCAGGCAGGATGGAGAGTTTCCTTTGGTACTAGACCCAGACATGGGAGAGCAATTCAGGTGCATTGAGGGTTAGAGCTAGAGTTATGTTTTTTGTACTTTGGCTCCCACTTTGAGGAGACTCCAGAGATTTCCCACACAGGGTCCATGTTCTGTGGGTACAGCCATTGGCTCTGGCCACAGGGGCAAACCTAGACCACCTTAAACTGGGGACTAACGAGATTATCTAAGTCGGGACCTGGGACCTGGACCCTGAGCTTGGCAAAGATAGTTGACCACAAAGGGTGAGCCCACGTAGGGCCGCTTGACAAACTTTGGACAACTCACAAGTGCATGATGAAGGGGTAGAGAATGGGTTTCAGCACCTTTCCAGGAGGGATGAAAGCAAGGCCTATGTGTGGAGGGAGAAGCTGAGTTTGGAGACTTGCTCCCCTACTGACACCCAACAGGTAAGAGCCAGGCAAAGAGCACAAGCCACCCCAGATGGTCTTCCAGAAGTGAGTCATAGGGACAGTCAGGGTCTAGAAGAAAAGGCTGTGTGCCTTGATTCTGTCCTTGACAGACATGCTTCATCTGTGACCAATTCAGGGTGAGAGAAGGGTTGGGTTCCCTCAACCCAACAGCTCTGAGTTTTAGGCAGTGTCTTCAGACCTCTTGGTGATTCTGCAGCTGTGGGGGCAAGCATGGGGTTGAGGCCTGGAGAGCCAAGGGTGAATGGAAGCCAGGGCCATGCCTTCTCATTGCAGAAGTCAGCCTCAGGGCCTCTTGGGGAAAGTGGCCAAGAAAGCTGACGTGTGCAAATGAATGGCCAGGGTGTTTGCCTTGTTCTGCTCATCCTCTCTGCTGCTGCTGAGGTAGGATCAGGAGCCCTGGAGACAGGTCTGTGCCTGAGTCCTTTGGGACCCCAGGAAATAGCCCCATTCATTTTAGGCTCTGGAGGTCTCCTTCAACCCTGATGCTATCATCCTGGTGACAGCAGTTTCCTTCCGGAGTCTGTGTGCTCTCACTGGGCCTCGTGCCCCCTTGGCACTGGATAGCCAGGTTCCACATTCTATTTCTGAGCTGGCCAGAGGAATGTCATTCAACCAGTCTCTGTGGCTGCCAATGGCAGCAGGACTCCAGTGGTGGTTTATGGTTGTGCATCATCATGCCCAAAGAGGCTTCCAGGACCCACCGGACCAAACCTGATCTCTCTAGGATTCATTGGGACACTTGGTCAAATGCCCATAGGCTCCTGGTCTAGGTTCCTTCATAGTAAATTCCTCTAGTCCTGCTCAGACATGGCAGCCACCAGAGTCCCGAACCCTGGCTTTCTATGCTAGACCCACTAGGCTCCCAGGCCATGATCCTTGAATTAGTGCCTATCTCTGGAGCTTACACAGCCCCACTCAGCCTTGTGCCACGCTTATCCCTGTGACTCCTGAATCTCTTGACCTCCCTGGGGCACTGTCCCTTGTCACTCTTCCCCAGGAAGTAATGATACAGGGTTCATGGAATCCGTAAAATATTCCCTCGTGATGGCAGTATTGCACCAGAAACGTCAACCTGTTCTTCCACCCCTCCACCCTTTCTTAAAGAAAAAAACACCAATCTCTGTCTAGCCTGGCTCACAGAACCAGTTCAGCATTTTGACCACAAGGGAGTGGAGCCACACCTCAAAGTCTGCAGAGCCTAGTCTCTAGCATCCTCTCAGCCTGTCTTCATGACCAAAAAGCAGTGACTGTCCATCAAAGCACCCGAGCAGAGGACCCAAAAGTATTCATGGCTACTTTTTTAGCACTCAACAAATACCTTAGACTTTGGGAAACACACGGAGCATGCGTGCAGAGTCATTTCCCACTGGTGTCCAGCAAGGCCCATACTTCCTGGACATTCTTTCCAGTCACTGAGACATAATCCTGACTACAAGACCTCAAGCAGGCAGACACAAAGGTCTGTGGCAGACCAGTGGCATTGGCAGTGGAGTCGAGAGAGAGGTGAGCCACTTACACTGAGAAAGATGATATACAGAGCCTGAGGACCTAGCTCTTCTTCACTGGTAGACCCCAGTGCAGGTGTGGACAGTGGTACACTCGGGAGACCGGAGGGTGGCGGGGCCTTCTAACACAGATGCCAAAGTCCCAAATTGAATAGGAAACAGGAGAAGAAGAGAGAAAAGAGAACCTAGTCTCCAAAGAGAAGGGACAAGTGAAATAATGTAGGCCTGTGCCCCCAGGAAAAAACCAGGGCGCCCTACACTGGGTACTGGTCAGAGAAAACTGGAGAGGATAAAACAGAACATTTATTCCATATAGATGTGTCAAAGCCAAGCAATTTATGGGCTGTGAGAGCAGTCAAATGCAAAAGAATGTTATTACTACAGGAGCCTTATGAGGTCAGAGCAAGGGAAATGGAGAATGCCACGTGTGTCTGTTAGAATTCATTTGCATTCAACCCCCAAACCACATGACAAATATTACATGTGGTTCCCACTGTGAGAAGGAATTTGGAAGGCAGAGAGACAAATTGGGAATGGTCATCATTCAATGGTAAGAACTTTTAGTTTGATCCTTCTACAGTGGCATTTCCAAAGTGATTAGAGGGTAAAGAAGGAGGAAATTTTTATATACAGCTGACCTTTGAATACCTCCAGGGTTAGGGGCACAGACTCATACCCCCCACTGGAGTTGAAAATCCAGAAATGACTTTTTACTTCCTCAAAAACCTTACTAATAACAAATGTTGACTAGAAATCTCTCCAATTACATAAACATTAAATTAATATATATTTTGTACATGTGTTAAAGTAAACTAGAAGAAAATTTTTTTGGGAAAAAAATGTTTTAAGAAAATCATAAGGAATTGACACAAATGGAAAGATAGTCCATCTCATGGAATGAGAAAACAAATATTGTTAAAATATCCATACTACCCAAAGCAATCTACAAATTTAATGCAATCCCTATCAAAATACCAACAGCATTTTTTACAGAGCTAGAACAAATAATCCTAATTTGTGAACCACGAAAGACCTTAAATAGCCAAAGCAATCCTGATAAAGACAGAACAAAACTGGAGGCATCACAATCCCAGGTTTCAAGTATACTACAAAAACTTGTCGTAATCCAAACAGTATGGTACTGGGGCACCTGAGTGGCTCAAATCAGTTAAGTGGCTGCCTCTTGATTTCAGCTCAGATCATGATCCCAGGATTGTAAACTCCTGCATAGGGCTCCATGCTGGGCAAGGAGCCTGCTTAAGATTCTCTCTCTTCCTTCTCCCTCTGCCTCTCCCTCCCTCCCCCTCTCTAAAACAAACAAAAAAACCCAGTATGGTACTGGCAGAAAAATATACACATAGATCACTAGAACAGAGTAGAAAACCCAGAAATAAACAAATGATTATATGGTCAATTGATCTTTCACAAAAGAGGCAAGAATATGCAATGGGAAAAAGACAGTAAGTCTCTTCAACAAATGGATTTGGGAAAACTGGACCACCATCTTACACCACACACAAAAATAAACTCAAAGTGGATTAACAGCCTAAATGTGAGACCTGAAACCATAAAAATCCTAGAACAGAGCACAGATAGTAATGTCTCTGACATCAGCTACAGCAACATTTTTCTTGATACATCTCCGGAGGCAAGGGAAACAAAAACAAAATTAAACTATTGGGACTACATCAAAATAAAAAACTTCTGCACAGCAAGGTAAACAATCAACAAAACTAAAAGATGACTTACTGAATGGGAGACGATATTTGCAAATGACACATCAAATAAAGAATTAGTGTTTAAAATATATAAAGAACTTATACAAGATAAAAACACCAAGTAATCCAATTAAAAGATGGCTAGAAAACATGAACAGACATTTCTCCAAAAAAAGACATACAGACGTCCAACATGTATATGAAAAGATGCTCAACATCACTCATCATCAAGGAAATGCAAATCAAAACCACAATGAGATCTCACCTTGCACCTGTAAGAATGGTTAAAAACAAAAATACAGGAAATAGGATGTGGAGGAAAAGGAATTCTCTCGTGCACTGTTGGTGGGAATGCAAACTGGTACAGCTACTGTGGAAGACAGTATGGAGGGTCCTAAAAATGTAAAAATAGAATTACCATATGATCTGTTAATTCCACTGCTACATATTTATCAAAAAAATATGAAAACACTAAACTGAACAGATAATATGCACCCCTATGTTTACTGCAGCATAATTCACAACAGCCAAATTATGGAAACAGCCAAGTGTCCACTGTTGGTGAATGGATAAAGAAGATACGGGAGACACCCCCCCCCCCAGAATATTATTCAGCCATCGAAAAGAATGAAATCTTGCCATTTGCAACAACATGGATGGATCCAGAAGGTACAATATGAAGTAAAATACATTAGCGAGAGAAAGACAGTATTTCACTCAAATGTGGAAATTTAGGAAACAAAACAAACAGAAAAAAAGAAACAAAAAAACCATACTCTTAACTATAGACAACTGATGGTTACCTGAAGGGGGGTGGATGGGGGGATGGGTGAAATAGGTGGAGGGGATTAAGAGTACTAAGAGTACACTCATCTTGATGAACACTGAGTAATGTATAGAATTATTCAATCACCCTATTGTACACCCAAAACTGATATAATGCTGTATGTTAATTATATTGGAACGAACATTTAAAAAATAAAAATAAAGTAATAAAAGAAAATCATAAGGAAAACACATTTATAGTACTGGGCTGTATTTATTTAAAACAATCTGTATATTTAAGTGGGGCCCTGCAATTCAGAATCAATGCAGTTCAAACCCAATGCAGTTCAAACCCAGTTCTTCAAGGGTCAAATGTATACGTGTATACACACACACACACAAACACATATACACTTCTGTGTATCCGTATGTATTTATGAATGAATGGTGAATGCGCATGAATACTGAGTGGAATACCCACTCCCAAGGATGCTTCCCAGAATGGTCTCCTGAACAATGGCCCTCACTCAGGTCATCTGACTCTTGGATTGAGTCACTGGGCTCTCTACTTGTCTCATGGACCCCAACACCCTGTACCCACCCACAACCATCTTGGGGCACACAAGGCAGAGCGACTGCCTGAGGCTCCTGGAGGTGAGCCTGGGCAATCCACCTCCCCTCTTCTAACCAGACCTGGATCTTACCAGTTCTTCCTTGCCGCCATAATTGCCTACTCCCTCTAGGGCTGGCTCCTGAGCCCTTAAGCTGGATACAGAACCTGGCTGAGCACAGAAGAGAGGCAATATCTCAAGGAGAATGAGGGACATCCAAAGTCATCGTGACACCAACTGCTATAAATCAATGTCCCTGGAAAGTGAGGATTCTGTCTACATTCACGCAATTAGATGTCCATCCACAAGTGTACAGAGAAAACAGGACTCTGCTCCCAGGATATGTGTACAAAAAACTCCTAGAGAGACGTGAAATTGGATCTACACATGCGCGGATTCCTTTGGACGGCATTATAGGTACATTCCTACTGCATTCCTACTGCCAATAAGAAGCCCAAAAGGAAGAGCCACTACCTCCCAACACCCCAGTATAGCAAATCTGTTTGGGGCTAGATGGCTTCTGGGCCTCCATGAGCCCTTTTTAATACACAAAAGGGAGGAGGGAAGACCTCAAAGCAACCAAGGATGGCATTTCTGGAGCAACAGTGCCATCAAGCGGCACCTTTTTGAGCAAAGCTTGCAGCATCTATCTGAGCTGCTGCTCAGAAAGGCCTGTGGTGGGAGGAAAGGTGGGTCTGGGGCACCCAAAAATTCTGGGCTGGACACAGCGAAAGGCACACCTCCAGAATCGGTGGGGAAGCGAGACAGGTGGAGCTGGGCTCACCCAACAAGGAGCCCCAGTGCAGGCGGCTGCCTACTTCAGGCCTCTAGCCTCCCAAGATGGCGGGGGCGTGGCCTCAACAGCCGCCATGTTAAGGGAATGAAGAGCTAAGGCTCCTGCTCCAGGACATCTTGCCCCTGACGCAGAGGTGAGCATGGTCAGTGTGGGGTCTCAGGGCCACGGGGAACCCAGGACTGGAAGTTCCAGGTTCAAAAACCACATAAACCGGGGAAGGGTAGGAAGGAGGTGGCCACCCTCTCAGGGGCAGCATTTTGCAGGAAACATGGAGAATTTGATTATTTGGTACTAGACCCAAACAAAGAAGAGCAAATCAGATTGCAGGTTAGAGCTAGAGTTCTATTTTTTTGTATTCTGTATTTTGTCTCCCACTTAAAAGACCCTGGTGCCATGCCCCACAGTATCTGAGAAGGCCTAACTTGTCACATATGACAAAGGGTGTAGATACCCACTCAGGATATAACGGGATGGGGCAGGAGAAGACAGGACAAGTTTCACTGCATCATACTCCCAACTGGGTGGATCCAAGTCTCTTTTCTGCACTAGTTGTCAGAAATGCCGCGGCCCAGAAACACCCTATTCCTTGGCTTCCCTCCCAGTGTATGGGTGTATGATCCAAGTCCTCTTCTTTGAGGAGATTCCAGAGATTTCCCACACAGAGTCCATGCTCTGTGGGTGCAGCCATCGGCCCTGCCCAGAGGAGCACACTAAGAGCATTTTATTTTTATTTTTATTTTTAAAGCTCTATACCCGATGTGGGGCTCGAACTCACAACCCTGAGATCAAGAGTCACATGCTCTACCGACTGACCTAGCCAGGTTCCCCAAGACCACTTTAAACTGCGACCAACCAGATCATAAGTTGGGACCTGGACCCAAGGCTTGGCAAAGAAGGTTGACCCCCAAAAGCATAAGCCCACATAAGGATAGCTAGATACACGTTCAACTGACTTACAAATATGACAGGAAGGGGCAAGGAGCAGGATTCAGCACCCTTCCAGTAGGGGTGAAAACAAGGGGTGTGTGTGGAAGAAGTAGAGCCAGAAGACTTGCTTCCCTACTGACACCCAACAGGTAAGAACTAGGCAAAGGACACAAGCCACCCCAGAGGGTCTTCCAGAAGTGGACTGTAGGGACCTTCAGGGTCTAAAAGAAAAGGCTGTGTGCTTGGCAGGTCGTGCCTTGATCCTGTCCTTGGCAGACATGCTTCATCTGTGGCCCACCTCAGGGAGTGGAGGGTTAGGTTCTCTAAACCCAACAGCTCTGAGATTTAGGCAGTGTCTTCAGACCTCTGGTGATTCCCCAGCTGTGGGGGGAAGCACACGGTTGAGGCCTGGAGAGCCAGAGGTGAATGGACGCCAAGACCGTTCCTTCTCATTCCAGATGTGAATCGCAGGACGTCTTGGGGGAAGATGGCTAAGAAAGCTAAAGAATGCAAATGATTGGCCAAGGTGTCCTCATTGCTCCTCTCCTGTACTCTGCTTTTAGGGAGGTGGCTCCAAGAGCCCTGGACACAGGCCTGTACCAGAATCCTCGGAGACCCCAGGTGATGGCACCTCAGCTGCTGATTCCATTTTAGGCTCAGCAGAAGGTCTCCTTCAACCCTGACTCCTTTGTCCTGAGGGCAGTTCTCTTCTGGACTCTGAGGGCTCTCATTCTGTGTCAGGTCCCTTTGGCACTGGGTAGTCAGGCTCCATATCTAATCCTGAGTTCAACAGAGGTTCATCACCTAGCCTGTTTCTATACCAGCAACAGAAGTCCCACTCTAGAGCTCTTAGTAGTTTTTGGCTTGGCTTTCAGATGCCATGAGAGACATCTAAGGCATTGTGCCCATATAGGCTGAAGTTCCTTTTGCACTGAGGGAAAGATGAATGTGGTCAAAGACCCCCAAAACGCTAGCCAGGGCTCCTTCAGAGAGAATTTCTCTAGACCAGCACAGACAAGGCTGCCCCAAGGGTCCTGAGGCTTGGCTTCCTATGTGGGGCCAGCCAAGAACCCATGCTATGTGATTTTGCTTATGCCTGTCTGTGGAGTTTCCAAGGCCTCACTTGGATTTGGGCTTTACTTTCCCCAGTGCCTAGTGCATCTCTTAGCATCCTGGGGACCCTCTTCCTTGGCCCACACTTCACTCTTCTTACTCCTCCCCAGGAGCAAGGTTATTATGACATCCAATTCTTTATTATTGGAGGCACTATTGCACTGGAAGTGCCAAACTACCAATCCACTCAAAGTCCTCTCACTCCACCCATAGCTAAGAGGGAAAAAAAAACCCAACCTAGGTAAACTAGCTAACACAAGAAGTTGCACCATCATGGCCATGTTGGGGCTGGTGGATATTTGCCTGAAAGACTGGCACTCCAATCTGCAGGGCCTGGTCTCCGTAGTGTCCTCTTTGCCTGCCTTCATGACAAAAATGCAATTACTCCCCATTGAGACACCTCAGTGACCTAAAAAACGTACCTGTGGATATTTTATTACCATTCTAGGTTTTTCAAAGACCTCAAGAAACATGCTGAGTATAGGCACATTATTCCAGCCACCAGCAGACACAGTGGAGCAGGGGACTCTCAAAATGGAAAATTATAAGAAGTCACCAAAAGACGAGCCCGATCAAGGGACTTCAAAAAAGCCAACACAAGTACGTTGATAACCAATGGAAATCAGCACTGCGATCAAGAAGTCCAACAACCCTGCAAAGAAGATGGAAGGACCACAAAGACATGCCTCTTGTCTCATGGAGCCTCCAAGAATCAGGCATAGACACCGGCACAAACGAGTTAGTCTGGAGGACAAAAAGGAGCCCTAACACACTTGATTAACTGATCTCAGGACTGGGCCAAGTGAAATCTCTCGACACAAAGTAAAGAAAATCAAGAATGGGGGCTCTTGGGTGGCTCAGTCGTTAAGCGTCAGCCTTCCGCTCAGGGCGTGATCCCAGGGTCCTGGGATCGAGCCCCACATCAGACTCCTCCGCTGTGAGCCTGCTTCTTCCTCTCCCACTCCACCTGCTGTGTTCCCTCTCTCGCTGGCTGTCTCTCTCTCTGTCAAATAAATAAATAAATAAAATTAAAAAAAAAAAAAAAGAAAATCAAGGATGGGAAACAACAAGTGGTCCATATGCTTCTGAGGACCTGAAGATTCTATGAGTCCTACTTCTTTGCTGACCAAAAGGTAGCAGTATTCCAAATTGCCATTCACCTCTTTACAAAAGTTGTAGCAGGCCCAAGAGAAAGGCGTTGGGGGCCCTCTGAAACGCAAAGCCAATCACGCTTACACTCCTAGGGGAAGGGATACGTGGCCAAAGCCACACCTGGAAAAGAACCAAAGCAAAAAGAAGGGAAATATTTACCAATCTAGAACGACAAACACAAAAATGCCACAAGGTACGAAGCTTTGGTTACCCATATCCAAAACCCAGGGCACCTAGGGCTCATGTTCTAGCCTATTGCACATCACCTAGAAACCTAGATTTCGAAGCAAAGACGCAAAAAATTCCAAACGGTCAGAGGCAAAGAGTCCCTAAGGTGTCCCAACTATGATTCAAACCTCGTTCCCATGACACTCTTCCAAGGAAACCAAAGACTAGGGTTCATGGGAAACAGAGGAATTCCACTTGATGACAGTATTGCACCAGGAATGTCAACTGGACCTTCCCCACACCCCCCACAGCCGCTCCATCCACCCACTGACAGAAGAAAAAGAGCCACCAGAAGAAAAAAAACCAAAAACAAACAGCCAAGTGATTGCCCACCATTTCTGGCTCCAACATGGCAGCTGCCATAACTTAAGAACTCTGTACGGAGAGAATATTCTGTCTTCTGAAGTGTTGTAGAACACACCCTTCTCCCCTCTGACTCCCTGCACCCTGCTTTAGAGACCAAAAAAATAGGGCAAGCCTTCAATTCACCCTGGGACTGGACTTCACTCCCAGGCAAGCCACAGCCCAGGGCTCATGGGATCGCAGAGGACAGTTCCGCTTGATGGCAGTATTGCACCAGAAATGCCAACTGGCCCTTCCCCCAGGGCCGCTCCCTCCGCCCGGCGCCAGAAGAAAAAAGGCCAGGCAAGCCATGTCCACCCTGCCTCCAACATGGCGGCTCCCATGTCTCAGGCACTGGGGGGGGGGGGGGGGCTCCCCCAGTGCCTGAGACATGGGAGCCGCCATGTTGGAGGCAGGGTGGACATGGCTTGCCTGGCCTTTTTTCTTCTGGCGCCGGGCGGAGGGAGCGGCCCTGGGGGAAGGGCCAGTTGGCATTTCTGGTGCAATACTGCCATCAAGCGGAACTGTCCTCTGCGATCCCATGAGCCCTGGGCTGTGGCTTGCCTGGGAGTGAAGTCCAGTCCCAGGCGGGACACAAGGGGCCCGTGGTCCCAAGGTGCCTGGCCGTTTTGGCAGGCGCTCCACACTGGTCCGTTGCTGACCAGCTCTGAAGCAAGCGTGCCGTTGGGACGCAGAGGCAAGAGCCAACCGGCCGTTGCTTGTCATTGCCCCCCCCCGCCCTCCGCTCTGGTGGGGCGTTGGAGAAGGTGGCCCAGAACGTGAAGTGTGCAAAGGCAGAGGCCTTGGCCGGGGCTGCTCTGCCTCGACTGGGGTGGGGAGCACGGCCAGGCCTGCCTCCGCCAGACACCAGAGGCGGCAAAGCCCCCCGCAAGATGGCACTGCAGCTGCCGCGTGTGTGTCAGGCATTGGCGTTTTGGTCCCAGGCGCTGTTGGGGGGGTGGTCGGGGCGGTGGTAGCGGGAGGGTTGTGGGTGTGTTGGGGGGAGCGGAGAAGGGGGCTGCTGCTGCCGCTCCTCCTCCCACTTTGGCTCGTCCGAGGGCGGGCCTGACCCTCCTGGGCTCCGCTCCTGGCAGTAACCGCCGGCACCATCTCCCCCGCCACCCACCCCCGCCGCCTCCCAGGACCGCTTCACCGTCCAAGCCCCTTGACACCGAGTGGCCAGGCTCCACACCTGATCCCCAGAACAGGACACAGGGACATCAGGGTGGTCCCCACCCAAAATAGCAGCAGCCCTTCAAGTTCGTGTGCCCTGCGGCTGTTCGGCGGGCAGGCCCTGGGCCCCGCCCAGACCGATCCTGCTCCAGCTCCTTGGGGAAGGGGCACGGCTGCCATCAAGGCCGGGCGGGCCAAAGGCCCGGCGGCCCTGACCGGCTGGGTGCCCCTTCCCCCTCCTGCCTGGTGGCTTCCACCCCTCTAGTCCCGCCCAGACATGGCGGCCACCAGGGTCCCGAGCCTTGGTTCCCGGTGCTGGACCGCAGGGTACCAGGACCTCGCCCTGTGTCCCGCTGCCTGTCTCTGGAGCCTCTCAGGTCCCCCGGAGAGGGGTCCGTCTCCTCCCACGTCACTCCTGGGCCTGGCCACTCGGGAAGGCGCAGCGCCGGGCTCACGCGACCTCTGAAGAGTTCCGCTTGATGGCAGTATTGCACCAGGAATGCCAACCGGCCTTCCCCAGGGCCTCTCCCTCCGCCCTTTGCCGAAGAAAAAGGCCACACCAGGAAAAACACCGAAAAAGGAGGCCAAGCCAGTGTCCATCCTCCCTGGCTCCAACATCGGCTCCCATGTCTCGTCCACCTCTGGTGGCGGAGGGGTTCGGGGTCATTCCCGCTTCTGAGGCTCCTGGGAGCGGAACCTCATCCTGTGTCCAGCGGGCCCACCCGCGTGTCCAGATATACCCACAGTCAGGCACCCTTCTGCCATGGCCACCAAGGAGGTTCACGCTCCAGATCATACGGAACGACCTCTGTGGATACCCCGGCTGTCCCCGTAGGCCACATGTGGAAGAAGGTCGGGATGGGTCGTGCCTTCCCCTGCACACGTGTCCCCCAGCATCCCCAGGCATCTGATCACCCACCCACCCCACCTCCCCGCCCACCACCACGAGCCCATCGGAGGGCTTGAAGGCAGCCTGTTGGCCCTTTTCCTCACACTTGTCAGCTCCAAGAAACCCCTTAGAGACAGAGAGGGAGAGGGAGAGGGAGAGAGAGAGAGAGAGTGTGTGTGTGTTGGAAGGGAATGTGAGTGGAGAGAGAGACTGTGCACGCTCACCTCCTTCTTGTCCAAAGCCCCAGGGCACCGTGGTGTTGACCTCCTGGATCTCCTTGTCCCCCCAGCCCTTGCCCGAGAGCCGGGCGTCCGCACGCCCTGTGGGCCCGGGCGCAACATCGGCCCCGGCAGAGCTTGGGTTCCCGGAACCGTCGCCCTGCCTGCTGTCTCGGGTGCCTACCCAGCGGAGCGACTCGCGTCACCCTGGTCCCGAGGCCAGGAGCAAGGCTTCGCTATGCGTACCCTTGATTCCAGGTGGGGAAAGTTGGGGGTCGACCCCGTGACTCCAGAGGATGAGGCCCTTGAGGGCTGGAGCGGTCCTTTGGCAGGGTATCCGTAGCCTCTGTCACAGGTCCCGACGTGGGCGCCGTGGGACCGTGGGCCCCTGCCCGGACTCTGCTTGGCAGGTCGATCGCGAACCCAAGGCCGACCACCTGAGCAAGGGGCACCTGCGTCACCTCCCTTGGCGCCCCCGACCGACCCCCACCCCGACCATCCAGGTGGTTGACTGCTCTTGGAGCCAGGCCCTTCCTTCCCGAGGCGGCGCATCCCCCGCCTTGGCGGTCTTCCGTGGCTCCTGCCTGCGCGGGGTGCTCAGGCCTTTACTTTGTGGGCAGGAGGGAATCCCTAGAGTGGGTGGCAGGCCTGGGAGAATGGAGACTGGGGCCTTGAGGCCGCCGGGCGGGGTGGCGGGCGTGGGTATTGTCTGTTCAGCCTGCTTGGTAGGCCGGGCAGGTGAGAGTGTCGGGATGACCCTTTGGACTTGAGGCCGACCGGCCTAGCACGTATGAGAGGAGAGGACACGGGCTCAGGCAACCCGAGAGGGCGGCGGAGGCTGCCGCCTTCACGCGACGCTGGCCGCTCTAGCTGCCTTCACGTGGGCCCAGGAGGCGGGCGGGCGTGTTGCTTGGACCCGTGCCCTGGGACCACGTCCGACGTGGCCCGTGCCGGGCTGTCTTGCGGAGGACGTGTCTCTTCTGCGGGGCCGCTTGGCACCAAGTGGAAAGAACAGAGTCCCTCCCGTGCATCTTCTTTCTCCAGCTACCACCAACCCCAGCCCCGGCCCTCGGTAGTGAGTCTCCCACGCGAGCGGGTTTTATGTCCAACAAGGTGTCGCTCGTCCGGGTTCCAGGGGCTTGCAAGTGGGGCCGTTGCCGCCAGGGACGGTCCGAAGAGTATCTGCTCCCTGCCCTGGGAAGAGGGAGGTGCTGGGCCTCTCGGGCCAGAGTCTTGGGAGAAGCAGCCTCTCCTGTTTGCAGGGCAGGGAGCCAAGATGTTCCCCAGGGGTTGAGGTTGGGCGAGTCCCGTGTGCCGTGCTAGAGCAGGGAGAGGGCTGAGTGCATGAAAGGCGCAGCACCGTTACGCCCTGGGCCCGGGGCCTGGGGTAGAATGGGGCATCTATCGTCAGCTTTGCAGGCACTTGCTGTGGGGTGTGTGGGCAACCTGCTGAGGTTTGGAGGAGGGTGACTCAACTGTGGTAGAAAAATCTACCATTTTTGTTTGCTGGGGACGGTGCCCCTGTGACCGTGTGCACGCACGCATGCCTTTGTTCACATGAATTAGCGTGAGCGTGTGTACCTGTGAGTAGAAGTGTGTTTTTGCGTTGTTTGTAGTGTGTGTGTGTGTGTGTGTGTCTCTGTGCGTGTGTGTGTGTGCGCGTGTGTGTGTGTGAGCGAGCAAGCATGCGCTTCTGGTTCTAATGTGCCTGCCCCGGGCATGAGAGGCGGGTTGTCAGGTGCCCTCGATATGACCGTGAGGTGTCCACTGTAGGATCTGGGCCGTTTGACGGGCAAGAAGGGCAGCAGTGTGTGCGTGGGCCTGACCGCTGGGCCGGGAAAGGCGCGGTCCTCGAGAGCGTGGGCACACGGTGCTCCCTGGCCTGCCCCTCCCGTGGGAGCCGTTGGGAGCTGTCCGGAGATGGAGGCCAGGCCAGGCCCGGGCAGGCACGGGCCGCTGCTGGCACCGAGGTGCGGCTCCAGGCCGCCCTCCACACTGACAGGTGTGGGCCAGGGTCCACGCCTGAGTCCCGGTTGTGTTGGGGGTGGACCTCACTGTCGACCCCGGCCGCGCCCATGGGCCGCCGCCGACCTTGTGTCCGGCCGCTGGCCTCAGGGTCAGGCTGGCCTCTGTCGGGAGTCCTGACTGAGGACCGGGCACCGACTGGCTGGCCGTGGTTGGGGCTCTGGGCCCAGGGCCAAACCGGACCAGCGTGTGTCCCCGAGGTGTGCTGCAGAGCTGCGCAGGGGGAACGATGGTGTCCCGGATGGGTTCATGGCCACTGCCGGGAGCCACGGTGAACTCGCGGGCCTCGCTGAGCCTCGCCCTAGCGTTTTGGTCACGAAAGCAGGCTGAGGGGAGCAGAGGGGACGAGGCTCCATGGAGTGCTCCCCAGTGCCTGAGACATGGGAGCCGCCATGTTGGAGGCAGGGTGGACATGGCTTGCCTGGCCTTTTTCTTCTGGCGCCGGGCGGAGGAGCGGCCCTGGGGGAAGGGCCAGTTGGCATTTCTGGTGCAATACTGCCATCAAGCGGAACTGTCCTCTGCGATCCCATGAGCCCTGGGCTGTGGCTTGCCTGGGAGTGGAAGTCCAGTCCCAGGCGGACACAAGGGGCCCGTGGTCCCCAAGGTGCCTGGCCGTTTGGCAGGCGCTCCACACTGGTCCGTTGCGACCAGCTCTGAAGCAAGCGTGCCGTTGGGACGCAGAGGCAAGAGCCAACCGGCCGTTGCTTGTCATTGCCCCTCCCCCGCCCTCCGCTCTGGTGGGGCGTTGGAGAAGGTGGCCCAGAACGTGAAGTGTGCAAAGGCAGAGGCCTTGGCCGGGGCTGCCTGCCTCGACTGGGGTGGGGGAGCACGGGCCAGGCCTGCCTCCGCCAGACACCAGAGGCGGCAAAGCCCCCGCAAGATGATGGCACTGCAGCTGCCGCGTGTGTGTCAGGCATTGGCGTTTTGGTCCCAGGCGCTGTTGTGGTCGGGGCGGTGGTAGCGGGAGGGTTGTGGGTGTGTTGG
>NW_024423319.1:33347112-33352344 GCF_017311325.1 Ursus maritimus | reverse complement strand
GGGGGGGAGCACTCCATGGAGCCTCGTCCCCTCTGGCTCCCCTCAGCCTGCTTTCGTGACCAAAACGCTAGGGCGAGGCTCAGCGAGGCCCAGCGAGGTTCACCGTGGCTCCCGGCAGTGGCCATGAACCCATCCGGGACACCATCGTTCCCCCTGCGCAGCTCTGCAGCACACCTCAGGGGACACACGCTGGTCCGGTTTGGCCCTGGGCCCAGAGCCCCAACCACGGCCAGCCAGTCGGTGCCCGGTCCTCAGTCAGGACTCCCCGACAGAGGCCAGCCTGACCCTGAGGCCCGCAGCGGCCGGACACAAAGGTCGGCGGCGGCCCATGGGCAGCGGCCCCGGGGTCGACAGTGAGGTCCACCCCCAACACAACCGGGACTCAGGCGTGGACCCTGGCCCACACCTGTCAGTGTGGAGGGCGGCCTGGAGCCGCACCTCGGTCGCCAACGCGGCCCCGTGCCTGCCCGGGCCTGGCCTGGCCTCCATCTCCGGACAGCTCCCAACGGCTCCCACGGGAGGGGCAGGCCAGGGAGGGGCAAGCCGCACGTGTGCCCACGCTCTCGAGGACCCGCGCCTTTCCCGGCCCAGCGGTACCAGGCCCACGCACAACACTGCTGCCCTTCTTGCCCGTCAAACGGCCCAGATCCTACAGTGGACACCTCACGGTCATATCGAGGGCACCCTGACAACCCGCCTCTCATGCCCGGGGGCAGGCACATTAGAAGCCAGAAGCGCGCATGCTTGCTCGCTCACACACACACACACGCGCGCGCGCGCGCACACACACGCACAGAGACACACACACACACACACACACTCTACAAACAAACGCAAAAACACACTTCTACTCACAGGTACACACGCTCACGCTAATTCATGTGAACAAAGGCATGCGTGCGTGCACACGGTCACAGGGGCACCGTCCCCCAGCAAACAAAAATGGTAGATTTTTCTACCACAGTTGGATGTCACCCTCCTCCAAACCTCAGCAGGTTGCCCACACACCCCACAGCAAGTGCCTGCAAAGCTGAACGATAGATGCCCCATTCTACCCCAGGCCCCGGGCCCCAGGGCGTAACGGTGCTGCGCCTTTCATGCACTCGGAGCCCTCTCCCTGCTCTAGCACGGCACACGGGACTCGCCCAACCTCAACCCCTGGGGAACATCTTGGCTCCCTGCCCTGCAAACAGGAGAGGCTGCTTCTCCCAAGACTCTGGCCCGAGAGGCCCAGCACCTCCCTCTTCCCAGGGCAGGGAGCAGATACTCTTTCGGACCGTCCCGTGGCAGGCAACGGCCCCACTTGCAAGCCCCCTGGAACCCTGGACGAACGACACCTTGTTGGACATAAAACCCGCTCGCGTGGGAGACTCACTACCGAGGGCCGGGGGCTGGGGTTGGTGGTAGCTGGAGAAAGAAGATGCACGGGAGGGACTCTGTTCTTTCCACTTGGTGCCAAGCGGCCCCGCAGAAGAGACACGTCCTCCGCAAGACAGCCCGGCACGGGCCACGTCGGACGTGGTCCCAGGGCACGGGTCCAAGCAAGCACGCCCGCCCGCCTCCTGGGCCCACGTGAAGGCAGCTAGAGCGGCCAGCGGTCGCGTGAAGGCGACGAGCCTCCGCCGCCCCTCTCGGGGTTGCCTGAGCCCACGTGTCCTCTCCTCTCATACGTGCTAGGCCCGGGTCGGCCTCAAGTCCAAAGGGTCATCCCGGACACTCTCACCTGCCCGGCCTACCAAGCAGGCTGAACAGACAATACCCCACGCCCGCCACCCCCGCCCCGGCGGGCCTCAAGGCCCCAGTCTCCATTCTCCCAGGCCTGCCACCCACTCTAGGGATTCCCTCCTGCCCACAAAGTAAAGGCCTGAGCACCCCCGAGCGCAGGCAGGAGCCACGGAAGACCGCCAAGGCGGGGGATGCGCCGCCTCGGGAAGGAAGGGCCTGGCTCCAAGAGCAGTCAACCACCTGGATGGTCGGGGTGGGGGTCGGGGTCGGGGCCGCGCCAAGGGAGGTGACGCAGGTGCCCCCTTGCTCAGGTGGGTCGGCCTTGGGTTCGCGATCGACTCGCCAAGCAGAGTCCGGGCAGGGGCCCCACGGTACCCCACGGCGCCCACGTCGGGACCTGTGACAGAGGCTACGGATACCCTGCCAAAGGACCGCTCCAGCCCTCAAGGGCCTCATCCTCTGGAGTCACGGGGTCGACCCCCAACTTTCCCCACCTGGAATCAAGGGTACGCCAAGCGAAGCCCTGCTCCTCGGCCTCGGGACCAGGGTGACGCAGTCGCTCCCCGCTGGGTAGGCACCCGAGACAGCAGGCAGGGCGGCCCACGGTTCCGGGGAACCCAAGCTCTGCCGGGGGCCGATGTTGGCGCCCGGGCCCACAGGGCGTGCGGACGCCCCCGGGCTCTCGGGCAAGGGCTGGGGGGGGGACAAGGAGATCCAGGAGGTCAACACCACGGTGCCCTGGGGCTTTGGACAAGAAGGAGGTGAGCGTGCACAGTCTCTCTCTCCACTCACATTCCCCTTCCAACACACACACACTCTCTCTCTCTCTCTCCCTCTCCCTCTCCCTCTCTGTCTCTAAGGGGTTTCTTGGAGCTGACAAGTGTGAGGAAAAGGGCCAACAGGCTGCCTTCAAGCCCTCCGATGGGCTCGTGGTGGTGGGCGGGGAGGTGGGGTGGGTGGGTGGACTTGTGCAGATGCCTGGGGATGCTGGGGGGACACGTGTGCAGGGGAAGGCACGACCCATCCCGGACCTTCTTCCACATGTGGCCTACGGGGACAGCCGGGGTATCCACAGAGGTCGTTCCGTATGATCTGGAGCGTGAACCTCCTTGGTGGCCATGGCAGAAGGGTGCCTGACTGTGGGTATATCTGGACACGCGGGGCTGGGCCCGCTGGACACAGGATGAGGTTCCGCTCCCAGGAGCCTCAGAAGCGGGAATGACCCCCGAACCCCCCCCTCCGCCACCAGAGTGGACGAGACATGGGAGCCGCCATGTTGGAGCCAGGGAGGATGGACACTGGCTTGGCCTCCTTTTTCGGTGTTTTTCCTGGTGTGGCCTTTTTTCTTCGGCAAAGGGCGGAGGGAGAGGCCCTGGGGGAAGGGCCGGTTGGCATTCCTGGTGCAATACTGCCATCAAGCGGAACTCTTCAGAGGTCGCGTGAGCCCGGCGCTGCGCCTTCCCGAGTGGCCAGGCCCAGGAGTGACGTGGGAGGGGAGACGGACCCCTCCCTCCGGGGGACCTGAGAGGCTCCAGAGACAGGCAGCGGGACACAGGGCGAGGTCCTGGTACCCTGCGGGTCCAGCACCGGGAAGCCAAGGCTCGGGACCCTGGTGGCCGCCATGTCTGGGCGGGACTAGAGGGGTGGAAGCCACCAGGCAGGAGGGGGAAGGGGCACCCAGCCGGGTCAGGGCCGCCGGGCCTTTGGCCCGCCCGGCCTTGGATGGCAGCCGTGCCCCTTCCCCAAGGAGCTGGAGCAGGATCGGTCTGGGCGGGGCCCAGGGCCCTACAAGCCCCGCCGAACAGCCGCAGGGCACACGAACTTGAAGGGCTGCTGCTATTTTGGGTGGGGACCACCCTGATGTCCCTGTGTCCTGTTCTGGGGATCAGGTGTGGAGCCTGGCCACTCGGTGTCAAGGGGCTTGGACGGTGAAGCGGTCCTGGGAGGCGGCGGGGGTGGGTGGCGGGGGAGATGGTGCCGGCGGTTACTGCCAGGAGCGGAGCCCAGGAGGGTCAGGCCCGCCCTCGGACGAGCCAAAGTGGGAGGAGGAGCGGCAGCAGCAGCCCCCTTCTCCGCTCCCCCCAACACACCCACAACCCTCCCGCTACCACCGCCCCGACCACCCCCCCAACAGCGCCTGGGACCAAAACGCCAATGCCTGACACACACGCGGCAGCTGCAGTGCCATCTTGCGGGGGGCTTTGCCGCCTCTGGTGTCTGGCGGAGGCAGGCCTGGCCCCGGTGCTCCCCCACCCCAGTCGAGGCAGAGCAGCCCCGGCCAAGGCCTCTGCCTTTGCACACTTCACGTTCTGGGCCACCTTCTCCAACGCCCCACCAGAGCGGAGGGCGGGGGGGGGGGGGGGGGGGGGGGGGGGGGGGAAGGGCCAGTTGGCATTTCTGGTGCAATACTGCCATCAAGCGGAACTGTCCTCTGCGATCCCATGAGCCCTGGGCTGTGGCTTGCCTGGGAGTGAAGTCCAGTCCCAGGCGGGACACAAGGGGCCCGTGGTCCCAAGGTGCCTGGCCGTTTTGGCAGGCGCTCCACACTGGTCCGTTGCTGACCAGCTCTGAAGCAAGCGTGCCGTTGGGACGCAGAGGCAAGAGCCAACCGGCCGTTGCTTGTCATTGCCCCCCCCCCCGCCCTCCGCTCTGGTGGGGCGTTGGAGAAGGTGGCCCAGAACGTGAAGTGTGCAAAGGCAGAGGCCTTGGCCGGGGCTGCTCTGCCTCGACTGGGGTGGGGGAGCACCGGGGCCAGGCCTGCCTCCGCCAGACACCAGAGGCGGCAAAGCCCCCCGCAAGATGGCACTGCAGCTGCCGCGTGTGTGTCAGGCATTGGCGTTTTGGTCCCAGGCGCTGTTGGGGGGGTGGTCGGGGCGGTGGTAGCGGGAGGGTTGTGGGTGTGTTGGGGGGAGCGGAGAAGGGGGCTGCTGCTGCCGCTCCTCCTCCCACTTTGGCTCGTCCGAGGGCGGGCCTGACCCTCCTGGGCTCCGCTCCTGGCAGTAACCGCCGGCACCATCTCCCCCGCCACCCACCCCCGCCGCCTCCCAGGACCGCTTCACCGTCCAAGCCCCTTGACACCGAGTGGCCAGGCTCCACACCTGATCCCCAGAACAGGACACAGGGACATCAGGGTGGTCCCCACCCAAAATAGCAGCAGCCCTTCAAGTTCGTGTGCCCTGCGGCTGTTCGGCGGGGCTTGTAGGGCCCTGGGCCCCGCCCAGACCGATCCTGCTCCAGCTCCTTGGGGAAGGGGCACGGCTGCCATCCAAGGCCGGGCGGGCCAAAGGCCCGGCGGCCCTGACCCGGCTGGGTGCCCCTTCCCCCTCCTGCCTGGTGGCTTCCACCCCTCTAGTCCCGCCCAGACATGGCGGCCACCAGGGTCCCGAGCCTTGGCTTCCCGGTGCTGGACCCGCAGGGTACCAGGACCTCGCCCTGTGTCCCGCTGCCTGTCTCTGGAGCCTCTCAGGTCCCCCGGAGGGAGGGGTCCGTCTCCCCTCCCACGTCACT
>NW_024423319.1:33309010-33343922 GCF_017311325.1 Ursus maritimus | reverse complement strand
TGCGCAGCTCTGCAGCACTCCTCAGGGTACACTCTGGTCTGGTTTTGTTTCCAGAGACTCCACGTTTTCTGTGTGCACATCCTGACCATGGCATCCTCATGTCCTTTGGAGACCTTTGCCTGATCTTGTGGCCTCTGGGCTCCATTTAGAACGTGTGTGGAAACCACTGGGCATTTGTTCTGGTTTGAAATAGAAGGTATATCTCCTGTGGTTAGATGAAAGATGTTTTTTAGTGTCCAGACTGTGTATCGTTTGGTTCCCTTGGTTTAAGTGTCAATGGTGGCACACAGGACAAGTGTGAATGGTTGGTGTGTCCCACTTGTGAGATGGAAGCCATCTCATGCCTGGATTTGGGTCAATCTGTGATTGTCTCATATTCTTATCAGGTATGGTAAACACCTGGGTGTGGGTAGGCTATGGGGGACTTACTTAGTTTTTACCTTATTGTTTTTTAGCTCCTGAAGATGCTATTTGTTTCACTGTGGTCAACCTGGGAATAGGTGTGGAGACATGCCAGTGATATTACGTGGCTTCCTAGGGGTTCATCTGCTCATAGACAAAGAGACGGGGGGAGTTGCCACTTCTGAGGTACACATTGTCTGAAGGACCTGTCTCCTAATGAGATGAGATATGGACAGGACACAGAGGACTCGAAGACAATTACATGTCTAAGTCCAGGAGCACTGTACTTCACCATATGCTCTGTTTCGAAAAGAAATGGCAATGAGATTGTCTTCTGTTCTTTTTCTGTATTTTCTGATTTTGCAATTTAACTCTTTCTCTATCTGAAATTGTCATACTGTAGGTGTTGGTAACACTGTCAATTACAGTGATTTGCACAAAGCAATACCTAAGGAACGCCCAGGAGTGAGTGGAGTTCTTGCAGACCCATGCTCAAGGAGAAATGTGTGTCCATGTCAGGGGCATTCTGTCTGTCCCCATGGTAGTCTGTGTGTGCACAGTCACAGTGTTCTATGCGTTTCATATGGCTTTATGTTCCATGGGACTCCTCGAACCTCAACTTTTTTTTTTAAAGATGTTATTTATTTATTTGGAGAGAGAGAGAATGAGCGCATGCATGCAAGTAGTGAGGGGCAGGGAGCGGGAGACAGAAAATCTTAAGCACATTCCCCACTGAGCCTCTGAGATCATGACCCAAGCCAATATCAAGAGTCAAACACCCAACCGACTAATCCACCCACTGCTCTTGAGAGACTCCTAATTTTGGAGTCTCAACTCCAAACCTCAACTTTTTTTTTTTTTGACAGAGAAAGACAGCCAGCTAGAGAGGGAACACAGGCAGGGGGAGTGGGAGAAGAAGAAGCAGGCTCCTAGCGGAGGAGCCTGATGTGGGGCTCGATCCCAGAACGCTGGGATCACGCCCTGAGCCGAAGGCAGACACTTAACGACTGAGCCACCCAGGCACCCCCAAACCTCAACTCTTGAGAGACTCCTAATTTTTGTCACTTCCAACAGGACAGGAGTTGCACAGTGAATCACACCCAAGGTTCCCATTACCTCTTTCTCCCGTATATGGCAGTTATTAGGGAGCATATACTTTCCCTGTCCCTTGGGTATTGTACAGAAAGGGATATGGGGAAGGTGTGGGGTGCCACGGCTCAATGCTCCTTTTGCCCGCAGGTGGCATCTTTCCTCCTGCCTAGAACCTAGAACAAGAACTTGACCTGGACACACAGCTCTGTCCAGGATTTACTGTGAAAGGCTCATAGGATTGCCCAACAAGCTTCTTTTGAAAGCAGGGCTGCCACAGGATTGGCCCCTTGCCCTTGCTGCTTGGACCCTGCCTCTGCCCTTTGCTAAGGCAGGAACCTTGACCAGACTAGCGTCCAACCCTACCTAAGCATGGTGCTACAAAGTCCCTAGCCCACCTGCCTTCAATTATTTTGAGCTACAGTAACAAGTGTCATCCTCATGGCATTTGTATAAAGGCACATGAGTAAGAAGAAAACATTGTCTGGTCTCTGGTCATACCTTCACGCAACACTTTCATCTGGAGGAATGGAGGAGTACCCCTCCTGAAGACTTCATGCTTTTCAAGTTCCCTGGTTTTTCAAGAGAGAAAATTGGAGCTCATGGAGAGATCTGTATTTGGCTGTCCTAATATGCTCCCCCAAACCCCATACCCCCAAGCACATGTACCCTCTTAATATTCTAGCAAGTGTTTGTTCCCAAGTCTTCCCTGATCTGGCAGGAGGCCACGATGCAGCGAGCTAGACCCAAGAGCGATCGGGAGATGATGGAAAGAACAGGTATGGAGGGACTCACTCAAAGTAACGATGGCAACAGGCATTACAGGCCTGGCTCTCCTGAAAAGGTCTCCAGTAACCTCTCCCCACATGGCGCTGGGACTGCTGCCTCCCATGAGTGAAGGGTGGAGCCAAATGTTCTGTTCTCTAGTAGCTGGCTTCACAGGGACTGGGGCCCAAATCAGACTGAGGCCCAATCCGTTCCCACTCTCCCTGGTTCGGCAAGACACCTTAAATTCCTCATCTGGATCGCTGTAAGTAATACACAGAGATGATCTAGATGCTCATGCATGCATCTCCTTTTCCTGTTCCACAATCAGGAACTGACTTGAGAGCCTTTCCTACCATGGCTGAAACTGTGGTACAGTACCCAAGTGTCTTGGTGTCAGGAACCTGCCTGGGGAGTCTCTCCTTCTAGAGCCTTGCTGAAATAGCACAATCACTGTGTTTTTCCTATGGTAAAATAAACTCTCTTAAAAAAGGAAAAAGAAGAGAACAAAGAGCACTCACTCACCCAGAACACCAGCACTGGCTTCTTCGTTTTCATTTCTCTTTCTTTCCTTTCACTCTGTCTCCCCTGCAACAGGAGAGACCTCATTCAGTATGGGACCACCACAGAACTCGGTAACAGGATGTTGTGTACATCCCACTCAAGCAACCTCGAGTGTTTCTGGTTACTATTCCTACCACCTCTGGGGTCAATCAAAATTTCTGAATACGGCAGGGTGTGTACATCAACTTCACTCATCCTTCAAAAACTGCACGGATTGTCACTCAGGGGTGTCAAAAAGCAGCTCATACAGAATGCACTGGGTGAAAATTGAAGATATCCTCCACAATCTCTTTCCTGAGCCATAGCCATCACCTTGGCATTTATACTCATAACTTTCCCCCTCAGTTCTGGACCTGCATGACTATGGAGGGATATCGATGGGTATCTTGACAGGCCTGCATCCTCCTCCAGAATGGAGTAACAAACAGACCCTCTACTGAGCAGCAACTCATTTGACTCAAAGGGATACCAGGTATCTCCTCTCTGGCTGCACTGAGATCCACCACATTGACTTTCCAGGGATGTGGACATTTTCTCTTAAGGATGTGGCAAGTTACAATTTACCAGCTTCTTTCTTCTGCGTCAATGCTGATATAAGAGAAAGTCTCCTGGTCACACACGCCCACACTTCAGTAACCATGACTCAATATGCTGGTTGAAGAAGGAAGGAGAGAAGAAGAAAAGAGAAACCCAGTGTCTGAAGAGAAGGGACAAGTATAATAACCTCTGCTCTAGCCCCCTGGCAAAGATGAGGGTACCTTACACTGGGCAGCTATGAGAAAAGAAATGGAGAGGATCGAGCAGGCCAGGACATTTACCAGGCAGCCAGGATGACTTATATGCTGGGAGAGCAACCAAATGTGAAAGAATGTATAAAGTACTATGTAGGACATGTGGGGTCAGAGAGCAGAATGTAGCATGCTCTCTGTGTCTGTTAGATTTCATTTGCATGCAATCCCTGCAGCATACAGGAGGAAAAATTACATGTAGTTCCCGCTGCAAGTAGGGAGTTGGAAGGCAGAGAGACAACTTGGGAGCAGTCACTGTGTAACACTAAGGGCTTTTCTTTGGGCAAAGTTTCTATCCAACATGGCATCTCCAAGGCAGTT
Source organism: Ursus maritimus (assembly GCF_017311325.1). Classification (NCBI taxonomy): domain Eukaryota; kingdom Metazoa; phylum Chordata; class Mammalia; order Carnivora; family Ursidae; genus Ursus; species Ursus maritimus. The sequence continues at coordinate 33,339,993 of NW_024423319.1, read as the reverse complement.
ATGGGGAAAAATACAGAGGGGAAATTTTAGACATATGCATACACATGCATGACACCTAAGCATATTTATGTGCCTATTATTAATGAAAAAGTGAATCCTAATGGCCTACTCCTGAGCCCTTAAGCTGAATGAAGTAGCTGGATGAATACAGAAAAGAGGCAATAACTCAAGAAGACAGGAAATGCAGGTCCTGGTGACAGTTATTGCTATGGAATCAATGTCCACAGAAAGTGAGGATTCTGCCCCAAAAGAACCATATGGGTATCCATACAAAAGTGTGCAGAGAAAACAGGGTCCCAGTTCCCAGGATATCCACATTTAAAACTCTTAGATGTGGGGACGAATCCACAGATGTATGCATTCCTTTGGATATTATAGGTATATTTCCACTGCTATCAAGAAGTCCAAATGTAAGAGATACCACTTTCCCCCAACTCCCCTGTACAGTCAACCCCATTTGGGGACTTAGTTGGCCTTAGAGTCTTCAGGACCCTTTTTTGATCCTTAAAGGGCAGAGGGAGAAACCTCACAAATGAGCATGCATGGCATTTCTGGAGCAACAGCGCCATCACGCGGATACTTTTTGAGCAAAGCCTGCAGCACCTTCCTGTCTTCTGCGGAGGAAGGCCTGTGAGGGACAAAGGGTGGGATTGGGGCACCCACAAGATTCTGGGCCAGACCCAGAACACCCCCAGAATCAGTGGGGAAAGGACACAGGGTGGATAGAGACAGACTTGACCATCAAGCAGCACTGGGCTGCCAGGACGCAGGCCTCCCAGGCTGTGGGGGTGTGGCCTCGGCAGCCGCCATGTTACAGAACCAGAAGTTGAAGCTCCAACTCCAGGGCATCTGGCCTGTGGATCCTTGCCCTTGGTGCAGGAACAAGCTCAGCCATGAGGTCTCTGGGGTCTCAGGGCCATAGGGAACCCAGGACTAGAGGCCCCAAGCTCAGCTGCCACCCCTGGGGGCGGCAGCATCTTGCAGACAGGATGGAAAACTTCCTGATTATTTGGTACTAGACACAGACAAGGAAGAGTAATGCAGATACACTGCAGGTTTGAGTTAGAACTGTGTTTTGTTTACCTTGGCTCCCTCTACAAGGAGAATCTGGGTTTCAGGCCCCAAAATATCCCAGAAAACCCTACTTGCCCCACATGACAGAGGGTGTAGATACAGGATGAAACAGGACAAGATCAGTATACTGAGATGGACATCACCCTCCAGAGTGAAAAGGGATCCAGGTCTGTTGTCTGCACTACTTGTTGGGAACGTCATAGCTCAGAAGCACCCTATTCCTCAGGTGTATGATCTGGGTCCTCTTGTTTGGGGACTGTCCTGGGATTTCCTGTATGGGGTCCATGTTCTGTAGATGGCTAGAGGGGCACACTGAGACCATCTTGGTCTAGGGACCAATTAGACCAAGTCAATCAGGACCTGGCCCTGGGAGCTCAGCAAAAAGTTCAACCCCAAAAATCTATGCCTACCTAAGTCCACAAGTATAAAATGAAGGAGCAGAAAGTGGGTTTCCCACACCCTTCTAGGAGGGGTGAAATCAAGGAGTGTGTGGAGAGAAGAGCTGAGCCTGGAAACTTGTTCCCAGAACACCCTCCTCAGAAGGTAAAAACTAGACAAAGAGCATGAGCTACCCCAGAGGTTCTTCCAGGAGTAGGCTATCAGAACAGCAGAAGTCTAACATGAATTGCTGGGTGCCCAGGAGTATGTGCCTTGTTCCTGTCTTTGAGAGACATGCTTGATTTGTGGTGGACATGGGGGAGGAGGGTGTCTCTCAACCCAACAGCTGTGAGCTTTAAGCACCATCTTCAGACCTCTTGATTCCCCAGCTTTGGGGGCAAGCATGGGGTTGAGACCTTGGAGATCCAAGGGTGAATGGAAGCCAAGGCTATTCCTTCTCATCACTGAAGTGACTCTCAGGGATTCTTGGGAAAGGTGGCCAAGAATGCTAAAGGCCGCAAATTATTGGCTAGAGAATCTGCACTGCTCTAAGCCAAAGATGGGTCTGGAAGTCCTAGATCCTAGAGACCCCAGCAAATGAGACCACAGTTGTTGATCAGATTCTTTAACGCAGGCAAAGGCTCCTTTTTCTGGTGTGGGCTGGTCCCTTCTGGACTCTTCATGCTTGCTTTCACTGGGCCTCAACCCTTTAGCACAGGGTAGCCAGGCTCCACATCTCATCTCTGAGTTGGACAGAGGAAGGTCATTGTCCTGTCTCTAGGACTGCCAATGGCAGCACCACTCCAGTGCCCACAGTGGTGTCTGGCTGGGCCTTACCCTGCCCAAGAGAGGCTTTCAGGGCCCTGGTCTGTCCAGGCCAAAACTGCTCTTCCTCCAAGGGGAAGGGGCACATGGCCAAAAGCCTACAGCCTCCTGGCTGGGGCTCCTTCTATTCCTGCCCAGACACATCCACCACTAGGTTGCCAAGCCTTGGTTTCCTGTGCCAGACCCACCAGTCTCCTAGACCATGATCCTTATCACAGTGCCAGTCTCTGGAGCTTCCCCGACCCAATTTGGTCTTGGGTCATGCTTAGCTCCTGCCTAGTGGGTCTCCTGACCTCCTAGGGACACACTGTCCTTGCCTCACCCTTCACCCTCGTCACTCCTCCCCCAGGAAGTGATGGTGCACGGTTGGTGGGATTTGCAAAGTATTTCCTCTTGGTGGCAGTACTGCACCAGAAATGCCAATATGCCCCTCCACCCCCAAGCCCTCTCCCTCCACCCTTTCCTAAGGAAAAAAAACCGCCAACCTATGTTCAGTGTGGCTAACACAAGGTGGCTCACCATCTTGGCCATTTAGGGAAAAGGGGCAAAGGCTTCAAAATCTGGCACTCCATCCTGCAAGGCCTGGTCTCTGTAGAATCCTAGCCTGCCTTCGGGACACAAAAGCAATGACTCCTCATCTAGGCATCCTAGCAGGGGCTCTGAAAGTATCCCTGGCTATTTCTTTAGCACTCCACATTTGCCATCCCCTCCAGAAACAACCTGACCATGAGGTCTCATGTAGCTTGATACAAAGAGAGTTGGTCCACAGGCACCAGGGGAGCTCAAGTAAGGTAAATCTCTAGTTGCAATACAATAATCCTGTTAAACTAGTTTATGTTACAGGATTGTTTATAGTTTTTGGATATGGATTATTATATATTGGTCAAAAGTGGAACTACATGGTATTCTAAAGACACCTGTTCTTGTATCTGGCCTCTATTCATTCCCCCAATGCTTCCCACAAGAAGGTTTTTAATGAAAAACACATGATTTCTGGATGCGTGTGAGAATTTGCACATTTCACTGTGAAGCATTTCATATGAAGGCACAAGCATTTGGTCTTGTTTCTGAGCAATCAGCACATGCTATATGATGAAGACCTTACCTGATGTCAGGTACACCTCTAGAATCCACTTTTTCATGACTGGCAGATCCAAGGGAGAATAATCTCCATCATGTACTGAAGGAACACACTGGCCAGGTAAAAGTGTCGGAAGACAATGTAATCAGGAGGAGATGCATTCCGCTGGTGCATCCACATCCCAATTCCCCAGCTGCCCCCCACACTGTTCTGACTGGGAATATCCAGACAAATCATGTTTTGTGTTTTGGATTTTTTTTTTCCTCTTGATCTACACATTAATGTATTGCTCCAGAGGCCCGATGTGACTGAAGGCCATTAGAAATCTTTTAAATCAATTGAGAAAATCAAGCAAAATTCTACAGAGCCTCCACTGCATGCCACAAATATCCAAAGAAAAAGCAAGTCACAATCTTATGTTATCCTTTTCATCCTCAAAAGATTGTCCCATGCTTGACAGCAAACAACTGTTTAGGTGGAAGGTAAAACGTCTGTTTCGACTTCAGTCTACGTGTGCACTGACAGAGGTGTACGCATATCGACTTGGATATTTCTTTCTGGTTTCATACTGAAGGAGACTCATCAAACTTCAACCCTTCAGGAACCTTCCTGCTTGTTTCCCCTCAAAAGAGGACAAACTTCTCCCAAGGACTCAGGCCCACAAGGACCACCATCTCATTCTTCCTGTGGCAGGCAGTGTATACTCCCTCCCATGGCTGAATATCAGGACATCCCATTATTGACTTCTAGAGGGTCCTTTTGGTCCCTTTCTACTTCTCAACTCTACAATTCCCGGGGGAAAGACGCTCTCTTGGACACACTCCTCTGCTCATTTATATGTGAATATAATTCTCCTCTGCATTTTCAGAGAAGCAACAGAATGAACCAAAATTCTCATGTACTTTCAATTTTTGGATCAATGTTGCCAAATGGTTTTCCAAGAGGCTCATACTTAAATGCATCCTGCCCAGTATTAGATGTCCCAGTTCTAACAGAACTGGCTAGTCTTTTTCATTGAGGTCAGTACAAAAAGTAAAATATCATGATAAATATGCAAACGTCTGCCTCCATTCCTTGTGTCTCCTCGGCTAAAGTAGGTTTACACTGACATGGAGTCGAAACGATCAATCTAAAGCTTCATGGATTCTTGGATTTTAATCAGGTTTAGAAAGCCCCCTTCCATGCCATGCTTTGAACCAGATTCTCCAATTTTCTTTCTTCTTTTTTTTTTTTAAAGATTTTATTTATTTATTTGACAGCCAGTGAGAGAGGGAACACAAGCAGGGGAAGTGGGAGAGGAAGAAGCAGGCTTCCAGCGGAGCATGGAGCCCTATGCGGGGCTCGATCCCAGGGACCTGGGATCACGCCCTGAGCTGAAGGCAGATGCTCAACGACTGAGCCACCCAGGCACCCCAAGATTCTCCAATTTTCAAACATTTTAGTTTAGCTCTCATCAGCAAATAAGGGCCTACGGACAATCAAAACACAAATAGGAATAGACAACCCTAAAGAACATGACTAGTATTGTGTATTCCATAGTTTGAAGGGAGTCACTGTATATCATGTTTAACTAGGCCTTGAAAAGAAAAGGCAACATAATATTTAGGGTTTTATTTTAGTCCTCTTAAATTCTGGTTTACAGGATCCACAGTACTCTAAACTTAGCCCACCTTATTAGGTACACTAGAGTGTCTATGCCCTTTTCAAATTAATCAACTGAGATCTATATCATCTTCTAGAGTCACTGGATTAATGTCTATTGCCCACACGTCTTATCTGCAATGGTCGAGCCAGCCTGCTCTCCTTGGCTTCCAGTTAGATTACCAAGATCCTCTTGTTTGGAAAGATATCTGGGACCTCAAGTGGGAGGTTTACTCTATCGTCACGTCAGCATTGAACCCTTGTCAAAAGGGTATACTGAGACCACCATGCTCACAGTATTGGGGTAGAGACCACATGAGACTGTGTGGGTCAGGATGTTGGCTTGTGCTCAGCAAATAAGGTCTCGGTCAGCATCTTTCCCGCATAACATTAACTTTTAAAATCTTTAGAATTTCAGCAAATGTGTTAAAGAAGGAGAAATGCAAGGGTTTCAGCACCCTCCAATGAGATGTTAAAAAAAAATAGTGGTAACATTTGAATTCTGTTGCAACACTGCAGGTAAGAGAGAAAACAAAATATTTCAGAGAAATTGATTTGTAACATTTTACCCAACTTTTACCCACCCAGTGCTGAAAAATCCAACACTCAGAGGCTATGCTTTAAATTTTTTTCACCTTTCCTAGGGTTGGTAGGAACCAATACGGAAAATATTTATATCCTTCGCTGACATCTAGAGGGTTAACAAAATTCTTAATAATCAAAGACTCTATCAATTTTTTTTTCAGCCCAATTCCATGGACAAATATCCTATTACTTAGCAGAATAAAGGGATTATTACTAACAATTTTACCAACAATTAAATTGCAAACAATTAAAGATTATATGCCTAGGAATAATCTAACAAAAGCATGAAAAACTTACAAGAGGTAAATGTTAAAGTGTCCTGAAAGACAGAAAAGCACACTTAAGCCACAGTAAAGATGTATTATATTCTTGAATAAAAGATTCTACCTCTTGAATATGTTAATTCATCATCAGTTACTTAATCAATCTATTCTAATCCCAAGAAAAATCCATAAGGCTTTAGAAGGCCTTGTTGTTGTTTTCCATTATTCACAAGGGACAACAAAATAAACAGGAAGATCAGGAGAGTTTTGATAAAGAAACCATGTGGGAGGATGACTAGCTCTACCATATATATAGAAAACAAAGACCAAGAAGAGACACCAAAATGGGCCACTCTCTTACATCACACACAAAAATAAACCCAAAATGGATTAAAGACCTAAATGTAAGAATTGAAACCATAAATCCTCTAAAACACACACACACACACACACACACACACACACACAGAGGCAGTAAACTCTTAAGACATCAGCCTGGGCAATATTTTTCTGGATCTGTATCCCAAGGCAAGGGCAACAAAAGCAAAAATAAACAACTGGGACAATGGCAAACTAAAAAGGTTATGCACAGCAAAGGAGACCATCAACAAAACAAAAAAGCAACCTACTGAATGGGAGAAGATATTTGCTAATCATATATCCAATAAGGGGTTAATACCCAAAATATATGAAGAACTCATACAACTCAATAACAAAAAACGATCCTATTAAAAAACGGCCAGAGGACCCAAACAGGTATTTTTTCCAAAGACATACAGATGGCTATCAGACATATGAAAAGATGCTCAACATCACCTAACATCAAAGAAATGCCAATCAAAACTACAATGAGATATCACCTCACACCAGTGAGAATGGCTAGTATCAAAAAGACAAGAAATAACAAGTGTTGGTGAGGATGTGGAAAAAGAGGAACCCTCATGCATTACTGATGGGAATGTAAATTAGTGCAGTCACTATGGAAAATATGGAGGTTCCTCAAATATTTAAAGACAGAAATACCATACAATCCAATAATTCTACTACTGAGTATTTACCTGAGGAGAACAAAAGCACTAATTCAGAAAAATATATGCACCCTATGTTTACTGCAGCTTTACTTAAAATATCCAAGATATGGGAGCAACCCAAGTGTCCACTGATAGATCAATGGATAAAAATGTGGTGTGTGTGTGTGTGTGTGTACACACACAGAGGAATATTACTCACCACAAAAAGAATGAAATCTTGCCATTCACGACAACACAGATGGACTCAGAGGGTATCAGCTAAGTGAAGTGAGACAGAGAAAGACAAATACCATATGATTTCACTTACATGTGGAATCTAAAAACAAAACAAACAAGCATTCTCAGAAACATAGATGACAAATGGGTGGTTGCCAGAGGGGAGGAGGGTGGGGTAGTGGGTGAAATAGGTGAAGGGAATTAACAAGTAAAAACTTCCAGTTATGAAATAAGTTATGGGGATGAAAAGTACAGCATAGGGTATACAGTCAATAATATTGTAGTAACTTTGTATGGTGACAGTAACTACACTTATTGCGGTGAGCATTTCATAATGTATATAACTGAATGGCTGTTATACACCTGAAACCATTGCTTAAGTGTATTTATTTTTAGTAATCTCTACACTCAATGTGGGGTTCAAACTCACAACTCCAAGATCAAGAGTTGCATGCTTTTCTGACTGAGCCAGCCAGGGCACCCCAACCTGAAACTAAATATCGTATGTCAACAACACTTCAACTAAAAAAAAAAGACCCGAAGACATACAAGAATTTAGCATACAGAGGCACCTGGGTGGCTCAGTCAATTAAGCATCTGACTTCGGCTTAGGTCATGATCTCAGGGTCCTGGGATCGAGCCCGCATCAGGCTCTACGCTGGGCGGGGAGGCTGCTTGGCCCTCTGCCCCCCCCACCCCCACTTTGCACAGTCTCTCTCTCTCTCAAATAAATAAATAAAATATTAAAAAACAAACAGTTTAGCCTACAAAAGGTAGCCTCCCAAATCAGTGGAGGTAAAGACAGATTTAGGACAAAGGGGTACCCATCTAGAAAAGATTCTTGGTTCTACACTTCATGCAATAAGCCAGGATAAACTCTACATGGACCCAAGAATTAAATGTGCAATGAACAGAATCATGCAACTACTAAAAGAAAGCACGGGCTGATTCTACTGTAAGTGTGCAGGAGGGGAAAGCCCTTTGACCTTTGACTCAAAATCCATCAGAGAAAACATGGATACATATGAACAGACAAAATTCACCATATTAAAAAAACATCTTGTAATCAAAGTCAGAAAAGCAATGATAAATAGGAAAAAATATTTTCAACTCACACCAGTCTTACTAAAACATAGAGGAAGCTTTAGAAATAATTTTGGTACCACCGAATACTAAAGGTATTAACAGTACACAGAGAAAGACAAAAGTACCCTGAAAAAGGTTCCCTACCAACTCATAAGGAAAATCTAAACAAAAATTGCACTGCTGTACAATTTCTTACACATCAAGGGTTTCTACTTGTGACCTGCCCCTCTGAGGGACCTGTATTACCAGTTTATTATATTAAATTTTTACGTATTAACTATTTCTTGCCTTATGTTGAATCTGGCTCATCTTAAAAAAAAAAGATTTATTTTAGAGAGAGAGAACATGAGGGGGAGAGGGAGAAAGAATCTCAAGCAGACTCTGCACTAAGCATGGAGCCTGACATAGGGCTCGATTCCAGGACCCAGAGACCATGACCTGAACCGAAACCAAGAGTTGAATGCTTAACCCACTGCGCCACCTAGGCACACCGAATCTGACTCATCTTAAGGCGTCTCAAGTCATCACTTACTATTTTCTTGCAAGGATTTGTTCTACACACGCAGAGAGTAAAGCCATTTCACAGGCTGATGTTTTCACACAAGGTGTGGAGCCAATCTCTTTGAATACTTAAAGTCCCTCATGTGAAAAGCCCTAACCCTTACATTTCAATTGCTATCTCATGCCATCAAATCTTCTTTGCAGAACTTAACATGAGGTGTTAAAAAGTGGAAATAAGACCAAACATTTGCCTCAGTATCAGTAACAAGAAACACAAGCACACACTGGCATCCAGAAATATCCAGTATAAATGTGTTTTCCTTCCTTCTTGACTTTTTGTCTATATCTAATTTTTTACTTCATACATAATTCTGTATTTCAAGTATCCCCTGCTTCCCAAAAGTTTGAGTTACACCACTTCACTTTTATGAAAGACCAACATTAGTATGGTCACAGCTTTCCTTGAGAAAGCGACAATCCTCGGATTTCCTTCAGTTAGCAAAAACTACTATCGGACTTTCTTTTTTTTTTTTTTTTAAAGATTTTATTTATTTATTTATTTATTTGACAGAGATAGAGACAGCCAGAGAGAGAGGGAACACAAGCAGGGGGAGTGGGAGAGGAAGAAGCAGGCTCATAGCGGAGGAGCCTGACGTGGGGCTCGATCCCATAACGCCGGGATCACGCCCTGAGCCGAAGGCACACGCTTAACCGCTGTGCCACCCAGGTGCCCCTATTGGATTTTCTTAAAAGCGATGTGGCATAACGTGAACTGTCAAATTTTCAGAAAGCATGGGATACTCTTGGCTTTATGCCATTTCAGCTTAGGATAGGTTTCACAGGAATGTTCTTTAATTTGTGATAGCAGGGGAAACCTGTATTGCCACTAGCCTTCATTATCTTTGATAACCTGAAACTGCTTCTTTAAAAAGCTTGTTTCTTTCGGATCCTCCTATTGCACAGAAAACTGTAAAAAGATGAAAATATAAACCACCAGTAATCCCATCGCTTGGGGAAAGCCCCCGAAAATTTGGGGGGTTGGTTAAATGCATATGTGGAAATAATTAAAGGTCAAAACTTCATAACATCTGTGCTGTTTGATAACCATCAACTTTCCCGAATACTTGTGTTTAAAAATCATAATTTAAATTCCTATTTTGTTTTTAAAAAGAATAGAGATGTGGTTAAAATATGGTCTGAAAGAGTCTCATCAAAATTCCACCGCCTCGGAGTAAACATTATCAACAGCATGGTCCTTCCACCAGCATTTTTTTATTCATGAATGGGCAAAAGGACATGTGTATCTGGATAGGCATGTGACACACAAATACATGTGTATAAAGTAAACTTTTATCCTTTGTTGATTTCTATAAATATAATTATATAACCTACCTTGTTTCCCACATTTCACTAGGGACTGAACAAGGTGTGACATTTGTCATAAATAATTAAACGTGGACAGAATGGACTTGTGGGATGCTACAGAGTAGGAACCAATTAATGAGTGAAATACAGTAAGGCTGTAGAACTAATAGCAAGCTCTTAAAAGTTTTAAACACAGGGGCACCTGGGTGGCGCAGTCCTTAAGCGTCTGCCTTCGGCTCAGGGTGTGATCCCAGCATTCTGGGATAGAGCCCCACATCAGGCTCCTCTGCTAGGAGCCTGCTTCTTCCTCTCCCACTCCCCCTGCTTGTGTTCCCTCTCTCGCTGTCTGTCTCTATCTCTGTCGAATAAATAAATAAAATCTTTAAAAAAAAAGTTTTAAACACAAAGGAATACAAGAGGCTGGATTTCACGCAAAAATTGCTAAAACTAATACAGGAATTCAGCAAAGTCACAGGATATAAAATCAACACACAGAAGTCAGTTGCATTTCTATACACCAACAATGAGGCAGCAGAAAGAGAAATCAAGGAATCGATCCCATTTACAATTGCACCAAAACCCGTAAGATACCTAACCAAAGAGGGAAAGGATCTGTACTCTGAAAACTATAGAACACTTACGAAAGAAATTGGGGAAGACACAAAGAAATGGAAAGACATTCCATGCTCATGGATCAGAAGAACAAATATTGTTAAAATGTCAATGTTACCCAAAGCAATCTACACATTCAATGCAATTCCTATCAAAATACCATCAACATTTTTCACAGAGTTGGAACAAACAATCCTAAAATATGTATGGAACCAGAAAAGACCCTGAATAGCGAAAGGAATGTTAAAAAAGAAAACCAAAGCTGGAGGCATCACAATTCTGGACGTCAAGCTGTATTACAAACCTGTAATCAAGACAGTATGGTACTGGCACAAAAACAGACACATAGATCAGTCAAACAGAATAGAGAACCCAGAAATGGACCCTCAATTCTATGGTCAAGTAATCTTTGACAAAGCAGGAAAGAATATCCAATGGAAAAAAGACAGTCTCTCCAACAAATTGTGTTGAGAAAACTGGACAGCCACATGCAGAGGAATGAAACTAGACCACTTTCCTACACCACACACAAAAATAAACTCAAAATGGATGAAAGACCTAAATGTGAGACAAAAATCCATCAAAATCCTGGAAGAAAACACAGGCAGTAACCTCTTCGACTTCGGCTGCAGCAAATTCTTGCTAGACACGACTCCAAAGGCAAGGGAAACAAAAGCAAAAATAAACTACTGGGACTTCAAGATAAAAAGCTTTCGCACAGCAAAGGAAACAGTCAACAAAACCAAAAGACAACTGACAGAATGGGAGAAGATATTTGCAAATGTCTTATCAGATAAATGGGAGAAGATATTTGCAAATGTCTTATCAGATAAAGGGCTAGTATCCAACATCTATAAAGAACTTATCAAACTCAACACCCAAAAGAGCAAAAATCCAAGTCAAGAAATAGGCAGAAGACATGAACAGGCATTTCTCCAATGACAACCTACAAATGGCCAACAGATACGTGAGAAAATGCTCAACATCACTCAGCATCAGGAAAATAAAAATCAAAACTACAATGAGATATCACTTCACATCTGTCAGAATGGCTAAAATGAACAACACAGGAAACAACAAATGGTGAGGATGAAGAGAAAAGGGAACCTTCTTACACTGCTGCTGGTAAGAATGCAAACTGGTGCAGCCACTCTGGAAAACAGTATGGAGGTGCCTCAAAAAGTTAAAAATGGAACTACCCTACAACCCAGCAACTGCACTACTAGGTATTCACCCAAAGGATACAAACATAGTGATTCGAAGGGGCATGTGCACCCCAATGTTTATAGCAGCAATGTCCACAATAGCTAAAATATGGAAAGAGCCCACATGTATATCGACAGATGAATAAAGATGTGGCGCACACACACAATGGAATATTACTCAGCCATAAAAAGAATGAAGTCTTGTCATTTCTAACGAAATGAATGGAACTAGAGGGCATTGTGCTAAGCAAAATTAGAGAAGGACAAATATCATATGACTTCACTCATACGTGGAATTTAAGAAACAAAACAGATGAACATAGGAGGCAATGAAAAATAAAATAAGATGAAAATTGAGAAAGAGGCAAACCGTTAAGAGACTTTTAACTCTAGGAAACAAACTAAGGGTTGCTTGGAGGGGAGATGGGTGGGGGGATGGGGTAACTGGGTGATAGGCATTAAGGAGGGCACTTGATGGAATGAGCACTGGGTGTTTACGCAACGGATGAATCACTACATTCTACCTCTGAATTAATAATACAGTATATGTCAATGAAACAGAATTTAAATTAAAAAAAGAGGCTGGATCTCTTCAGTGAGGTCACTCCACCTCTTCAAATTTAGCCCCCCCTGCTAAGATACAAATCAGGAGCACAAACGAGTTGCGAAAATTAACCCTGGTCTCACCAGTCCCATCAGTCCACTTAAAATAACGTGACTGACATCTCCTCATATTCTCTTGCAACCTATTATGTGAATCCAATGGTTTCATTTAAATAAACTATTTCTTTATTTTTATTTTTAAAATTTATATCACGTGGTAAGGTGAGGGAGGTTTGTCTCCCTCTCTGATTTAAATAAACAATTTATAGGACTGAGTAGTTTCCTAGGCCAGTCACTCGCATTGGTTTTCCTGCAACATTTTCAAGAAAGTTTGTCCGAAATGAATAGAGGATTGAGCCCAACACGGCCGAGAAGGACACTTATTTTTCCCTCAGGCCCTAGAAGCAACATGTTTCTTTACACGAAACGTTACTGCTCTTGGGATACATTGCAAGGAGCCCTCCGTCCAAACCGACCAAGCGGAACCTCCCGCGGCCACGCAAATGCGGAGGAAGGGCTGGGGAGAGAGCGGAGAAGGAATCCAGGAATCCGCGGGCCCACCCGCAGCCACAGCGAAACGCTCCAGGCCCACCGGCCGGGGAGGCCCCAGGGGCGCTACGACGAGGCTCGCCCCCTACTCGCGCCAGGGCACAGAACTTAGAACTTGGGCGGCGGTACAATCCCGGCGCTCAACGCCCGACCGACGTCGCCCAAACGCCGGACCTCGCCCCGCCTCGGCCACCCCCGCCTGTCCCTCCAAGCCGGCCGGGCTGCAGGCACCGCTGGCCTAGGTCGCATGCCGGGCACAGGCTGCCCACACGCTGAGGGACAGGGAACTCCTCGGGCCCGGAAGGGCCGCCCAAACCCGACCGCCAGCCCCGGGTCCCCCCCCGTCCGAGAAAGGAAGGAAAGGCAAAAAGACAAAGGCCAAGGGACTCACCTAACAGAGGCCGCGGGCGGGCGGGAAAGACCAGGTGAGCTCCGGCGCTCACGCGGGGGCAGACGGTCTGACCGCGACCCCCGCCCACCTCTGCCGTAAAGCATCACCCTCTAGGCCCGGGTAGGCCGCAGCCCCTCCCCCCAGCGTCGGCGTCTCCTCCTATTCCCCGGAGCCGGCGGGGGCTGGAGGTACGGGGTCTTGGGGGAGGGGTGAGAATCCGGGTTCCTCGGTGTTGGCCCCGCCCAAGGGAGGAGTGGGACATCCTCAGAAGGTCCCAGGTGCTAGAAGGGGCGGAGAGAGGTGGACCTGGGAAAGTCAGAGTGGAAAGCTGTGTTTTGCTATTTGCTTGGGAAAATCAGTTTGTTCCCCTTGTAGGGTCCCTGCAGGCAAGACGATGAATGTGCTGAAACAAACCGAGAATTTACCGTACAACAGTCGCAAAACTACTTAGAGGGAAAAGAAGTTTAAATAAATGCACTTCCAAACGATGTTACAAATTTGCATCATTCATTTGCTTGAGGTTATGAAAACTTTAATTGCTCCCTCCCCAGGTGAGAGTCGAGATCCGAAAAGCTGGCACTCCTTCCGCCCCGTCACCGCCCTCCCGCCCTTGGCAAAGGGAGCGCTCTTTGCGTGGATTTTACAGGGCTGCTGCAGGTGGTGTCCGCATCGCCTAGGTGGATGGGGATGTGCTGGGTCCGAAGGAATCAGAGCAACTGGCAGGTTTGTCCTGCCTGACCGATGTCTTGATTCATTTCTTTCTAACTATTGAAAGAGGAACACGTTGCTCTTGCGAAAGAATGCTCCCATAATGGAGACACGTGTAGATTAGGAGAGGTAAAGGAACCTAACAGGTGATGCTGCCACTCAGGGATGAGGGATGTAAATTTGGTGCGTGTATCCTCCCAGCAGGTTGTAATCTAAGGAGAGAGAGAGATGGATGCAAATAAAGATCTTTCAAAACAGTTGTCTAAGGAGCTCCCTAGGTTCATGGGTCCTCCAGCTATTTGGTTGCTAAACAGTTGACTGTGAAGATATTTTTGTCGACTCTTCTTATTTCCATTGACAAATGCAGTCCTTTCTTGATTATTATTAAAAAACATATTCACAGGGGCGCCTGGGTGGCTCAGTCAGTTAAGTGTCTGCCTTCGACTCAGGTCATGATCCCAGAGTGCTGGGATCAAGCCCAGGCTCCTTGCTCAGTGGGAATACTGCTTCTCCCTCTGCTCTGCCGCTTCCCCCTGCTTGTGCTCTCTCACTAGCTCTCTATGTCAATTAAATAAAATGTTTTTTTTAATTTAAAAAAATAAAAAAAATCTTTACAAATAGAGGAATACAGACATTTTTCAAGGGAGAACTGAAGTCACCCCTGCCCACACCTGCATTGTCCCCTCAAGACCACCTGCTGTGTGGCTGCTCCCAGCCTGGCTCAAGCCCTGACTCACAGCCCCTTTTTCTCACCCATTCCCTCGCTGTTTGGGCGGAAGGAAGGAAGACAAAGAGGACCCTGAGGGGCTTTGTCCTGGCCAAGAAGCTTCCTTTTTGCATTTCAGGTCAGTACAGGAAATCTCACAAAACCCTGCTGCCTTCCACTCCCAGAGAGTGGAGGGAGGGGCTAATGCTCTGCCACACCTTCCCCACCAGGTAGGGTGTAAAGTGGAAGAGCTGCCACCTCCTCCCCTGTGGAATTACCCGACCAATCCCTTGGCACTGGGCCTCAGCTGCCCCTCTGGATTCCTCCCTATGTTTCCTGTCCTTCACTTTATGGAGTAGGGGTCATTTCCCCACATAGAGATCCAAGCCAGAGCCTTTTTTCTGTCCCCCTTCCCTGGACAGTACTACTTGTGTCGGGAAAATGAGGTAGGGAGAGATGTGCTGGCTTTGCCATTGGGAATCAGAGTTGCACAGGATGGATTCACATACATGGGGCTCTCATGCTGCAAATCCACTGGTCCCTCCATGCTAATGGCCAATGAGCACAAGAAAAGATGATCAACATCATTAGTCATTGGGAAAATAAAACTTAAAACCACATGGAGATACCACTTCCTACTTAGCAAGATGGCTATATTAAAAATAAATCGGAAAATAGCAATTTGCAATGTGGATGTCAAGAACTTACTCTCACATACCCTGCTAGTGGAAGTGTAAAAAGGTGTGGACACCCGGGAAAGGCATTTGGCAGTTCCACGAGAAGTTAAACACAGAGTGACCACGTGATCAGCGATTCAACTCCTGGGTGTATATAACAGAGAACTGAAAACAGATATTCAAACAAAAACTTGTACATGAATGTTCATAGCAGCATTATTCATAAAGGTAAAAGGGGGAAATGACCCAAATGTCCATCAACTGATGAACATTTAAATAAAATGTGCTATATCCATACCATGGATTTTTATTCGGTCATTGCAAGGAATGAAGTATGGATACATGATACAACATGGATTAACCTTGAAAATATAGTACTTTTAAGAAGGCAGACACAAAAGAATACATATTGCTTGATCTTATTCACAAGAAATGTTCAGAAGAGGTAAATCCATAGAGAAAAAAGTAGATTAGAAGTTGCCAGGGGCTGAGGGTTGGGGAATGGGAAATGACTGCTAGCGGGTATGGACTTTCTTTTTGGGACGATGAAAATATTCTAAAATTAATTGTGATGGGTAAACAATTTTGTGAACATGCTTAAAAAAACAATGACTTGTGTACTTTAAAATGATAAATTATATAGAGTATGAATTTCATATCAGTAATAAAAAAGTAAGCCCATGTAAATATAATAAAATTTAAGTAAAAGAACAATGGGAAATTTTATAATGTCAGTGAATTGAGGTAAGAATACTATGACCCACTGACCAATCTTTATTTTTTTTAATTTTATTTATTTATTTGAGAGACAGAGAGAGTAAGAGAGAGCACAAGTAGGGTGAGGGGCAAAGAGAGAAGCAGACTCCCTGCTGAGTAGGTAGCCCGATGCAGGGCTTGATCCCAGGACCCTGGGCTCATAACCTGAGCCAAAGGCAGACATTTAACCGACTGAGCCACCCAGGCGCCCCCTGACCAATATTTATATCAACAGTGTGTGAAACAGATATCGTGTGTGTTCTGATATGATGTAATAGGAGTACAAAGCATCACATATAAAACATTCTTGCTAAGGTAATTTAGCCTGAATCTAACCAAGGCTAGAGATCTCACTACAAGATAATCTGATTATAATGGAATATGTTCAGGACAAGGATACCTCCAGAGAAATCCAGGATATGAGTAATTCTACAGGACAAATAATCCAATATTTTCATCAAAGAAATGGCAAAGAAAAAGGGTTAAGGGGATGTTATAGATGAAAAGAAGATTACATCACAATTCGGCCAGTTCTGTGGATGATCCTTTGTTCTATTAAGAACAAATAAAATTTGAAAGACATATTTAGGTCAAGCAGGGATATTGGACGTGGATATTTTCATGTGGTATTAGGGAATACAGTTGACTCTTGAACAATGAGGAGAGTTAGGGGTGCTGACCCCCTCATGCAGTCAAAAATCCAAGTATAACTTTTGACTCCCCCAAAACTTAACTACTAATAGCCTACTGTTAACCAGAAGCCTTACCAGGAACATAAATACATATTTCGTATATGTATTATAGGCTCTTTCTTACAATAAACAAAGGGAAAAGAAAGTCATATTAAGAAAGTCATAAGAAAGAGAAAATACATTTACAATACTGTGCTGTTTCAAAAAAAATCTGTGTATAAGTGAACCCATGTAGTTCAAGCCTATTTTGTTCAAGGGTTGACTGTAATTCTAATTTCTTACATGCAATGATTATTTGGGTCTTTTAAAGCCCTTATCTATTAGAGTGTTTGTTATAGTAGAGTGTATGGTTTGTATAGCTTAAGATTTATGTGTGAAATCATATATCTGCAATGTGTTTTAAAATACATACATCTGCAATATGTTTTAAAATACTGAAAAAAAAGCAAAAACCCCCCATAACTGGCAAAATGTTGAATATTGTTTAAGCTGATTGTCGTCGAAGCTGTTTGGTGGATACGTGGAATTTCTGACATTGTCCCATCTGCTTTATTTGAAATCACCCACAATAAAGACTAAACAGGAACAACAAAAGCATAGTTTGAGTATGTTTTTGAGAAATATGGGTGAATGGGGCACCTGGGTGGCTCAGTCGTTAAGTGTCTGCCTTTGGCTCAGGGCCTGATCCCGGGGTCCTGGGATGGAGCCCCGCATCGGGCTCCCTGCTCTGCTGGAAGCCTGCTTCTTCCTCTCTCACCCCCAACCCCTCCCTCACTGGCTGTCTCTCTCAAATAAATAAAATATTTTTTAAAAAAAGAAATATGGGTGAAAATACCAAACTTAAAGAGTTAATTTTGGTTATGTTTACAAATCTGTCATAGCATCTCCGAGTAGGAGTGGAAACAAGTGATTTTTGTTTAATGTATTGTAGAAATATTCAAAGCTTAATTGAGTTGAATGGTATCTATTTTTGATAGGCTTTTATATGAGAATGTAAATATGTGGAATAAAATCCTGAAAAAATGCACACTATACAGTTAACAGGGTCACCTCTGGGAATGGCATGAACATTAGGCCAAAGGTGACTTTCGTTTTTTGCTGAGAACCTACTGTGTGCCAGACACTGTTCTTTTTTTTTTTTTTTTTTGACGCTGTTCTTAATGCTTGAAATACAGCCATGAAAGAGACAAAAAAAAGTCCCAGCTCACCTGGGGCTCACATTCTAGTGGGGGAGGATGAAAAAATAAGGTCAACAAGACACATGCATATCATGATGGATAATGATCCGAGCTTTCCAGCACACTTAGGCAGGAGAGGGGAGTAGGGCGTGGGGTGGCCGTGGGGATTTGTACCTTCAGGTAGATGGGACAGCGAAGGCCTCATTGAGAAGGTGACCTAAGACGGGAAGGAAGTAGGCGGAGAGCCCTGCGGAGATCTGGGGATGAGTGCTGCAATGAGAGGGAATATCCTGTACCTCTTACTGCTGTTAGTCTATTAAATCTTTTAGCCGCTGACCGGTAGTCATTTTCCCCCCGGTTTTGATGCAACAGGTGCCGTGTTGTATTTTGGCCGTATGTAATCGGTCAGGTTTAGGGCCAGGATTACCTTGATGGTCTATGTAATCAAGATATGGTTCAAGACCTTTGTCACTTTGAATAAATTGAGGCTCTAGCCATGTGTACTAAGCATGTATGCTTCTATAAATTGGATCTTTCTTGAATATGTGTATAAACTGGTCCTTGCTTAGCATCTTAAGTGACTGGGTCCAGTTTTATTAATTTTTTTAAAGATTTTATTTATTTGTCAGAGAGAAAGCGCATTAAGCAGGGGGGAGCAGCAGGCAGAGGGAGAAGGAGCCTGATGTGGGACTCGATCCCAGGACCCTGGGATCATGACCTGAGCCGAAGGCAGACACTTAACTGACTGAGCCACCTAGGCGTCCCTCAGTCCCGTTTTATATAGGCTGTTCACAGCTACTTAAGCGACAGTGCTATACAAAATCCAAACTGTCCCTTGCCCCCTAGGGCCAGGATATTCATCCCTCATTGGAATCATTAAGTCACAAGTGGGGACCATTTCTATATCCGTGGATATAGGGCTAACAGATGTTTATTTCATTAACCTCAGGGACAGTAGCTTAAGTAAGCAGAAAGGCTGATCAGTATCTTTGGCCACTGAATCCCAGCAAATTACAGTGTGAAGTCATGAAATGGTCACAATTGATGACATCATAATGGGTTTGCAGCATATAAAGTCCAGACCATCTTTATGTCTAGGCTTATTTCTCCTGAGGGTGTGTGGTGGCTGGAAGGGTTTCTATTATAGGGCTAGTAAAGGACTGGTGTATTTTTCTCTTTTTCATGCAGAATCTTTACTTAGAGAAGTTGGTTTGTATCCTCAAAAAGGATAATCAAAAATACTTTCTTTCCTTTTCAGGTCACAGTTCTAGAAGAAATCCGAGGAGTGTGATCTACAGTTCGTGCTGCGCTTGCCGTGGTGTGGACCCCGAGTTCAAGCTTGGACGAGGAGCAGACGCTGACTTCACGCTTCTGATAGGTAAGTAAGTCAGCTCAGTGGTGCTGGGATTCTGTGCTACCCCCTTCTGCACATAGGCTCCTTTTTCAAAGTAGGCCTCTCACTGAACTTCCTCTGTTAATATCTGGTTAGCGCTGTGTCCATGTACGCTCCGTCTCTCTAATGGTTCATTATGATGATCGTGAGAGATCGTGAGCCTGGGGGATTGGAAATATTATCCTATCTGGTAAGTTCTAGCACCCCTGAAACTCAGCTGGAGAATGATAAGCCGTAAGATCTGATCTCAGCTTTGTTCCTAATTGGCTGTGGCTTTAAGTAAGTCACACTCCCTGGGTCTTGACTTCTTCATTGGAAGTGGAGGATAAGATTAGTGGACTTCTAAGAAGGCATCTTCCTGCTCACATACTTTAGACTTGTGGGATTTGAATTCTATGTGTGGCTAACTTTAAATTACAAGCAGAGAGATCACATGCCTCTTGGCAAATGCAGGAATGAACCATTTACAAAGGGAAATTGTGAACGTTATCTTGTGTAGGCACATGCTCAGAAGCACACAAAGAGAAGCTGATTTTAGGAGTGGGAATGGGAGTGTGGATTCAGAGAAATCTTAAAGTTCATTATTTTTTTTAGTAATCTCTATACCCAGCATAGGGCTTGAACTCCCATGCTCTTCCGACTGAGCCAGCCAGGAGCCCCTGGATTCAGAGAAATCTTAACATGATAGTAGTGAAGTCAAACAAGCTCGCATTTTTCAATGAAAGATTCATATAGAGTATGAGCCTGGCTGGCTCAGTCTATACAGCACGTAACTCTTGATCTCAGGGTCGAGAGTTCAAGCCCCATGCTGGGTGTAGAGATAACTTCAAAAAAAATAGAGTATCAAAACATGGATTGATCAGAGTCTTTGGGGAGGGATTGAAATTTAAAGGTACTGGAGAAGATTTAGATTAGCCATGTGGGACATTTTCCACAACTCAGATATGAATGGAGAAAACAATTAAGTAGTATTTTAGGTTTGACCCTAACCATTATTATTATCCATATTGTTCACCTACTCTTCCTTCAGACTCGGATCTGAATGCCTTTTGTAATTTCTAAAGGTGAAATATACTCAGAGAATGAATATTGATTAACAGTGAAAGTACTTGTTATTCCATTTAAGCTAAAGACAGTTCCAGACAAGAAGATATATCACTTTTAGAAACAGGCGTAGCATTGTTGTATAGCCTTCTAAAGTGAGTTGAGGTGACATTGCAACAAAGGGGATATAAGATATAAATATGGTGTTTCTTTAGCTGGACCACCCAGGGTTCACACTAAATAGGTTTGTTTGGTCTTATTTAGAGGCTTGACTATGGTAGGAACTGTGGCAGGACACAGCAGAAGAATGTCCACCATTTAGATGATGTCTCTAGCTTAGCACCGTATTTAACCTCTTACATTCCCTCATAATGTTTTATACAAGTGTTTTGATTTACTGTCTCAAGGAGAATGCCTTTATGACTTGTATCATTCTACTGTCTGATTTGGTGGCACATCTTTTAGAATGCTAGGCAATTAAGGATGCAGTAGAAAGATTCTAATTTTTATTAATGTGAATCAACTTGAATGTTCTAGAAGTATGATCTCATTTCAAGATTAAATATATTTAAGAAGTTGAACTATCTGACAGCTTATTTTTATACTTCATTTTCTAATTTATTAAACTTAAATATATGGTATGTAACATTAAAAAACAGTATAAATTATTTTTGTTCTTCTTTCCCTTGCCTCAGGAGTCATATCTAAAAAGAAGTTGCTACAGCTAATGTTAAAGAAGTTACTGCCTGTGTTCTCTTCTAGTATTTCTATAGTTTCAGGTCTCACATTTAGGTCATTAATCCATTTTGAATTTATATTTGTATATGGTGCAAGAAAGTGGTCCAGTTTCATTCTTCTGCATGTAGCTGTCCAGTTTTCCCGGCACCATTTGTTGAAGAGACTGTCCTTTTCCCATTGCATATTCTTGCCTCCTTCATTGACGATTAATTGACCATATAATATGGGTTCATTTCTGGGTTTTCTATTCTGTTCTATGGATCTATGTGTCTATTTTTGTGCTAGTACCATGCTGTTTTGATGACTACAGCTTTGTAATCTAACTTGAAGTCTGCAATTGTGATGCTTCCAGCTTTGCTTTTCTTTTTCATGATTGCTTTGGCTTTTTTTTTTTACAGTTCTTTTACAAGTTCTTTGCAAATTTTAGATTTGTTTGTTCGACCTCTGTGAAAAATGCTGGTGATATTTTGATAGGGATTCCATTAAATGTACAAATTGCTTTGGATAGTATAGACATTTTAACAGTATTTGTTCTTCCAATCCATGAGCATGGAATGTCTTTCCATTTCTTTGTGTCATCTTCAATTTCTTTCATTGGTGTTTTACAGTTTTCAGTCCAGGTCTTTTGCCTCTTTGGTTAGGTTTATTCCTAGGTATCTTATAGTTTGGGGTGCAATTGTAAATGGGATTGTTTTCTTAATTTCTCTTTCTGCTGCTTCATTATTGGTGTACAGAAGTGCGACAGATTTCTGTATGTTGATTTTGTATCCTGCAACTACTGAATTCGCTTATCAATTCTAGAAGTTTTTTGGTGGAGTCTTTTGGGTTTTCTATAGAGAGTATCACATTATCCACAAATAGTGAAAATTTTACTTCTTCCTTGCCAATTTGGACGCCTTTTATTGCTTTTTGTTGTCTGATTGTTGTGGCTAGGACTTCCAGTGCTATGTTGAATAAAAGTGGGGAGAGTGAACATCCCTGTGGTGTTCCTGACTGTAGAGGGAAAGTTCTCAGTTTTTCCCCATTGAGGATGAAATTATTAAGATCTAATTTTGAATAGTAAAACAAAAAATACCCAAGATATATTAAGAAAAATATGGCTCACATATTTAAAAAGTGTTTTATAGTATTTTTTTTTTCAGGAGTAAAAATGCTTTTGTTTGCCTTAGTTTGAGAACACAGTTCTTGATTACTACCACTACCATCACCAGCAGCACGAGCCCCAACCCCGCACAGGGGTATTTAATTGTCATGAAAATAGTCATGAGTGAAGGCCCAGAAATTAAAGAAGCAAAGGGTGTTCCATTTATTTAACGCATAATATTGTTTAAAGCTTTCTGGAAACTATATTATTAAGTGTGCATTTATGGTGATGATCATTGTAGATAAATGAAGAATTCAGCGCGTGCACGCAAGCTCAAAACAAGATGCCGGAAGAAGAGATCAAAGAGCTTAAAACATAATTACAGCAAAATTGAACACAGGTAATGAAACTACATATATATTGTATCGTGTCAAGAGGAGTTCTAGTTTGGAAAATATCTAGTTAAATAGAAGGAAAATATGACCAGAAACAGACTTTCTCATAAATTAAAATTTTAGTTTAAATAACTCTACAAATTTGATTTCCCAAGACAAATCATTTCTAAAATGTTAGTTTCTTAAGCTTCCCTACATATTTTGTGATAGAATGTATTATACAAACAAAATTATTTTTGAGAGAAAATTTTCATTCTAACTTGAAAAATTGGGTCCACTTTTATATGACCCTAGGTTCTAGAGAAACAGAACCAACAGGACAGAGATTTTATGTATATATTATACATACATATACATATGTATATATGTTATATAGTCATGTGTAAATATGACTATATTTTATATAAAATCTATAACATATATTTATATGTAAATATGCATATATTTTATAAAAATGTATATATACTTAATATATAACAATATAATATACATAATATAAAGTAATGAAGTGGCTTACGTGATTATGGTAGCCTCAAGTCCCAACATCTGCAAGGTGAGCTGGCAGGCTGCAGGCATAGGAGAGCCATTGGTTTAGATCTAATCTGAGTAGAAAAGCCTTAGAATCATGAAAACCAATGGTGTCGTTCTGGTTGGAAGGCCGGAATGATTGAAACCCAGGAAGAGCCAACGTTTGAGTTTGAGTCCTAATACAAGAAAAATGCCAGTGTCCCAGTTCAAAGGCAGTTAGGCAGTAAGAATTCTTTCTTACTAATTGGACGACCAGCATTTTTGTCACAGTTAGGCCTTCAATTGATTGGATTAGGCCTGCTCACATTAGGGAGGGCAATCTGGGTTACTCAATTTACCAATTCAAACGTTAATCTCATCAAATAACACCCTCACAGAAACACCCAGAATAATATTTAGCCAGATATCTGGGCACCCTGTTGCCCAGTCATGTCGACACATAAAATTAACCATCAGGACCACATTTCCTTTCATGAAGAAAATCTTCAATTATTTTAATGATCCCCAAAACTTTTGTAGACCTCTATAATCTTGACTATCATCATTTCAAAACCTGTCAACTTTACAACTTTACATTCCCACCTACATTCTCTTTGAGGAAAGTTCTCATGACACTTAAAATCTTTATTAGGTGGTCTACACTCTACAACTGATTAAGTACTCTCCTCAAGACTGCTCATATTTGGAGGGAATATTCAGAATATGAAGATTGTATCTTAACATAGTGGATCCTCAATAGGTGTTTGTAGCTTGAATTGGTCTGTTTCTACCATTCTACTGAAAACTTACAAAAAAATTCAACAGCGAACTCCAAGTGACCCAATCTGCTGGCCTTTTCTTAGCCTCACTTTGCTTTATTGGTATCTGTAATATTTGACCTTTTTGTTTCCTATCCTACTGTGCTTTTTTTTTTTTTTTCCTCTAAGAGGTCGGTTACTCTCCCTTTGTTTCACTCTCCAAATTAGGGCATTCACCTAGGTTCTGTCTTCTGCTCGTGACAAACGACTTGTAGGCATGAGGAGGTAGTCTGCTATAATAGAAAGGGAGATGAATTAGGTGTGTGAGGAACTGCATTCAAGTCCTAATCATGTTTCACACTAAATTTGTGACCTTTGACCAATCACTTAGGCTTCTGGAGTCTCGGTGTCTCATCTATAAGCAGTGAGATAAAACTATTTGCCCTACCTATATTACAGGGTTATAATAAGGCTCAAAGGGGATAATAGATGTAAAAACTTTGATAAGCATATATTACTACACAAATGGATGTTGCTTACATTGTTATAAGATAGCTAGATCATCGGCAATCTGAGACAGACTCTTTGTGTAAAGCTAATTAGCTCCTGAGGGGATCAAACCATAACCTTGTATTATCCATATTTGAACAAACTAGTCTAACAGGCCCAGGCCAGATAGAATACTTCTTCTTTGCATATGTTCATCGTGAAATCTAATTTTTCATTATTTTGCAGTACTGTTTCACAAAGCTTTTGATGAGGATGCCAACTCTTCTAGCATTAGAGTGTTAGCAGAAGTACCCTCATTGTGTAGAGTTAAAAATGCTTATTAAATATCTGTACAAGTCTCTTGCATGTACTAAGTCCTTAAAGATTGGTAAATTAGTAAGTAGTGTATCAATGCTAAAAATCCCGCAAATGTCTTCTGCATATTTTATTGCAAGCATTTCAACATTAGATTATTTCTGTTACAGGATCGCTGGCCGTCAAGTTACTTACCAATTTCACGAGCTCTTCTACTGCCTCTATAGGCAGATAGAGGGTCATGCCTACCATCATCTCTACCAGTGCCAATTCTACCCAAAGGAGTTGTTCTTCCTCATCCAATTCCTTTACCTGGAATAACTGGCAAACCATCATCACCACTATGGTCATCTTTGTTCAAGGACCTCCTCCTCCATCACTACCTCTGTTGAGGAGGACCTTTTGCTCCAGGATCATCACTTGCTCTAACTTTAAGGAATGAAGCAGAAATAAATGTATAAAACTGAACTTCATGGATCCATTCTTAACCCTATGACTTGATTCTCCTTGAAGAGAATCAATGGTCAAAGGCAAAGCTTGGACTAAAGTTTATGGCACGTTCTAGCCATTGGTGATCATTAATGTGCGCGTACTGCATAGCTGTAGCCAAGTTATGGTACAATGTTAGGGAATAAGACTACTAGTTCTTTTGCTTTCCTTTGTGAGCTCACCATTTAAGCTCCTTCCTCAGACAGTATCTCAATAATTGGAAACTCCATGGGGAAGATGAAATTCATGTAGAAGGCAAAGAGAAAACAATAAGGTTGTGTAAGGATAATCGTATTAGTTTCCTAGGGCTGCCATAACAAATTATCATAAACTTGGTATCTTAAAACAACGAGAAGTTATGTCTCAGAGTTCTGGAGTAGGGAAGTCCAAAATCAAAGTGTGGGCAGGGCCACACTCCCTCTGGAGGCTCTAGGAGACAATCTCTTTCTTGACTCCTCCAGCTTCTAATAATGGCTATTGGCATTCCTCGGCAGCATCTCCCTCCCTTCCATTTTTACTTTGCCTTCCCCTCTTTGTGTTTGCAAACTCACTCTAAGTCTCTTTCTCTCTCTTTTGCAAGGTGATTGTATTCAGAGCTCACCCAGATAATCCAGAATAAGTACCTCCTCTTAAAATCTTTAACTTAGGGGCACCTGGGTGGCACAGCGGTTAAGTGTCTGCCTTCAGCTCAAGGGCGTGATCCCGGCGTTCTGGGATCGAGCCCCACATCAGGCTCCTCCGCTAGGAGCCTGCTTCTTCCTCTCCCACTCCCCCTGCTTGTGTTCCCTCTCTCGCTGGCTGTCTCTATCTCTGTCGAATAAATAAATAAAATCTTAAAAAAAAAGATCTTTAACTTAATCACATCTTTCGCTATATAAAGTAGTCACAGATTCTGGGGATTAGGATGTGGGCATATCTTTTTGTCTCACTATAGTAATATAGGAAACACGTTCTTTTTTTAAAATTTAATTTAATTAATTTTTTAAACATTTTTTATTGTTATGTTTGTCACCGTACAGTACATCATTAGTTTTTGATGTAGTGTTCCATGATTCATTGTTTGTGTATAACACCCAGTGCTCCATGCAATACGTGCCCTCCTTGATACCCATCACTGGCCCAGCCCAATCCCCCACCCTTCTCCCCTCTGAAACCCTCAGTTTGTTTCCCAGAGTCCACAGTCTCTCATGCTTCATTCCCCTTTCTGTTTACCCCCCTTCATTCGTCCCTTCCTTCTCCTACCAATCTCCCTGTTATTCCTTGTATTCCACAAATGAGTGAAACCATATGATAATTGTCTTTCTCTGCTTCTTATTTCACTTAGCGTAATCTCCTCCAGTCCTGTCCATGTTGCTGCAAAAAGATTTTATTTATTTATTTATTTGAGATAGAGCGAGAGTGAGCGAGAGAGAGCACAAGTAGGGGAGGGGTAGAGGGAAAGGGAGAAGCAGGCTCTCCACTGAGCGGGGAGCCCGACGTGGGGCTCAATCCCAGGACCCCAGGATCGTGACCTGAGCGGAAGGCAGATGCTTAACCAACTGAGCCACCCAGGCACCCCTAGGAAACACATTCTTAAATGAAAAGCAATTTTGATTCTTGTACCATCTTTAAGTACTGTAACTCTCCTAAAGACAAACATAAGTGCTTTTTAAAAAATATTGACCCTTGTTATCTTAGTTATTTTTGTTAAGATAATGTTTTCTATTGAGATTTAAATATTTACAGTGTGGAATAGGTGGCAACATTTAGTGGTGACAGTAACCTCATTTTTTTTTATATGGTATAGGAAAGTGCTTTCTTCCTGAATGTTTTGCTTAATCATCATCAAACAATGTATTTTTCCTCTTATTATTGAGTTTTGTTTTTCCTTTTAAAAGCTTATCACATGTGGCACCTGGGTGGCTCAGTTGGAAGCATCTGCCTTTGGCTCAGGTCATGATCTCCGGGTCCTGGGATCAAGCCCCTGAGGTGGCTCCCTGCTCAGCGGGGAGTCTGCTTCTCTCTCTCTCCCTCTGCCCCTCTCCCCACTTGTGCTCTCTCCCTCTCAAATAAATAAATAAAATCTTATAAAAAATAAAAAGCTTATCACAAAAATTACACAATACCCATGCATTAGGAATGAATTTTCTAATGAAAATGCACTTACCCAGGCCACCATATGGGGAAATAACTCATCTACATGTATAAAAAAATCATTTCATTATTTTTAAAAATTTAGTTTACTTATCAAATATTTACTCAGCAAAAAAGAGATCTTGTGAATGAATGTCACATATGCTGATGGCTCAGTTTATTTAACTTTGTTGTACAATCTGAAATAGGAGCACATTCCTTTTCCTTGCCATCATACCTCGTTGGTTTGGGTTCTGTGGATAGCCTCTCTGGCCTCTGTTCTAATAAAGCACGGATCCCGGATATTCTCCTTACTTACACATTTCTGCCCTCCTGCTCAGATTCCACTCAACAAATCTCTACCTTAGCTGAATTTCTTGGTGTTTTTTTGCTAAGATGCTGAATGAACATCTGTGTCTTTTTTCCTACTAGAGAAGCACAGAGTGAAGGTTTTTCAACATTAAATTCCTTGGTATTTAAAAATTACTGGTACACCTTGCCCCGGTTGGTAGTTGGGAGGCAGCATTCCTCTTCCACTAATGAGGTGATATCTAGGAGACAGAGTTGGGCAAGCTTGATGAGGTGATGTTTCTCCCCCTCCAACCTAGAAAGTCAAGGAAGGTGTTGGAGAAAGGAATTTTTAAATATATATCTCATCCTGGGCAAACCCCCCAAGTAACCTGTACAAGAAATTGAAAAATCCTGTGTAGGTTTTCAGGTTGGCCTCTGAGTAACACAGAAGTAAAGCAGAGCAGAATAGCTTTTCAAGGCCTCTGAAAACCAAATTGTCATTCGAAACACAGCCCACAAAAGTACACCATGACCCGAGGGCTAAATCTAAACCGCTTGCTAAAGTATAACATGTGAGTATGATCCAGATACTCAGAACATAAGGCCTACATGTCCAGGATACAATCAATCATAAATCACTTGTCATAAAGAACCAGGAAAATCTCAAGTGAAAAAATACTATTAACACAGCACAAGTGAATTGCTCTCTCTACTCAAGTGTCTTCTGTTCAAATGTCATCCCAAAGAAGCCTTCCCTATTGCAATAGGGGAGAGAAATCAGGCTCATCTCCAAATATAACAAGGACAAGTGGAGCCTCATAGCCAAGTGAGGGGATCAGTTGGTGGAAAATTACAAAGAGGAGGTATCGAGGGTAGGAGAACTCTTTTTTTTTTTAAGATTTTATTTTTAAGTAAATCTCTACACCCAATGTGGGTTTGAACTTACAACCCCAAGATCAAGAGTCAAATGCTCTACCAACTGAGCCAGCCAGGTGCCCCAAGGGTAGGAGAATTCTTGCTAAAGGCAGGCCAAGGACTTATATATACATCAAAGGTAGGGGATGAGGAGCTTGATCAGGGTGGGGGATTTTCTCTAAACTGTTTTAGCAGGATTGCTATTAAAATTGGGCTAGGCAGGCCAAGGACAGGACTGGGGCCAAGGTCAAGGCCTAGTTGAAAGAGGGCTCAAGGGAGCCTGTTTGGTCAAGGAGAGAAAGTCTTTATCAGTAGCTACCTTTGTTTTGAGAGCCTGCTGAAATCAGTCTTCGGGTCATATGGAAATGGTCGAAGATAGGAACCCTATAAAGGCAGAAAGTGAAGTATTCCTTCATTGGCCTGTACACAGTGGTAAGTGCACATTGAAAACACAGGGTAATGAACACTGAGTTTAGGAACAAACTGAGAGACATGGTAAATAAACAAAGTGTTGACTTGCATATGAAGAAAGACTTCCTTGATAAAAGGGGCAGCAGTGGAAGGTATGAAAGGAGATGGGAAAGCAAGTGTGTGGCAAATAATAAATTTCAGGTGATCATGACACCTGGTAGGATGTCATGCCATAGGGAAGCAGGCTTGAGTAAGTCAGAAATGAAAACAATTGTGGCAATGCCTGTGATAGGTGGAATCATTGGTTCCAATTCACTACACTGCAGTCTGTAGTCATAATACTTAGATCTGGGGATTAAGAAGGTTTAATTGAAGTTACGGCCCAACATTAACCCCTTCCCCATACTCCCCCCCCCCCAAACAGTTGAAGGCTGGTGGCTTTTGTGAGATTTCCTGTGTGGACCTGAAATGCCAAAAGGCAGCTGCCTGGCCAGGACCAAGCACCTTAGATTCCTCATTGTCCTCCTTCCACTTGTTCATGGTGTATGATCCTTTCAGTGTATTGTTGAATTCAGTTTGCTCATATTTTGTTGCGGATTCTTGCATGTATGTTCATCAGGGATATTGGCCTGTAATTTTCTTTGCTTGTAGTGTCCTTGTCTGGTTTTGTTATCAGGGTAATGTTGGCTTTGTAAGATGAGTTTGAAAGTGTTCCCTCCTCTTCCGTTATTTGGAAGAGTTTGAGAAGAATTGGCATTAATTCTTTAAATGTTTAGTAGAATTCACCAGTGGAGCCATCTGGTCCTGGATTTTGTTTGTTGGAAGGTTTTTGATTACTGATTCAATCTCCTTATTAGTCGTCAGTATGTACAGATTTTTTATTTCTTCCTGATTTACTCTTGGTAGATTGTATGTTTCTATGAATTCATCCATTTCTTCTAGGTTATCCAATTTGTTGGTATAATTATGGTATAATTATTATCCATTGTAGTCCTCTATGGTCCTTTGTACTTCTGTGTTGTCAGTTGTAACACCTCTTTCATTTCTGCTTTTATTTGAGTCCTCTCTTTTTTTCTTGGTGAGTCTTGCTAAAGGTTTGTCAATTTTGTTTATCTTTTAAAAAATTGGCTCTTTGTTTCATTGATGTTTGTTTTCTATTGTCTCCATATCATTTTTAGTCTCTATATCATTTATTTCCACTCTGATCTTTGTTATTTCCTTCCATCTGCTAACTTTGGGCTCCATTCACTCTTCTTTTTCTAGGTCTTGAGGTATAAAGTTAGGTCGTTTATTTGAGATCTTGTTTTTTTGGTGTAGGCATTTATCCTGATGAACTTTTCTCTTAGAATTGTTTTTGCTGCATCCAATAAGTTTTGGTATGTTGTATTTCCAGTTTCATTTGTCTCAAGATATTTTTGATTTCTCTTGATTTCTTCTTTGACCCATTGGTTGTTCAATAGCATGTGGTTTAATCTCCATGTACTTATGAATTTTCCAGTTTTCTTCTTGTAATTGATTTCTAGTTCCACAATGCTGTGGTCAGAAAACATACTTGATATAATTTCAATCTTCTTATATTTATTAACACTTGTTTTGTGGCCTAACATATAATCTGTCCTGGAAAATGTTCCACGTCTGTTTGAGAAGAATGTATATTGTGTATCCTGTTGCTTTTGGATGGATGTTAAGTCCATCTCACCTAATGTGTCGTTCAAAGCCACTGCTTCCTTATTGATTTTCTGTCTGGATGAACTATTCATTGGTGAAAGTAGGGTATTAAAGTCCCCTACTATTGTTAATTGCTCTCTATTTCTCCCTTTAGGTCTCTTAATATTTGCTTTCTATATTTAGGTGATCTTATGTTGGATATATTAGCCATTTTTTTAAAGTTTTTTTTTTTTTTTTTTTTTTTTTTTTTT
>NW_024423319.1:33307464-33308988 GCF_017311325.1 Ursus maritimus | reverse complement strand
TTTTTTTTTTTTTTTTTTTTTTTTTTTTTTGCTTAATCAACTGAGCCACCCAGGCACCCCAGCCATTATTTCTTTAAATAAGCTTTCTATCCCTTTCTCCCTCTCTTCTCCTTCTGGGGACTCCAGTGACATGTAAAATATTTCTGTTTATGGTATTCCATAAGTCCCATAGACTTTCTTCTTGCATTTTCATTCTTTCCTATTTTTGCTCCTCTAATTGGAAAAGTTCAATTGATTTGTCTTCTAGCTCAATGATTCTTCTGCTTATTCAAGTCTGTTGTTGAAGCTCTTTCGAATTCTTCAGTCCAATCATTGTATTCTTCAGTTCAGAAATGTGTTTCCTTTTTATGTTTTCTGTTTGTTGAACTTCTCATTTTATTCCTGTACTGCTTTCCTGATATCATTATATTGTTCATTTGTGTTCTCTTATACATCTTTGAGCATCTTTAGAACAATTATTTTGAACTCATTGCAGGGAAATTGCTGGATCTCCATTTGTTGGGGGGGCAGTTAGTTACTGGAGGTTTACTGTGTTCCTTTGGTGGAGACATGTTTCCCTGATCCTTTGTTATCCCTGTGGCTTTGTATAGGTGTCTTTGCATTCAAGGAAGCAGTTAGCTCTTCCGGACTTTATGGACTGACTTCCATAAGTGGGGCCTTTTGCCTTTGGGTGGGGTATGCTGGCATCTGCTGTGCCTGGTGGCTGGAGCCAGGGGTGTGTGCACATTCAGCTGCAGGGCCAGCTGCAAATGCCTGTGT
This sequence comes from Ursus maritimus, assembly GCF_017311325.1. Classification (NCBI taxonomy): domain Eukaryota; kingdom Metazoa; phylum Chordata; class Mammalia; order Carnivora; family Ursidae; genus Ursus; species Ursus maritimus. The sequence goes on along the minus strand of NW_024423319.1, from coordinate 33,308,229 downwards.
CATGGCAGGATCCAGTTGCAGACACCCATGTAGTGATGGGGGTCAGGGCGGGCAGCAGCGGCCATAGCCAACTATGAGCTCACTGGCAGCTGTGGAGGCCCTGGCTTTTGGCATGCTCTCCTGTTGCTGCATACTTCCCCCTGGGCATGCAGAGAGCAGCAGAGGCTGATGCTGGGGTTGGACTGGTCATACGCAGGTGCGTAGCCTGGATGGTTTGTGAGAGGGACTCAGGTGACAGGCATCTGGAATGCAAAAAGAAAAAAAAGGTGGCAAAATATCTTCAGGGTATCTGTGGTGTCTGTGCTGGCTGTTGGCTTCATCAGTGATGAAATCTGCTGAGTTTCTCTGTACTGCGTTCTCTGTGCAGTGGCGGCTATTTGAAGATAAGTGTTTGTGTGCCTCATGGCCTGGCCCTAGGTCCATGTTACATCTTAACCCAGATTACACCTCTGAGAGTCATCCATGCAGTTAGAAAAGCAGATATGTTAAAGGGACATGATCTGAGAATAATTGAGAACTTGGATAAATATGAACAGTAGTTTCGCTGGTTACTTGGAAAAAGGCAAACAAAGAAGGTGTTAAGCTGATGAATGTCAATATGGGAAAGCAGACCAAAGTGCTATATAGTTTACATTTTCCTTGTCAATGTGAAAAAAACGCCAGGCTTGGGACGCCTGGGTGGCTCAGTCAGTTAAGTGTCTCATTCTTTTTTTTTTTTTTAAAGATATTTATTTATTTATTTATTTATTTATTTATTTATTTATT
>NW_024423319.1:33261982-33307454 GCF_017311325.1 Ursus maritimus | reverse complement strand
TATTTATTTATTTATTTATTTATTTATTTATTTATTTATTCGACAGAGATAGAGACAGCCAGCGAGAGAGGGAACACAAGCAGGGGGAGAGGGAGAGGAAGAAGCAGGCTCATAGTGGAGAAGCCTGATGTGGGGCTCGATCCCATAACGCCGGGATCACGCCCTGAGCCGAAGGCAGACGCTTAACCGCTGTGCCACCCAGGTGCCCCAAGTGTCTCATTCTTGATTTTGGCTCAGGTTGTGATCCCGGGGTTGTGGGATAGAGCCCTGTGTCGGGCTCCGTGCTCAGTGTGGAGTCTGCTTATCCCTCTCCCTCCCCCTCTGCCCCTCCCCCTGCTTGCACACACACACTCTCTCAAATAAATGAATAAGTCTAAAATAAAATAAAATAGGGGCGCCTGGGTGGCGTAGTCGTTAAGCATCTGCCTTTGGCTCAGGGAGTGATCCCAGCGTTCTGGGATCGAGCCCCACATCAGGCTCCTCTGCTGGGAGCCTGCTTCTTCCTCTCCCACTCCCTGCTGTGTTCCCTCTCTTGCTGGCTGTCTCTCTCTCTGTCAAATAAATAAATAAAATGTTTTAAAAAATAAAATAAAATAAAATACCCCCCCAGGCCTTCCTAGCTGGATCAGCAGCAAAGGTGATGTCATTGAGAAGTTACCCCAGACACCCAGGTAATACACATTCCTTTCTTGCCAGCTGATAATACTCATGTCGTCTCTTCCCTGGGACCCAGCAGTGTTTTAGGTTTACAACACATGCATGGTGCTGTTCACTGGCTACTTCCTAGAATTCTGGAATTGGCAACTGCACGGAATCCTGCTATCAGAAGGCTGTTCATGGGCTCTAGCAAATACTTCGGAGTCTGGAAGATCACAGCCAGTGTTATGGTGACAAGGGAAGATGTTTATTGTCACCCCACAAATATGAAAGAATGAAGGACTTTGGAGATTCATCAAGAAGGTTGAAAATGATCACATGTGTAGCCTTTCCATTAAAGGTAAGCTGGTGGAGGTTGCAGTGGTGTCGCAAGATGGTGGGTGAATCCCCGATTGATTTCAACAGTGATTGATTTGCAGATGTTTCCTCTATGTTTGTAGACCTGGATCTAAAGGCAGATTAAATTCACCCTCTGAACCTAACCACCTCTGTCTTGGCTCTTTGCTGTTCTCTAAATTCATATTAGGGGAAATGCTATGGTAAGGCAAGGGCAGACTATTCCTCAAATCTTAGCTGCAGCTACTCAGTTTTGGTAAACTCCAAAGAAGACAAAGAAAAAACGAAGAAACAGAAAAAGAAAAAATGAAGAAATAGAAAAAACTACTGTGTTAGTTGCTCAGAACTATTTGCTAAAGGGAATAACCTTTACTCTGGAAAACCCATGGAAGGAACAAAAGAAGGGAAAATGTACGTCAATGTTGGCAGAAGTCAGGGTATTAGAAGGGGGATTACAGAAAGAGAGTCTAGAGGATGCAGGAATTCCATAAACAGGGAAGCCCAGAAAGCTAGGGAATACTTGATAAATGGCTTAAAATGGACAGATTTATGGAATCTGAGTTGGAAACTGGTGATGCTGGTGCTACTTATTCTGCAATTTTCTCAGGAATTTCTCACATTCCATCTGGTGATAGATCAGTGTAGGATGTTGGTATGTTGGATCAGCCTTTCACTTTTACCTTTTCTTACTTGTCCCATTTTGTCCATGTTCCCATATTGACAGGTCCTCTGACTGAGGAACGTGTTTTCTTACTTTCTCCTGATTCTTCTGTATGCCAGTTGGTCAGAGTCCAGCTGTGCAACTTAAAGGCTATCATATTCTGGACTCCAAACAGAGTATCTGTGGAGTTCCTCTGAAGGCAGTATCAGAATTGGTTACTATGTGTCCACCAAAAGGAAGGAGATATGGTAGACTGGCAGTCTCCCAACACTGTAAGAAAGCATCCTAAGTTGAAACAAATCAATACATTTTTTTGGCCCGTAAGGAATAATGATTAGATTAGAAGGAATAAAAATAATTATAAAAGAATTAGAATAAAAGAAGGGATAATTTTCAAAAGGCACTTATCATGTAATACTCCTATGTTTCCAATACAGAAGGAAATTAAATTTGATAAAAATGGTTGCCCACTATATAAATTTGTACAAGATCTTAAAGAACTAAGAAAAAGTTGTTGTTGCATTAACCTATGCAACTACTCTGACTTGGTACCTTTGCCTGCCGAGTTTTCCTCTGTAATTGGTTTATCTTCTGCATATCTGGTAATGATAAAGATTATAGTGAGGATTATGACGGTGATTATGATGGGATGAAGATAGAGAAAGTTATTGCTGCTGCTGGTGCTGCTGGCAATAATAGTGACTGTGATGAATATTTTTGTTTTCTTAGAGAGAGAAAGAGAGAGGCAGGGTACAAGTGGAGGGGAGAGGCAGAGGGAGAGGGAGAGGGAGAAGCAGGCTCCCCACTGAGCAGGGAGCTGGATGCGGGGCTTGATCCCAGGACCCCAGCATCATGACCTGAGCTGAAGGCAGACACTGACTGAGCCACCCAGGTGCCCTAGACTGTGATGAATATTAATGAATATGCTGACAAGCCTGGTGAGGATGATGAGAGTGATAATGGTGATGATGAAGGTGATGATAATGAATATGATAATGATGGAGATAATCAAAATGATAGTGTTGACAGTGATAATGCTAATTGTGGTAAAGATGGTGATGATGGTGGCAATATGATACTGAAGATGCTGATGATGATGGTGATAATATACATGAGGATGATGGATATGATGGTGATGATAATGGTAAAGAAAAGAGTAAAAAAAGGGTGATGGTGGTGATGAAGATGAGGATGATGGTAATGTTAATTGTAATGACAAGGAAAATATTGATACAGTGAGAATAATGATAGTAATGATGATGATAGAAATAATTAAGATGATGGTGATAATCATGGTGATGAAGATGATGATAGTGATGATGATAATATAGAGACCACCAAGAATGATGATGATGATGAAAATGAAGATGGTTATGGTGGTATGACTGAAGATAATGGGATAGTGATGATGATGGTGATGATGAGGATAATGGTAGTGATGAAAATGATGAGAATAGTGATGAGAATGAGGATGATGCCATGAAGATGACGGTGATAACGGTGGTGATGGAGATATTGTGGATGAGAATTACAATAGCAATTATCATTATGATGATCATGAGATGGTGATAAAGATGATGAATGTGATGATAACGGTGATGATGATAATGTAAATAATGATGGTGATGAAGGAGATGATACTGGAGATAAGGGTATTGATGAATAGTGTAAATAATGATGATGACAAGTTCATGATAAAGATGATGATGATTATAGTGGTTTTAATGATAAAGATAATATGAAGATGATGGCTATGATGAAGAAGACAAAGATGGTGCTAATGATGAAATGATGATGATGTTCATAATGGTGATGATGGTAATGATAATGGCAAAGCTAAAGGTAATGAGGACTTTGAAAATGATGGTGGTAATAATAAAAATGATGATTGTAATGATGATTGTGAGGTTGATGATAGTGAAGGTGATAATTGTGACAATTCTGTTGATAACAGCAATGATTGTGATGGTCATGCTTATGAGGATAGTGCAAATGATAAGATGATGACGGTGATGATGATGATGAAGATAAAAAAGAAGCTGATGATGATGGTGAGATAAAGATAATGATTTGGATTCTATTATGGTGATGGAGGTGAGTGCAAAGATGATGAAAATGATGGTAATGCTGAATAAGAAGATAATCATGATGCTTATGTGAGGAATATGGAAATGATGAAAGTGATGGTGATGGTAATGATGATGTTCATTATACTGGTGATGAGAGCAACAATGGTGATGATGAAGATATTGTAGATGATGATGTTGGTGCTGATAATTGTGATGAGGATGGTGATGATGAGGATGATGATGACAGTGATGGTGGTAATGTTAATGGTGAGGATGATGGTGATGATCATATTGATGATTAAGGTTATGATGGTGATGAGGAAGATGATAATGGCAATGATGTTGAAGATGATGGTGTGGACATGGTGATAATCATAGTGATAGAGATGATGCTGTTGTTGATGACAGTGATTTTATTGGTAATAATAAGGATGGTGAAGATAAGTGTGAAGATATTGAAGATAATGAGCATGATGGTGAAGATGATGAAATGATGGCAATGTACACATTGGTGGTCATGATAGCCATTGGTGGTAAGAAATATGGAGAAAATAATGTTGGTGATTATGGTAAAGATCATGATATTGATGATGATTTTGCTGATGATAAGAATCTGATGATGTCAAATCTTATGATCAGTATGAAGATGGTGATATGATGATGATGATGGTGATGATGATTTTGATGATATTGGTGATAATGATGATGATGGTGATAATTATGGAGATGAAGATCATGCTGATTGTGATGGTGATGACTATGCTGATAATGGCGAGGGTGAGGATGGTGATGATGATAAATATGAAGATGATGGTGATTGATAATGATGATGTTGAAAATGGTAATAACACAGAAGATGATGAAAATGATATTAACATAGATGATAAATATGGTCATAATTCAGTGATGATGATGGTGATAATGAAGATGATGCTAAGGGTGATGGATGATGGTGGTGATTATGATTATGGTGAAGGTAAAAATGGTGATGGTGCAGATGATGAAAGTGACAGTTGTGGTGCTTTAGATGATAAAGACGGTTATGATGGTGTATTAGTCAGCTTGGGCTGCCATAACAAAATACCACAGACTGGGTGGCTTAAACAGCAGCAATTTATTTTCTAACAGTTCTGGACACTGGTAGTCTAAAATGAAAGTGCTGGTAAGGTTGGTTTCTGGTGAGATCTCTCTCATTAGCTTGCAGATGGACACCTTCTCATTATGTCCTCACATGACCTTTTCTCTGTGTATGAGCAGAGAACAGTAAGCTCTGTTGTCTTTTTCCCTTCTTATAAGGACACAAGTCCAATAGGAATAAAGCCCTACCTTTATGACCTCATTTAACCTACCTCCTCAAGGCCCTTTCTCCAAATACAGTCACATTAGGGGTTAGGGCTTCAACTATGAATTTGGGGGCCATAATTTAGTCCATTAGAGAAGGTGACAGTGATAATGAAGATGATGCTGAGGGGTGATGATGATGAGGATGACCATGGTTATAATGAAGATGGCAATGATGTCGATGATCATGACAATGATGGTGAGGATGATGATGTGAATACTGATGGCGATCTGCTGCTGCTGCTGTCGGTGATAAAGACTGATTGTTATGATTGTAATGATTGTTATGAATGTTATGATTGTAATGAATGTTATGAATGTTATGATTGTAAGATTATTATGAAGATTCTTTTGATTATAAAGATGATGTTCATAATTGTGTAGGTGATAGTAATAATGATGAAGGTGATGTTTACGGTGATGATGATGGTGATGGTGACAATGGTGATGCTGGTGAGGATGAGATACTGATAATCATGGTGACAGTGATGATGATGGCAATGGGGAGAGGGAAGGAGGGATGAATAGGTGGAGCACGGGAGATTCTTAGGGCAGTGAAACTATTCTGTATTCTGTACTATAATGGTGGATAATATATCTAAACCCATAGAATGTTTAAGACAAGAGTGATCCCTAGTGTAAAATATGAATTTTAGTAAATAATAATGTATCAATATTGCCTCATCATTTATAACGCATGTATAACACTATTGTAAGATATTAATAGTAGGGGAAATTGTGTGTGTGTGCATGTATAGTGGTAGGTTGATGAGTGGGGGTGTTGGAATATATGAGAACTCTGTACATTCTGCTCAATTTTTAGACAAAACTGCTCTAAAAAGTAAAGTGTACTGATTTTTTTAAAAAGTCAACCAGCCTACAAATGAGCCAGAAAGAAACATAATCTAATAAAAAAATATTATTAAAAAAATAAATTATGAAAAAAAAGAATAGATCAACAATAAAAGAATCAAGGTTAGATTGATATCTAACTTTTCAATAGTATTCTGGAATCAAGAAAGCAATGGAGCTATTATTTTAACTATTGAGGAAAAGAACTTTGAGCTTAGACATTTTTTTCTAGCTAAATTGTTATTCAAATGTGAGGGAATAATAAAAATGGTCTTTGGGTAACTAGGCCTTAGGGGGTTTGTTACACAAGAACCCAATTGAAACTGGAACAGAAGATGTACTCAAATGAAAATAGAAAAAAATCCAAATGATAGTTCTAGAAATATAGCAACTTAGGATGACCAAATTTCTTTGTTAAGTTTTTGATGCCTTAAGAATAAAATAAAAATAATTTCAGGACTAAAGAGAAGAAAAAGTGAACATATATTCATCAAAATCCATAATTAAAATTATAGGCCATATTAACATAATGGGGATGACAGGTGACCAAATTAATTTAAGAGCATGCTGAACTTCTAGTTTTATTAGGGAGAAGCCACAGATATTAACATCTTCAAGAAATTAAGAAAAGTGGGGCACCTGCTTGTGCTTTCTTGCTCTCTCTGTGTCAAATAAATGAATAAAATCTTTACAAAAAGAAATTAAGAAAAATGAATATACATGAGTATAATTCTTATTTATTTATTTAATGTATTTAATTAGTTTCAGAGGTAGAATTTAGTGATTCATCAGTTGCATACAACACCCAGTGCTCATACATCAAGTGCCCTCCTTAATGCCCATCACCCAATTATCCCTTCCCCCCACCCATCTCCCCTCCAGCAACCCTCGGTTTGTTTCCTAGAGTTCAGAGTGTCTTGTGGTTTGCCTCCTTCTCAGTTTTCATCTTATCTTATTTTTCCTTCCTTTCCCCTATGTTCATCTGTTTTGTTTCACAAGTTCCACATATGAGTGAAATCGTATGGTATTTGTCTTTCTCTGGCTGATTTTGCTTAGATGACTGAGTAATACTCCATTGTATACACACACACACACACGCACACATACACACACACCACATCTTCTTTATCCGTTCATCTGTCAATGGACATCTGGGCTCTTTCCATATTTTGGTTACTGTGGACACTGCTGCTATAAACATTGGGGTGCACATGCCCCTTCGAATCACTATGTTTGTATCCTTTGGATGAATACTGAGTAGTGCAATTGCTAGGTTGTAGGGTAGCACTATTTTTAACTTTTTGAGGAACCTCCATACTCTTTTCCAGAGTGGCTGCACCAGTTTGCATTCCCACCAACAGTGTATGAGGGTTCCCCTTTCTCTGGATCCTCACCAACATCTGTTGTTTCCTGTGTTGTTAATTTTAGCCATTCTGACCGGTGTGAGGTGGTATCTCATTGTGGTTTTGATTTGTATTTTTCTGATGCTGAGTGATGTTGAGCATTTTTTCATGTGTTTGTTGGCCATCTGGATGTCTTCTTTGGAGAAATCTCTGTACATGTCTTCTGCTTGTTTCTTGACTTGGATTTTTGTTCTTTGGGTGTTGAGTTTGATAAGTTCTTTATAGATTTTGGATACTAGCCCTTTATCTGATAAGACATTGGCAAATATCTTCTCCCATTCTGTCAGTTGTCTTTTGGTTTTGTTGACTGTTTCCTTTGCCGTACAAAAGCTTTTTATCTTGATGAAGTCCCAGTAGTTCATTTTTGCTTTTGTTTTCCTTGTCTCTGGAGAGGTGTCTAGGAAGAAGTTGCTGAGGCCGAGGTCACAGAGGTTGCTGCCTGTGTTTTCTTCCAGAATTGATGGATTCTTGTCTCACATTTAGGTCTTTCATCCATTTTGAGTTTATTTTTGTGTATGGTGTAAGGAAATGGTCCAGTTTCATTCTTCTGCATGTGGCTGTCCAATTTTCCCAACACCATTTGTTGGAGAGACTGTCTTTTTTCCATTGGATATTCTTTCCTGCTTTGTCAAAGATTACTTGACCATAGAATTGAGGGTCCATTTCTGGGTTCTCTATTCTGTTTGACTGATCTATGTGTCTGTTTTTGTGCCAGTACCATACTATCTTGATTACAGGTTTGTAATACAGCTTGAAGTCCAGAATTGTGATGCCTCCAGCTTTGGTTTTCTTTTTCAACATTCCCTTGGCTACTCGGTGTCTCTTCTGGTTCCATACATATTTTAGGATTGTTTGTTTCAACTCTGTGAAAAATTGTTGGTGGTATTTTGATAGGAATTGCATTGAATGTGTAGATTGCTTTGGGTAGCATTGACATTTTAACAATATTTGTTCTTCCAATCCATGAGCATGGAACATTTTTCCATTTCTTTGTGTCTTCCTCAGGTTAGGTTTATTCCTAGGTATCTTATGGGTTTTGGTGCAATTGTAAATGGGATCGATTCCTTGATTTCTCTTTCTGCTGCTTCATTGTTGGTGTATAGAAATGCAACTGACTTCTGTGTGTTGATTTTATATCCTGTGACTTTGCTGAATTCCTGTATCAGTGCTGGCGATTTTGGGGTGGCATCTTCGGGGTTTTCTATATAGAGTATCATGTTGTCTTCAAAGAGTGAGAGTTTGACTTCTTCTTTGCCAATTTGGGTGCCTTTTATTTCTTTTTGTTGTCTGAGGCTAGGACTTGTAGTACTATGTTGAAGAGCAGTGGTGAGAGTGGACACCCCCGCGGTGTTCCTGACCTTAGGGGAAAAGCTCTCAGTTTTTCCCCATTGAAGATGATATTCGTTGTGGGTTTTTCGTGTATGGCTTTTATGATATTGAGGTATGTTCCTTCTTTTTTTTTTTTTTTAAAGATTTCTTTATTTATTTGACGGAGAGAGAGACAGCCAGTGAGAGAAGGATCACAAGCAGGGGGAGTGGGAGAGGAAGAAGCAGGCTCCTAGCGGAGGAGCCTGATGTGGGGCTCGATCCCATAACGCCGGGATCACGCCCTGAGCCGAAGGCAGACGATTAACCACTGAGACACCCAGGCGCCCCTGAGGTATGTTCCTTCTATCTCTACACTGTGGAGAGTTTTTAATCAAGAATGGATGCAGTATTTTGTCAAATGCTTTTTCTGCATCGAGAGGATGTTATAGTTCTTGTCCCTTCTTTTATTAATGTGGTGCATCACATTGATTGATTTGTGGATGTTGAATCACCCTTGCAGCCCGGGAATAAACCCACTTGTTTGTGGTGAATAATCCTTTTATTGTACTGGTGGATTGTATTAGGTAGTATCTTGATGAGAATTTTTGCATCCATGTTCATCAGGGATATTGGTCTGTAATTCCCCTTTTTGGTGGTGTCTTTGTCTGGCTTTGGGATCAAGGTAATGCTGGCCCATGAGTATGATTCTTAAGTTAAGAGCAAACACCACAGAACACTAAAAACGTTGTAACTTTAGAACAATAGAAGAAAACACTGTTCAATAGAAAGGACTTAGTGGATATAGGACAAATGAAAAGGAAATCTGTAATGTAATCTGATTCCAGGCATTTCATAAAAGCTTATGCATCAATGTAAATTCATTTAGTCCAACCTGAAGAAAATCAGATTTCCTCTTCTTTTAGGCACCAGTTTACCAAACATGAAGTTTTCCAGTCCCCAACATTTTAATATTTTATGACCTGCTATGCTTAGCTATAAAGCAATTAGTCCCTGTGTAGCTCGTATCCAAATTCTGGCATCCGTACTTTGTGGTCTGATCCTTGCTCCAAGCACAGTCTTATGCTCTGGTCATAAAGAAACAGAGATATATAATATGCTCTGTGTGTGTGTGTGTGTGTGTGTGTGTGTGTGTGTGTGTTTAGTTGCTAAGGATAAATACGAATATTTTATACTTAAAAACAGTCTATTGAAAAGAAAGGGGGAGGGGCGCCTGGGTGGCACAGTGGTTAAGCGTCTGCCTTCGGCTCAGGGCGTGATCCCAGCATTATGGGATCGAACCCCACATCAGGCTCCTCCGCTATGAGCCTGCTTCTTCCTCTCCCACTCCCCCTGCTTGTGTTCCCTCTCTCGCTGGCTGTCTCTATCTCTGTCAAATAAATAAATAAAATCTTTAAAAAAAAAAATAAAAGAGAAAAAAAGGGGGGAACTCAAGAAGATCGTCTGGTGGCTACTCTCTTTTTGGTCACTAGAGGGAGATCATGATTCATTTTTACTCGATTGAAAAATACATAATTGCAACTTTTTAAAGAAGTGAACCTGTTTTTTCCATTCTTCCTACTCTGAGCCAATATATTCTTTCCAGGGAATCACTGTCCTTCTACTTGGTCCAGAGGCTCTGGAAGTCCAGATATGTTTAAGAGGATTAATCTGTGCCCTAGGACATAATGGAAGCTAACAGTTTACATTTCTTCCTATGTTGTTGGGTCACCAGAGATGCTAAATGTGCTTAGTTATAACTAGAGTCCTGCTAAGCTTGTAGCACGGGCAGTGCTATCTGGTTGGCTATCTGAGCTACAGAGGCCCCTTCTGCCCCCCGCCAACCCCCACTATTATTTCTGTAGCCCGGATTTAGTGAGGCAGCCAGTGGTGAAGGAAAATTTGGTTTTTCCAGTTACTGCCCCCAAAATGCTGTTTCAGTTCAACATCTGCCAGAGTTTAGTAGCCTTCTAAATGCAATGGGAAAGCAAAGACCGATTCTTTTTTTTAAATAAGGATTTTACAATTGTGATATTAGAAGGTATCATTTGATTCCCTAAATGTAGGCATGTCTAGAAAGTAAGGAGCGTAGGAAGGTCCAAAGGAAATATTCACAACCTGCGGATTAAGAATATAAATTATAATTCAGTAAGGGGACAGCGTTTTTCACATAGAACTGGTCTGAGACTCAGGAAGTGTAGGGAGCCTTTGATCTTTTCACCAACAAGACACCTTGAGACACAAATAGGTTTAACTACACTTAGGTGAGGCTAGAACCTGAGATGTCTGGAATGGGGCAGGTGCTGGAGGGAAGACCCAACTTCAGGTGATAAAGATAAGCCTGGCTGGGAGGCGGGAGGTGCGGAGGACTGCCTTATTTCTAACCTGAGAGGGAGGAAGCCTAAGGGTGGGCTCGTATGAGAGTGGCTATGGTATTGGCTGGTAGGAGAGTGTGCAGCGTTTTGTTTTGTTTTGTTTTTTAAGACAACACTTATTGACTACTTTCTCTGTACCTCAAGTATTAAAAACAACCATGTCTGTATAGTACCTTAAAAATGTTGAAAAAGCATCACTTTCGGAGAATGCTTTCCTCTTGTTCTTTCCTTAGCTAAGCTTCCAGGAGTGTGGTTTTCAGAATAGGCAGTGACAGGTGTAGTCAAGGCAAGCTGTTGACATAAAAAGCATGGGTTCAGCAAAAGAGGTCCCAAAGGGTGGCCAAACACCCCCAAAACCCAAAAACCCAACAAGGAGTCTTAGAGCAGCTGTTAATAACTGGGGCACAGAGTCAGAGTTAGAATTTGTAGTTAGGACCACTCGATATTTATTTATTGATGAAATCACCTAGAGCTCTTTATATCCTTCTTGACAGAATTAGTTCCCAAACTTGAGGGGGAAGCTGCTGATTAGGGACTGTGGTGGTGACCAAGGAAGATGAGAGACGGGACCTTATCGACCCAAATATGGGACCTTATCGACCCAAATATTCAGACTGGTTGATACTGTTCGTTCTACCTACTGTGTTTCCCAACCTTTTTTTCCATTATCACCACCCCCCCCCAAGGAGCCTTTTCAGACATTTTGCTTCTTATCATGCCCGTCCCTCCGAGAAACTTGAATTCTTAGAGAATACAATGTTATTCTTTCCTGCTCCCACTCCTTCTCCTTCTCTATCTCATTGCCATCCTGTTCTCTAACCTCTGCCCCATGATGAAAGCAGGAAAGGACGAATATCAAACACTAATAGCAAGCTCGTCGGCTATAGGTCAGAAGTACTCATCCATAGTAGCTTATCTTCTCTTGCCCCTTCAAGTTAGACCAAGCAACCTCTGCCCTCTAGACTCTCTCCATGGACTCTGAGTACATAGTTTCGTTTCTCAGAACATTTGGCATTGTTTTAGTTTGCATTTAAACTGTTTTTTTAAACATCACTCCCATGATCTGATAAGTTGGAACTTATCTTAGTATTATTTCTACTTCTGGGAATGGGATTTCTGTCTTTTCCCAGAGCTAGAGATAATATAATCTCAGACTTGAAATTGTCCTAAAGATCACCTAGTTTAACTTCCCCATGTGGTGTTTGAAATCCCACTACAATATTCCTGCTAAGGAGTTACTGAGTTTCCACTGGAATGCCTTTGCTGATAGGCAGTTTACTGTCTCCCAGCGGTGGTCCACACCATTTTTTGTCTGGGCTCTGACTGTTGGAAATGATTTGATAGCCTCTGGGGGCCTTCCAGCTCTAGGATTCTATGATGATGATAGTTTTATTATTCTCTGAGGCAGTGCTACTTAAAGCAAGGCCTGTGGACCCCCTACATGTGGATCATCTAGAAGTTGTGACAGATGAAGCTTCCGGAGCCTCCCTCCAAGGCCGTGAGGCTACCGGTCATTAGAGCCCTTCTCCATATTTCTGTAGAGTACAGATGGTGACAGCGCCTTTCCTTTGGATTGGTCTTGGTGTTTAACTGTTCAATATCACCTGGATGTACATGGAAGCAGGAGTGCAAGGGACAGAGTAGGATTTGCTCTAAACTCAGAGCCTTTAAGAAGACAGTACCCTTTCCTTTTGTTCTGGGAGTCGTATACTGCCCTACATGTGGTGGCTGTGTCTGGTGCCAAGCCCTAATTTTCTTTGCTCTGGTGCTACTCTTCTCAGACTGTTTCTACCCTTCCTTCCTGGGATGTTATGAAGGCAGCATATGCTCTCAGCGCCTTTCTGGAAGTTCTTGTTTTAATAACTGGCTAGGGAGAAATGCCTTTTTAAACTAATGATTTATGCAATTATCCAAGCTCTGGTGTTTTGTAGCACAAAAATGGACCAAGGGTTAAATTATATACCATTTGCTTTGGGTCCATTCAAATACATGCAGCTCCAGATAGGTATGCAGTGTGATACAACTCAATCTTGGAAGCCAACGTTTATAAAGCGTTACTAAATTACTCACAGTTTTCAGATAGTTTGAGTTGCCTTACCAAAGAAAGCATCTTATTATCAAAATAAAATTCTGGGGTGGGGGGCATATTTTCCTAGTGAGTTCTTAAAGGAATATAGAAATTGTAAAATGTCTGTCACTCAACTGAAGTTGGTCACCTGCATGCAGGAGATCACTTGTCACATCTCGGCCCTAATGCCAAACATGCCAGGTGAAGGCATTAATAAATTATCTGTCAGCAGCAGCAGGTAGAATGGAAGCCATGGCTGTGTGGATGTCCCCCTATTCATCTTAATTTGCCAGTTGGAAAGGCAGCAAGTTGCCGATGAAGTCCTGAGCCAGACCCAGTGGTTGACATGGAACAGCTCAGGACAATCCGTCTCCTATGCCTTTCCTCCAGTGACACAGCGCAGCCAATGTACAGACATAGTTACAGGAACTGGAGCTTTGAAAAGCACTTCTCTTTGCTTAGGTAAACTTGGGGGTCAGATGACTTGGACAGCCACTTTAGTTACTTCTGCCTAAAGAGGAGACATGTGATTTTTATTACATGGAAAACATAAAATGGAGAGTTTTCAGAACTTTTCTTTCTTTTTTTTTTTAAAGATTTTATTTATGTATTTGAGACAGAGATAGAGATAGCAACAGAGAGCACGAGCGGGGGAGGAGAGGGAGAAGCAGGCTGCTCAGCGGGGAGCCCAATGCGGTGTGGGGGGGCTCTATCCCAGGACCCTGAGATCATGACCTGAGCTGATGGCAGACACTTAACTGACTGAGCCACCCAGGAGCCCCAGAATTCTTCTGATCAGATTTAAATTTCTCACATCAATCAAATTGTTAAAAAGGGAACAAATTCTGACAATTTAGTTAGCATTACGATTTGAACTCTCTAGCTTGATCAAATCACAGAAAATCTAATTAGCAAGCTTGGTGACTTGGTCATGGCCTAAATTTAATGAGAAAAGCATTGAGCTTTAATAGGCTGCATGTTTCAGTTTGAATTATCTAGATCTAAATATATTCAGGAACATTTGAGAGAATATTTACAGATACTCGTAAAAAAATGTTTCCCTATGGCTTCGATGTAATTGATTGGCTTTGTGAAGAAACTGGTGATATTTGAGAATTTTGAAGACTCATGGGAATGTATAATATCTAAGTAGAGATTAATTCGAAAGTTTGGAGAAAGAGATTTGAAAATGCAAAAAGAAAGATTTCATGATTACTAGAGTAATTTGATTTGTTTGAAAAGATCATTTAAAGGATTAATATGAAGTTATGTCAACAGGAATGTTTCGCTCAGAAGCAGCTCTTGACATCTTGAGGGCATTAAATAATCCAGAGTTAAAAGAACATCAGATTGTAAAAGGGGGGTTAGGTGGAAGAAAGGACTGGCTTTAAAAAGTACAGGCAAAAGTGTTAATGAGATTTATGGAAATAGTAGATATGACTATTAGGGCAACAGGATTCCTAATTTTTTTTTTTTTAACCAGAGAGCAACACCTTCTAAAAATACTTGTGCTACAGTTAAAAGCACAGAAATAAATATAGGAAGGTACCACATCCAAGGTAATGCAGAAATGATAAGCCAAGATACTTGGAAGGGGTGAGTCACTAGACTGGGGATGTGTAGCTTGTGCCTGCTGTGGGCTGACGAGGTTCACCCGCGTCGCTAGGGCTAGCTCATAGGAGTAGTCACGGCCCCTTTCTTATAGTCTTTCCTGGCTGCATAATAGTGGTGAGCTTCCCTCCCTCGAGAGACACCACTTTCTCATCCTATGGAGGGCCCACAGCAGAATCGGACAGGACATGCCAGCCTTGGAACAGGCAGGAAGGGAGCAGAGTGTACCTCCTGACCCATTCATTGAAGAGGAAAGAGAGGTCTGAATTAGGCTATTCATTGGCAAGAAGGTGTTGATTTTGGAGCTGGAGTATGGGGGGGAGCTTGTAGTAGAGGGAGCAAAAGCACAACTATTTAAATTTGTTCTAGGCACAAAAGGAGGCTTTGAGTGAGGTTAGAAGCAATTTTGATCCACAAAGCCTGTGATTTAACAATTATTTTGCTCTTCTGGGAAAAGTTTCTCACCTTGCTTGGGGAGCCTGTTTGGCTCATTCTATTAAAGTAGCAGTTGTAGATAGCAGCGAGTATGAGCAAGATGAGGCAAGGTGGGCAGAGTGAGTGGTGGTGGAAGAGTCCCAGCGGCATAGTGGCTGGGGTGCAGTTTGCATAGACATCCTTTGTAAGACAGGGGAGGTTTGGCAAGTAAGAGAACTCCTTGGTGACATAATGTAGCCTACTTACCCTAACGGGACCTGCCAGCAGCAAGCCGGGCAGCACTTCAATTATGCAAAGTATAGTCTAACTTACTCATGATAAAGTAACACAAAGGGGACCAGAGGTATGAGTTCTTACAAATCCCCAATTACCTCCCGTAAGTACATAACTGAAATAAAAGCCCCTAACTAAAATATAAATTTGAAGTAAGTGTTAAAAAGGAAATCATAGCAGCATGGATTTTTAGTCTCTTCTATTCCCTAATTAACTCTCCATTCATTGTTCCTTCATTTTTTATTTATCAAATATTAATTTAGCATGTACTACATACTAAGTAATGTACCAGGCAATAGAGAGACAGAAATAATAAATAAATAATCAATCAATCAATCAATCAATCCCTGCTTTTGGGACTTCACAGCTTGATAGAAAAATCACACAAGTAAATAGACATGCATGTCACTGTGATCAGGTGCTTTGATAAAGATACACATTGAATACTGGGAGTGCAGAAAAGGAGTGTGTAGGGGAGGAAAAGGAATTTTCCCTTTACCTTTCTAGGTTCTTGGCTGAGACCCCTCTGTAATAAAAAGATTAACAGGAGAAAAACAAACAGAAGTTCAGTAACGTGTATGTCCTACGTAAATGGGACGTACCCAGGAAAACTGAGCAACCCCCCCAAAAGGCCCAAGCCATCACCTTATACACCAGCGCAAGCTAAAGACAAGAGAAAATGATGGCAGGTGGTCCAGTTATGGGAGGTTTCCAGGAAAAGGACAGTAAACAAGGTTATAGCTACCAAGCAGGTTTAGGTTGTAGTCTTTGTGTTCTCCATTGATAAGAGTTTCTAGAGATTTAGAGCCATCTGCCTCTTTCTGGTATAGTCAGGAGGACACCCTTAAAAATGGAGATTTCCGTTGTAAATGTTAATTTCTCTTACAAAATGATAACTTCTACTCAGTTTTCAGAGCTTTTTACTGTGTCTGCCGTTTCTTAAAAATAATCAGCCTAAACTAATCCTCATGCCAAAGAGGCCTGTTTTGGGGTAGCAAATTCTGCTCCTGTTCAAGAGTCAGGGAAAGCTTCCTGAAGAAATTGATGTTTGAGTTAAATCTTAAAGGAAACGTTAAGAGCTAGCTAAGCAGACAGGGGGAAAAAAAGAAGAATTGGAAATGTGGGCTAATTCTAGGCAGAGGGAACAGCATGACTAAAAGTACAGATATGAAATGGTGTAATACATTCAGGAAAGTGCAAACAGTTCAGCGTGGCTAATACATAGGGGGCACGTGGAGGAGAGGCAGGAAATGAGACTAGCAAGGTTGATAAGGATTGGTTCAGGAAGGGCCTGTGCTCTAAATTAGTGCTTTACCTTTATTCTGAAATCTATGGGGAGTCATTGAAGGGAAGTGATATGATCAGATTGTATTTCAGCAATTTCAAATAGGAGCTCTACGGGAGAATGGATTCCCCAGGGCCAAACTATGACCAGGCCTCACAGGGTGATCTTGTTTCTCTTATTGCCAAGATGGTGTTTTCACTGTCTCTCCTTTGCACTGCTTACATTTGAAATCTGTAATTATGGGGTGCCAGGTGGCACCTGGCTCTTGGTTTTGGCTTGGGTCATGATCTCGGGGTCATGGGATCGAGCCCTGCACCAGGTTCCACGCTCGGCATGGAGTCTGCTTGGGATACTCTCCCTTTCCCTCTGCCCCTCTCCCTGTTCATGCTCTCTCTCTCTAAAATGAATATGTAAATCTTTTAAAAAAGGAGATTTAAAGTCTATAGTTATAAGAATTGGGTGAAAAAGACGGGAATGGACCTTCCAAAAGACACAAATCTCTTGCTTGAAAGACTAGGTATTGATGTCATTAATGGAGAGGGAAATCAGGAGAGGTAGAAGTTCAGTTTGAGACATGTGGAATTCGCAGGACCTTTAGATGATTCAAATAGAAATACTCGGGACACACTTGGATGTGTGGGTTTTGAGCTTGAGAGAGACGGCTGGACTGGATGCCACAGCTGACAGGTACTAGTTGAAGGTTTATGTAAGAGCATGGGATCACAAGGGAGAGTGTATATCATATGGGGAGAGCATAGAGCTGAGATCCAAGTCCTGGGTAATGACAACATTTAGTTGGGAAGGAAAAGCAGTGCTTTCAAAAGTTATAGGATACCGCCATACAGGTAGGAGCAAAACCATCGATGGCAAGGAAAGAGAGTTTGGAGGCAGGGGAAGCAGTCAACACTGGGCAAATTCTTCAGACATCAAACAAAATAAGGGCAGAAGAAATGCTTACTCGATTTGGACGTATGGAGGTTATTGGTGACCTTTAAAAAGGTTTCAATGAAGAGGTAATGATATGAACCAAAAATCAGTAGCTGGAGGAGTAATGGAAGGCAAGGAAGTAGAGACGGCTCTTCAAGAAATTTGGTGGGAAAGGAGTGGCGGTAAATAGAATTGCAGCCAGAAGCGTAGTTGAGGTTGAAGGAGGATTGTTTCTCAGATGGAAAACACTTGAGCACATTCATAGTTTGAGAGGAAAGAATAAGTCAGCACAGAGAATTATCAAAGATAGAGAAGGAGTTGGGGTGCCTGGGTGGCGTAGTTGTTGAGCGTCTGCCTTCGGCTCAGGGCGTGATCCTGGCGTTCTGGGATCGAGCCCGGCATCAGGCTTCTTCGCTGGGAGCCTGCTTCTTTCTCTCCCACTCCCCCTGCCTGTGTTCCCTCTCTACCTGGCTGTCTCTCTGTCAAATAAATAAATAAAATATTTTTAAAAAAAGAGAGAGAGAGAAGGAGTAGAAGTGATGGGACTTCAAGAGGAGACTGGGCTAACGTCAAGGAGATGGGCATATGGTGGGAAGAATCAGTCTCCAGTGGAGGGGGGGGACATTTATCCCACTGAGGCATGAGGTCAGAATGTGTGGAAACTCAAATAATTCCGTAGTCGGAGAAGGAGCAAGCTGAGGAGGCTCTCATCTGACAGCCTTTGTTTACTCAGAGAGTAGACCGCAAAAGTTGCCTCTGATACTGAGGCAAGAAGAAGCAGTCTCTATCGTTTGAGAGGAGTGGCAGCTATGAAGTGGCCACTGAGGGGAATAGGAGAGGGTGATATTTAGGGATGTAAGGTTCACTGAGACTGGAGATCATGAATTTGTAGTGTGATTTCATCCAGCAGCATTCATCACCCTGACAAGCTGAGTGATTGGATGGACTCAGGGATGTGGTTTGATGAGCAGGGGTTGAGAGAATGACAAAGGGACAAAACAAACAAACAAACAAACAAAAAACCAAACAACAAACAAACCATGGAACTAATTTCAAGAGAGGCAGTGACAGGATGGGCCATGGGAACAAAGTAGACCAGAAAGGGACTGATGGTTATGGAAAATAGGGGAAAGGTCAAGGGACTAAACATCGGGTTGAGAGGCGACAGTGGATTTCTTGGAACTAAAGGTAGAAACATCTGTACCAATATGAGGTTATGGTTGAAGCAAAACAAAACACGAACACAGAAAAGTAGAATATTGGCATTCAAATTTTATTTTATTTTTTAAAGATTATTTATTTATTTGAGAGAGAGCAGAAGCGAGGGGGGGCGGGGGTGTGCAGAGGAAGAAGCAGACTCCCCGCTGAGCAGGGAGCCCGATGCAGGACTCCATCCCAGGACCCCGGGATCATGATCTGAGCAGAAGGCAGACGCTTCACCGACTGAGCCCCCCAGGCGCCCCCACATTTTTGAAGGTAGAACATTTCTGTTGCTGAAGAGTGGGCTGCCAAAGTGGAGGTGAGACGTCTTGCGGCTGAGCAAGTTGAACAACTGTGAGGATAAGGAGTTCAAGTCACTCTGGTTTAATGGCGGAATTGAAGCCGAAAAGGAAACCGTGAACCTCAAAGTCCTCATTAATGTGGAGGAGCTTGATGAAGCAACAGAACCGCCGAGGAACAGGTCGAGGGTCAGAGACGCATCTCCTACAGAGGCCGGACAGGCACGGTCCATGAGTGAAAGAGGGCAAATGGAAGAGAGCATGTCGCATCTACAGGAAGCAGCCCCTACTCAGCTCCAGTTACAGCTGCCATTTGGAAAGATAGGCCTAAAATTGCTAGAAATTTCCATTTTGCAAAGAAACTTCAAATCCTTTCTAACAAACGTGAAATCGCTCGTTTTCCAATATTGGCAATGAATTTTTGAAAAATACCGTGAGGGCCAAAGCCTATCTTTCAGTGTGAAGCCAGCGGACAAGGCGCCAGTTTGCACCTCTAGGATAGAAGATAGGAAGGAGACTCAAAGCAAAGCGGACTTTTAAACAATGGTGAATATCTACTCCCCCCGCGTCCCGAGGCCAAGACAGTTATTACTAATTTGATCAGGTATCCGACAGGGTTTCAGGAAGCAACTACCAATCTGTTGGATTTGGCATGCAAGATAAAGCCTAATTAGCCATAACATTTGTATCATTTTCAAGAACGTTTCTGAGTCTTTGAACTTGCTTTGGTCTTTGTAAAAGGAACAGGCATGCTGTAATGTTCCAATCCAGTCTTGCCCTCACAGGGTTTTCAGGTGGACTTTCTTGCTGAATGTATGCTTTGTATGTTTTCAGAAACCTCTTCACACCAGTAACTGTGTGTTTAAAAAATTTCCAGTAATGTGCTTAGAGGTCCTGAGTGGGGACTAGTGTAATGTTGAAGGTGAACAAACGAAACCTTTCATCTGTTCCCAGGTATGTCTGGCTTTTGGCAGCTTTGCCATTAATAGTTGAGAGCTTGTTTGCTGCCTGGAACACTGGAGGGTTGTTAAACAGCTCTCTGCCCTTTAAAAAGAGTAGGAGATGAGGCATGAATCGAAAATGCCATGCATGTTTAGCTATATGGTTTATTAACTCGTTTACTGAAGTGTGTGCTTGTGTTCTGTGAAATCTTTTTAAACTTAGGCATTCTTGCTATCGAGTGATTTTCTTTGGGGGTATTTAAATAGCCGGATGCCTCATTCATATTCAAATACCTCCTTTAGCACATTTTGAATGTCCTTTATAAGCAAAACCTGCTTTTTCTTTGCAAGGAACTGTTTTCAGCTCCTCACCCCCACGCTCTGCACTTAGCCAGCTGTGTCCGTGGCCTCCGCTGCAAACCCCCAGGCCAGATTCACGTGGCAGGGGGGGAAGGAGCACAGCTGAAGCTGGAACGGCGAGCTGCCTTCGCTGCCAAAGTCCACTTGATTCTGACGCAATGCGACTGCATTCTCCATTTGTAATTTGTTCCTGTTCTGCTTTTGGTTTTCAGCGTTTACCCCTGTCCCCCCCCTCCCCCGGCGTCCTCCCAGTCTCCCCCTCAACCCCACCCCTTCTTCCTCTGTTCCCGAAGGAGGCTACTTGCTTGACCCCCGGAGGGCTTCCAATTTGCCTATTTTGCCGTGACTCACTGCTTGTCCCGATCATGCTCACACTTGCTCCTAAGAGGCCGCCTGATCTGCTCGTGACCTGCCCTCCACCCATTCCTGTCTCTGGCTCTGGATCCTGTTGTCTGTCTCTGGCTGCCTGCCTGACATAAGCTGCCTTACTGCCTGGTGTGTCGTGAATTTGCTGATTTTCTGTGGCACCTGAAACAATATAAGCGGAAAACTTCTCCCCACTTTTCCCTGTGAGATGTTACGAGTCAAAAATCTCAAAACTAAACTTGCCGTCTAAGCAGCAAACTGTACTTTAAGTTCAATGCCAGAGTCACGGTTAAGATTGGGGAAGGGCTAGAGCAGCCCTTGCCTGGACGTAGCGGGTGTTCTTGTTTATGACGGTTCATAGGTGACGAGCCACCTTCTGAGTTCGGGTGGGATATATGCATCATGTGTGTTGTTGTAGATGACATTTTGCATCCCAGCCTTCTTGGTAATCAGGCTTTTATAGTCCTTGGGGAAGGAGAAGATAGACCTTCAAGGAATGATGGCTCCTTAACAAACCAATGGGCTGTAGATAAATATGCTGAATTTTCATCTGCCACTTTTTTTTTTGTTTTGGTTTTGGTTTCAGAAATGGCACATACTGTTGTTGTCTGTTTACTTATGAATGAGAATATTTCCATCCTCATTAGATGATCTGGATCCGTTTGCTTTTTATCCTCCTTGCGGTTGAATTCATCTTCATTTGCTCGGCATTTTAGGGTATGTCAACACCGTGCCAAATATGATAGATCCCTTGAACTGTCAAAATAATTTGCCATTTCCATTTTTATTGTACAGTCGGGCCATTAGGATACTACTACTAATGATAATAATAACAGTAATAGCTAACATGATTGAGTTCTTGCTATGTCCTGGACACAGCATTATGGGCTTTATTTGTGTTATCTAATCTTCTCAACTGCCACATGATGTAGGTTCTTTTTTTAAAAAATATTTTATTTATTTATTTGAGAGAAAGAGTGAGAGAGAGAGCAGGAGCAGGGGAAGAGGCAGAGGGAGAGGGTGAGGGAGAAGCAGGTTCCCCCCTGAGCAGGGAGCCCGATGCAGGGCTCAATCCCAGGACTCGATTCCAGGACCGTGGGATCATGACCTGAGCTGAAGGCAGATGCTTAACCGACTGAGCCACCCAGGTGCCCCCATAATGTGGGTTCTAATGTTACCCACATTATACAGTCGAGGAAACTGAAACACAGAGAGATCTGCTAATTTGCACAAGGTTGCAAAGCCAAATTAGTACCAGACCTGAAATTTGAACCCAAGTTTGTAAGGGTCCCAAAGTCTGAGCCTCTGGACATCATCAAAGACCATTTCTCATAGGAATAATTTTATGTTTTAAAAATTTTCTTTGCCTCTACATTCCCCTCAAATTTAAGTACCTCTTTTACCCTATCATGTGGCCATGTTTAGATAAACTACCTCCTCTTACTAAATCAATGCATGCTTGCAAATGTATTATGCACTAGACGGGGTTGAACTAGAGATGAAGAAATGAAGGCCTATCGCCAAAAGGCCTGGGATCATTTGCTGGTTCTGCCCCTTATTATCTGTGTGACTGAGAAAATTAACCTCTGAGCCTCAGTTTCCTTCCCTATAACTACTACCAGCATTTAGTTCATTTGGTAGCGGTGAGGATTAAATGAGATAATACATATAAAGTACTTGTGAGAGTGCCTCCATATAAGGGCTCAAAAATAGCTTGAATTTATAGATGACTTAAACATTTCAGGTTATAGTTATAGTCTAATTATTTTTCCTTTTTTCCATTCATCGACCCATCCACCCATACATGTATTCGTTCACCCTTGTGTCCACTGATTCATGTTGCAAACCTATGTTGTGTTCTCTGAGCAAGGTTTTCCCATCTACAGAGAGTAAAACTCTGTAAAATCTTCAGGGGTTCAGTTCTTTTGCTAGAACTCCTGCTTGGAACAGGAGGTTGTATGTGAATGTTTTGATTAATTTCTGGAAGAAAATCGGGACATTGCACTTGCCAAATGGCACTACAGAACATTCACATTATCAAAGCGTATGTGGAAGACCATTTCCCACTTGCCATCTCTCCAGATATTGGCAAGGTTAGACACTTCAGATATCTAATTTTATGGAGACTCCTAAAAGTGCTGTACAGGAGGTAAGAAATCTAGATAATATTGGAAGAAAATGACCTTCCTATGGCATGGTAACGGTTCTCATGAACAGTTGGTATCTAAATACTAGTGGAGGACCTTGGCCATGAAATTAGTTCTACGAAATAGGCCCACTTGGCAAATGTGTGGGCTCTAGCACTAGACAGATATTGTGGTCATACATGTAATTTAGGGAAACTCTATAACCTTCACGTATGAGAATACATCACTAAGATCCTAGGAGCCGGGGCCTAACGATGGAAAAATGTTGGTGTCTGCTGTGAGCTATTGTTTGTACTGGTAACAGATTTCTGATATGAATGGAAGGTGTGGGTTTTTCAGGAAGGGACTGTGAGTCTCTGGCCAAAAGAGGCTGGAACTAAGAAGAAATAGAGGTACTTTGTAATGGAGAGCTTTAGGTTTTTTAAAACACTACCAAGTCAAGCGCACCGGGGTGGTTCAGTGGGTTAAGCGTCTGCCTTTGGCTCTGGTCATGATCCCAGTGTCCTGGGGTAGAGCCCCACATCAGGCTCCCTGTTGGTGGGGAGGCTGCTTCTGCCTCTCCCTCTGCCTGCTTCCCCCCCCAACCCCCACTTGTGCTCTCTCTCTCTCTGTCAAATAAATAAATAAATAAATAAATAAATAAAATCTTTGAAAAAAAAAGTACTACCAAGTCAAGCTCTATTAAAGTGTTCTCAGGCAGCTGGACTCCACTGACATTGTTAGTAAATGTCTAATACTTTTTTTTTTTTTTTAAGTAATCGCTATGCCCGATGTGAGGCTCAAACTCACGACCTGGAGATCAAGAGTCGCACACTCCACCGACCGAGAGAGCCAGGTGCCCCAAGTGTTTAATACCTCTAACTGGGTTGATTCAGGTGTGCTGGATTAGGGCTTGCTTCACAAATATCCTGCCAGATACTATGGCTATCTTCATCTTAATTTGAAGAAACTCTTTTAGGATAAGCAACACAACTCCCTGCTGTCGAGCATTACTTTGCACTAGTGGAAGGCTACCCTGGAGAAGAGTCCCCCCAAACTTATTGCTGCAGGTTCTGCTCCCTCTGCCTGTAGCGCTCTCCCCGCCACTCTTTTCTTGGCTAACTCCCAGTCATTTTTCAAAGCTCAGCTCAAACATTTCTTCTTCGGAGAAGTCATCCCTGACACTCACTGAAAGCTTACTTAGGACCTGGGAACTACGCTAAGCTATTTATATGCATCACCTAATTATTTTGCCTACATTGAGTAGCAAACATTTGATGCTTAGAGGGATTAAGTAACTTGCCAAAAGTCACATAGAAAATAAATGGTAGAGTTTGGTCTCTTTCATAGGTTGTCCTATGCTACAGCCTACATTTTTTTTTTAACCGCAATGCTACATTGCACTTGAGTTAATTATGCTTATGAGTTTACTACAGCCTGTAGATGGAATGATTTAGGTTAGCAGCCCAATGAAAGCAATGAGCAAAAGATACTGTAAACTGGGGCGCCCGGGTGGCTCAGTCATTAAGTGGCTGCCTTTGGCTCAGGTCATGATCCCAAGGTCCTGGGATCGAGCCCCACGTCTGGCTCTCTGCTCAGTGGGAAGCCTGCTTCTCCCTCTCCCTCTCTCCTGCTTGTGTTCTCTCTCTCTCTGTCAAATAAATAAATAAAATCTTAAAAAAAAGATACTGTCAACTGGGTAATCAGAGAATTGTGGCTGCAGGTCTCGCCTTCTTCCAGATAAGCATAAACCTAGGATGTTGATTTAGGCTAGCATGCAGTGTTTAGAGTTTTGAGGCTGGGTGGTGGTGAGACAGGACTTATCCATGGGCAATTACAAAAGAGAGCATCTTATGCCTTGCGAGAGAAGTTAAAATCTAAAGCCGGGAGATCAACCAATGTGTGCGTCAATGCAGAGGAGTGAGGCAGAGAGGGCGGTCACAGGCCTTCGTAGCTTTCTTCATTAGGCAAGGACTTACTGCACTATTCCAGTTGCTGACGATACAGACATATGTAATACAGGTGTATTACTTTCCTCAGGGAACTTACATCTCAGTGAGGCAGTGGGACAGTAGCTGGGGAAATCATTAAAAATTCGAAGCTTGAAAACTGTAGAGGAAATCAAGGCATGAGGGAATATAGAGCAAGTCCCCGAGTTACAACAGTGTGAGTGTAGGTAAGGCCTACAGCCTCCTGTGGCTTTGCCTCTGTTCTGGGAAGGAAAACTGGTAAGGGTTCTAAACCGGTTTCAAGAATAATAATCCTAATTACCGCTTATTAAGATCTACTACATAAAAGGCACCGTGCTAGGCACCTCACATACATTATCTACCCGTGCGACAGCATTATCCCCATTTTACAGATAAATTGACTGTGGCTCAGACTGGTTGAGTAATGGCCCGGGCTTAAACAACTACAAATGGCAGATCTGGAATTCAAACTCGGAGTTGTGATTCCAAAATCAGATTTTTTTTTTCAGAGATGATGTACTGACCCTCCAAACATTCCAGTGCAGATGGAAAGATGTCGAACATTGTTAGTCATCAAGGAAACAAAAGCTATAACCACAACAAGATTACCCTTCGTACTAATTAGAATGGCAAAAAGGAAAAATCCGACCATACCAAGTATTGTTCCAGATATAAAGCACTCACTCTGCTGGTGGAAATGCACAATGGGACACATTTTGTAAAACAGTTTGGCAGTTCCTTATAAAGTGAGGCATACATCTACCATATGACACAGCAATTTTCTTCTCAGTTATTTATTCTAGAGAAATGAAAACATATATCTGTACAAAGATTTGTGTGCAAATGTTGATAGCAGTTTTTTATAAAAGCCTCAAACTGGGAACAATCCAAATTCCCATCAATAAGTAAATGGATAAACAAAGCATGGTATATCCCCGAAGCAATGTGAAGGAACGAACCATCCATCACACAACAATATGGATGTCTTGAAAACAGTGTGCTAAACAAAAGAAGCCAACGTCAAATAAAGCACATACTATGTGATTTCATTTACACTAAGTTCTAGAAGAATAAAAACGATGTTTACAGAAATAAGATTAGTGTCTGCCCATGTGGGTGGGATTGACTGCAAAGGGACATGAGCATGAGAGGATTTTCTTTGCTGATGGAAATGTTTTATATCTTGATCAAGGTGTTGATTACACAGACATATACACTTGTCAAAGCTCATCAAACTGTATATTTAAAAAGTGCGTTTTATTTTCTGTAAATAATACCTCAGTTGGGTGGGTTAAAAAATGCCAGTGCAGTATGACACATGCAATAGGAGCACATGGGGGATAAAGATAGAGGTACCCCACTCAACTTGGTCGGGGGTGGGGGGAGAGAAAGAGAGGGTGGGGGGAGATTTCTGAGGATACCTTGACCAACTTTTAGTAAAACAATATAGATTAGTCAGGTGAAGATCTGGGGAAAGAGCATTTGTGGTTGAGAAAATAGTTAGTTTAAAGTTGGAGGCATGAGAGATAATACCATATTTGCGGAGCTTTAAGGAGCTTCCTTTGGTAGGGACATAAGACGCCCGCGCAGTAGATGCCGGGATCAGACTAAAGAGGAAGGTCAGGACCGGGTGGTCATATGAAGACAGACATTTTATGTTGTGCAAAGAACAAATATTAAAGTCATGATAGAATTGGAGATGAATCTCTTTGGAAAGGATAGACACAGGAAGTGTGAGAACTGAGGACTAAGCTGTATCCGTAATGATATAATCTGTATGTAATTATTTTCAAGGTTGACGCTGAGCTTTGTTAACTAAAGATTAAAGAGCTAGCCTTTTTTTTCATATAAAAAAGTCTATCAGTCCAAATCTTAGCATTCAATGGGAAATAGTAAAATTAACAGCAGAAGTAGAAAGGCCATGATAAAAGGAGAAAAGTGATCTCTGATGGGACTTTCAATAATTGCAATCCAGAATTTGAGAATGCAGATGAAAGTCGTAATTATTATAAGCACATTGATTTTAAGTAACATCTGCATTTATACAAAGCAACATCTGCTTTACCCCTCCAATGTGTTTATAATTCCTTTGGATGGAAATACAGAGCCCTCTGACAGAGAAGCATCCAGTTGGCTTGAGAGGAAATAAATGACCGTGGGAGAGACATACTCAGGATGACCCTCTCTTCTTTAGAAAGGGGACCCAGGACTTTGCAAAAGAAGACCTTCTGGCTTGCCAAAGTAAAATTCCAGGCAAAGGTTTGCTTACAAGATGGGACAATTCAACCTTGTCAGTGCCTGACTTTTATTTGTTTGACCTTCAGTGAAAAAATGAGACTAAGCACACTTAAAAATACAAATAATTTCAAACCTCTGAAAAAGGTTGACAGTTGTACTTGCTCTTTTGGATAGGCCTTTGGTTCAAACAGAGAGGAAAAATCAGAAAAACAACACACAACACATCTTTCTGACTTTAATATCTTGGGAACACACCGTTTTACTGGAATTATAGATGTGATATCTTATTCTTTAGAGTTCTGAACTTTCATTTCATATTACTAACTAGTTTTGCTGTCCTTATGTCTGTGGCCTAGTTTTAGCCCAAATTCAAGTCACCTTCTGTAGTTTTCCTCAAAGTTCTTCCTTGTCCTTTGTGACACTGTCTTCTCTTAAACAACTTCCTGTGTTTCAAGATCTCATCATCAGTGTCTTTTTCAAATGTTCCAATTTCTGCAGTTCCACTAGGTTTCAACCGAGGCCTCTTACATGGTAGGGTTGACTTTTAACCTTGAGGAAAACCCAGGACTTTACAGCATTCCATTTGAATGCTGTTTGAAGATGACACTATACCAACCTGTTTAGGTCTTTGACAGCCCTCATCCTGTTGAGACTTACAACTTAAATCAGTCAGTCCCACTGCGAATTTCATTCTTACCTTCCACCATTGTTCCAAATGCAAATATCCAGCTCTCTTTTCACTATGCTATACTTTTTGCTCTACACTGTACTTTCCATGGCTGACCCCACTCCAATCTTTTCTAATTTGCCCTCTGAAATCCTTATTCCATGATAAATGAGTCCCTTACAGGTTAACCTCTTCAGGGAGTGCCGCCCCTAACTCGGCCTTAAATCCTCTGAAAAATATAGACGAGAAACTCCCAAGAATGGATGTCTGTAAGGAGTAGCACGTGGGGATGGGAGGAGAAGAATGGAAAAGAATCTGATTTGACAAAGACAACAGAGTACTTCTTATGTGCCAGGCAGGTCTGGAAGTAAGATAGTATTTCTCCTGTATTCCCAATCCAATGTAGTTTCAGCTTGAAAACATTCACATTTATATGTAGTTAGCAACCTAACTTTATTGAATGTCGACTTTTTTTTTTACATTAAGGTTTTTGTTCTCTATATATTGTTCAGAACCTAATTTTTCACTTAATATGAGGGGAATATTTCTCAATGGCATAGAATATTTTCCACAACATGGCTTGTAACAATTCCTTAGCATTTAAGAAGATAAAATACAATTAATTTAATCAATACTGTATTGTTAGACCTTAAATGTAGACCTTTTTTTTTTTAAAGATTTTATTTATTTATTTGACAGAGAGACAGCCAGCGAGAGAGGGAACACAAGCAGAGGGAGTGGGAGAGGAAGAAGCAGGCTCATGGTGGAGGAGCCTGATGTGGGGCTCGATCCCATAACGCCGGGATCACGCCCTGAGCCGAAGGCAGATGCTTAACCGCTGTGCCACCCAGGCGCCCCTTAAATGTAGACCTTAAATGGTTAGACCTTAAATTGTTAGACCATAAATTGTTAGACCTAAATTTCCATTATAAGCTATGCTGTAATGATCAACCTTGTACATAAATCACTGTGGTCTACCCTTATTAGATAAGTAGATCCTAAATTCTGATTGGGGCATATTCTTAGATGTTGAACTGTTGGGTCAGATGGGTCAAAGTGTATGAACATTTTCAAGACTTTGTTTTTGTTCTTCTAGGTGAAATTGGTTTTTAGAATTAGCATGTTTGTTTTCATTGGAAAGTTAATACATGTTCATTTTAGATAATTTGGAAAACATAGGAGAGCAAACAGAATAAAATAAAATTAATATATAATTCTAAAGATAATCAATATCATCGCTCTAGTCTTTTTCTCCTCTCTCTTACATAAATAAAATTGGGATAATATGCATATATTTTGTAACCTTATTTTTCACTAAAGACATCATGAATATTTTTATATGTCATTAAAAAGTCTTCAGAAACATTATTTTCTAATGGCTCTATATAGGTACGTTATATTAGTGTGCTATATTTTAGTTAACTCATCCACAAGTTTACGTATTTGGTGGTTTCTTAATTTATTCTTATAAATAAAACTGTGATAAATATCTAGATACATTAATTTTTAGACATGTCTATAATTGTTTCCTTTAGGTAATTCCAGAAATGGAATTGGTGGGTCAAACTGTGTGATTATTTTAACTGACACAATTAGAAGAGAAAGATAGTATTGATCTCCATTTTCCCAGCAAGGTATTAAAGTTCCTGTATATCCCTTGCCCTCACAAACATAGGGTACCATACTTTAAAATCATAATTTTGTAAGCAAAAATATTGGTATTAATTTGAATTTATTTGACTGTTTTCAGTCTTTCACCTTTCTGACATTAGTTGTGGTTTTTCATAGATGCCCTTTATCAGGTTGAGGAAGGCCTCTTCTATTTTCAGTTTTGCGAGTATTGTTATCATGAAAGGTATTGGATTTTTGTCAAAATCTAAAAAATATTTATTGACCATAATCTACAAAAATGGAGGCAAGAATATACAATGGAGAAAAAACAGTCTCTTCAATGAATGGTATCAGGAAAACTGGACAGCTACACATGCAAAGGAGCGAACAAGACCACTTCTTACACCATACATAAAAATAAACTCAAAATAGATTAAAGCCCTAAATGTAAGACTGAAACCATAAAACTCCTAAAAGAAAACATAGGCAGTACACTCTTATACATTGGTCTTAGCAATATTTTTTTTGGGTCTGTCTCCTCAGGCAAGGGTGACAAAGCAAAATTAAACAATTAGGACTACACTAAACTAAAAAGCTTCTGCGCAGCAAAGGAAACCATCAACACAATGAAAAGGCAACCTATTGAATTTTAGAAGATGTTGGCAAATCATATATCCAATAAGGGGTTAATATCCAAAATATATAGGGGCGCCTGGGTGGTTCAGTCATTAAGCATCGGCCTTCGGCTCAGGTCATGATCCCTGCGTTCTGGGATTGAGCCCTGCATCGGGCTCCCTGCTCAGCGGGAAGCCTGCTTCTCCCTCTCCCACTCCCCCTGCTTGTGTTCCCTCTCTTGCTGCCTCTCTCTCTGTCAAATAATTAAAAATCTTAAAAAAAAAATCCAAAATATATAAAGAGCTCATACAACTCAAACACCGAAAAACAATCTGATTAAAAAATGGGCAGAGGACCTGAGTAGACGTTTTTCCCAAGAACGCATACATATGGCCAACAGACACATGAAAAGATGTTTGACATCGCTAATCATCAGAGAAAAGCAATTTTTTTTAAAAGATTTTATTTATTTATTTGACAGAGATAGAGACAGCCAGCGAGAGAGGGAACACAAGCAGGGCGAGTGGGAAAGGAAGAAGCAGGCTCCTAGCAGAGGAGCCTGATGTGGGGCTCGATCCCATAACGCAGGGATCACGCCCTGAGCCAAAGGCAGACACTTAACGACTGTGCCACCCAGGCGCCCCAAGAGAAATGCAAATTAACACCACAATGAGATATCACCTCACCTCATTGAGAATGGATAGTATCAAATAGATAAGAAATAACAAGGGTTTGCAAGAATGTAGAGAAAAGGAAACCCTTGAGCACCGTTGGTGGGAATGTAAGTTGGTGCAGCCACTATGGAAAACAGTGTGGAGTATTCTTAAAAAATTAAAAATAGAAATACCATGCAATTCAATAATTCTACTTCTGGGTATATACACAAAGAAAACAAAAACGCATATTTAAAAAAATATATGAACCCCTATGTTTATTGCAACATTATTTACAATACCAAGATATGGAAGCAAACTAAGTGTCTTCAATAGGTGAATGAATAAAGAAAATGTGGTATAGATACACACAATGGAATATTACTCAGCCTTGAAAAATAATATCTCACCATTTGCAATAACATGGATAACCTAAAGGATTTTATGCTAAATGAAATAAATCAGTCAGAGAAAGACAATATATGATTTCACTCATATATGGAATTTAAGAAACAAATAAACAAAGGGAAAAAAGAGGGAGAGAGAGGGACAAACCAAGAAACAGGGTCTCAGCTGTAGAGAACAAACTAATGGTTACCAGAGGGGAGGTGGGCGAGGGGATGGGTTAAATAGCTGATGGGGATTAGGAAGGGCACTTCTGATGAGCACTGGGTGTTGTATGAAAATGATGAATCACCAATCCTACACCCGAAACTAATATTACACTGTATGTTGGTGGGGAGATGGGAAGCCCCGCATAGAGCCCAATGTGAGGCTTGAACTCACAACCCTGAGATCAGGAGCTGAGCTGAGGTAAAAAGTCAGACACTTAACCGACTGAGCCACCCAGGTGCCCCTGAAATAAGTCATGGGATGAAAAGTGTAGCACAGGGGATATAGTCAATAATACTCTTATAACTTTGTGTGGTGACAGATGGTGACTACAGTCATCATGGTGAGCATTTCATAATGTATAGACTTGTCAAATCACTATGTCGTACACCTGCAACTAATGTAGTATTATGTGTCAACTGTACTTCAATAAAAAAAGGAAATTAAAAATATTTATTAACCAATGTATTATTTAACATTAAAAATTAATTTTAATCTTACAAGTGAGGCAAAATTCAAACATTGATGAGAAGGCTAAAGTCCTTTTGGCATCACTCTAAAACCTGATGCTATTCTCTCTCCCTAGAGGTGACTACATTTATCAATTTGGTGATTATCCTTAACAATATTTATATATATGTCCATAGAAAATCTTCAGTATTATGTTTATATGTGTACACATAAGTGGTATCACTATATATATATATAATTAGGCAAATTACTCTTTTTCTCTCAATTATGTCATATGTATTTTGATGTTAGTACACATAGATCTACCTTATCCTTAATAAGCCCTATGCAGTAATATGCTTTAGTTTGTTTAGTTTATCAGTATGGAAATGCTGTGGTTTATTTAAGCAGATAATTTGATATAGCATATTTAGCCATTTTCCCTACTCTAGGCACTTAGGTTGTTTCCGGTATTTTGCTATTATAAACAAATTTTGCAGAGACCATATTTCCACACATCATCTTTTTTTTTTAAGATTTTATTTATTTATTTGAGAGAGAGAGTGAGCGAGCGAGAGAGACCACGAATGAGCACAAGCTGCAGGAGAGGCAGAGGGAGAGGGAGAAGCAGACTCCCCACTGAGCAGGGAGTCCGATGTGGGGCCCAATCCTGGGACTCTGGGATCATGACCCACTGAGCCACCCAAGTGCCCCTCTACACATCTTTTACCTATGTGGTTTTGAGTCCTAACTACATACTGGTGGCCAACAATTTATGTTTATTTTCCTAGCCATCCAGCCAGGATGCACATTGAAGATAGTAAAGTAAAATACAAATAAAAAGGTTCTGATTAATATATGAAATATGCCATATTATAGTTTGTGTGCTGTTATGCAGTGCATAATAATGTAGTAATGTGGTATAATATAATTAATATGCTACATGGACTAAATCTAAGTTTTAAATGTCCATGGGACATTTACGAAGCCAGATGATATAGTAGGTTTCAAATAAAGCCTCTGCACATTCTCAAAAGCACATTTTATGCCCCCCACATTCTCTGTTCACCATGCAATAAATTATATAACCCACAACTTCCTTTTAACTCTTCCATTGCCAGCAAATTAGACATGAAAACTGCTCATTTATATATAAACCTCAAATCACGGAGAAAATTGTAACTGCAATTACAGATTACAATGATTAGAAAATATCAATAGTGAGAACTCAGCCTATCATAATTTATTGGGAAACATGAAAGCCAAACTCAAATTCATAATTATAAATGATTCAGTCAGAAGAGGAAAGACAATAAATGAATAAAACACTCAACTCATGAAGTAAGAAGAACAACAAAACAAATGTATGGAATGTAGGCAAAAGAATGTTAACAAGATAAACTTGGAAATTATAAATTAGGAAACAGAAGTGTTGTTAAGATTAGAAAAATCCAAAAGTCTTTTGTATAGAAACACATGCACACACATTCATACAAAGTTTAAGCAGATCAACTCAAGAAAAAAATAAAAGAAACTTTTAAGATTAGGAATTACCATTGGGACATAAATATAGGTAAGTATTTTTTAAATTTAATTTATTTTTTTTAAAGTAGGCTCTACGCCCATTGTGGGGCTCAAATTCACGACCCTGAGATCAAGAGTCCTATGCTCTACCAACTGAGCCAGCCAGGCACCCTTAGGTAAGTATTTCTGAAAAGATTTTAAAAATTTGAAAATTTTGGTGAAATTAAAACTGTTGTTAGCCAATATAAACACTCGGTGCTGTCTCAATAACGGTGGAAAAACATGAACGAACCAGTAATACATTGACAATACTGAAAAGCTGTCAAGTTACTATGTTCATAAAAGAGTGACACAGGTTTACAGCTTTTCTCCAACCCTCCTAAACTTCCATGGAACAAATAATCCCTGTCTTAAATAAGCAATTTCAGCGTTAAGAACAAGAGTCAAAGCTTCTTAATTTATGTCTACAAAGTTAGCATAACCCCGTTAGCGAAATCCAACAAAGATAGCAGAACTAAACAACATACCAATCTTATTTATGAGTATATATGAAAAAATCCCAAATGATTTAGAGCAAATGGTTTCCAGTGTTACTTTAAGAACATAACACATGTGACTGAGGAGACTGTATTTACGAAGGGCACTGGTATTTCAGTTAGGAAATCTATTAATAACATTTATCACAATTACATAAATATGTATTAAAAAGATAGTCAATTGAAAATTTACATCTGTTCCTGAATTTAAAGAAGCAAAAAACCCTAAACTCTAGGCTAGGAATGCAAGTATATTTACATAATATGATAAGATTTGCTCTAGTCAATACCTAACTTTATATCTGATAGTGAAAAACTAAAGACATTTCCATTAAAATCCGTTATCACTATCATCATTTCATTTTTTCCTCATTATTCTGGAAGTTTTAGCTAATGTGACAAAAGGAGACAAAAGTATACATATCAGAAAGAAGAACACAATAAAACAAGATGAAATCAGAGAGGGAGACAAACCATAAGAGACTCTTAATCATAGGAAACAAACTAAGGGTTGCTTGGAGGGGAGCTGGGTGAGGGGATGGGGTAACTGGGTGATGGGCATTAAGGAGGGCACTTGATGGAATGAATGAGCACTGGGTGTGATATGCAACTGATGAATCACTGAACTCTACCTCTGAAACTAATATGTTAATTGACTTTAAATAAAAAAATTTTTTAAAAGGAAGAACACAAAATTATCATTATTTATAACTGTAAAATTGCTCCCTAGTAAAACCAAGAGAATCATCTGAAAAATTACTAGAAAAATAAACAAGAGAATTCAGTAATATTTCCAGCTGCAAAATATAGGGCAAAATTAGGTTTTATTATCTACCTACAATAATAAATAAGCACACATAATGGGAAAAATTCTATTCACAAGAGCAATAAATGTATCAAGAAATGTGCAGGAAGTTTTATAAAGAAAGCTATTAGACTTTATGAATGTACACCAAAAGAAACATGAGTAAATGCAGATTGTATGTTTTGGGTGGGAAGACAATATTGTGCTGATGCCCATTCTCTCCCAGAGGATATAGATGTATATATTTAATACAAATCCAATCAAAATTCCCAAAGCTACAATGATACGTGCGGTGCTGGTGTTAAAATAAGTAGCCATAATGTAATAAAAAAATTTAAAAAATTAATTTAATATTCCTGTCTTAATAGCATGTTATGAAATAGAAAGCATTCACTTAAAAAAATAGCCATACAAATGATACAGAAGAGAAAACCCTCTACATACTTAGTATATGACAAATATTTCATTTGGCTTGTTTAAATATTTTTGGTTTATTCTCATGTATGTACGGTTGTAGATAGATATAGATTTGGATGTAAATGTAGATAAAGATGTAGATATAGATACAGTTTTATCCTAATTCCCTTTATTTAATGTGTATCTCTTTTACGAATCCTTTTATTGGGTTTATGGTTTTGATCCCATCCGCGTTTCTTTGACTTTAATAAAGAAGTTTAAATAATTTCTTTTTGCTTTTATTTTCATATTACTATTAACCTTGCTTCTGAAATTTTATTTTTGTTAATGTTTCCTTTCCCTTTTTAAAAAAAAGTCTTAGTTTTCTACTATGTGTGTAATATTTTTGAATATTTTTGTTTCCTCTTGCTTTTTATATCGTTAAGAGCCCTCATTCCTATTTAAAACAATAATACCATATTTGTATCTATAATCCTTAAATGTCAATTTTAAGAATAAAAAGT
The DNA here is from genome assembly GCF_017311325.1 of Ursus maritimus. Classification (NCBI taxonomy): domain Eukaryota; kingdom Metazoa; phylum Chordata; class Mammalia; order Carnivora; family Ursidae; genus Ursus; species Ursus maritimus. Next base: position 33,271,963 of record NW_024423319.1, on the reverse strand, counting down.
TTTCTATCATATTCTTTTTTTTTTAAAGATTTTATTTTTTTATTTGACACAGAGAGAGACAGCGAGAGAGGGAACGCAAGCAGGGGGAGTGGGAGACGGAGAAGCAGGCTTCCTGCCGGTTAGGGAGCCTGATGCAGGGCTCGATCCCAGGACCCTGGGATCATGACCTGAACCGAAGGCAGACACTTAACGACTGAGCCACCCAGGAGCCCCTTTCTATCATATTCTATATAAGATGAGAAATCTGCATATTTAATTTACTTCGTTGCAATGCCTCCTGCCTCTGACTTATTTTTGCTCTTCATTTTTGAAATTTTATTTAATTTTCAACAAGTAATGCTTTCTTATAGTTCAAAGTTCAAACGCCACAAGAGGGTATACAGTGCAAATTTCTCTATAACCTCTGTCCCCCAACCAGCTACGTAGTTCCTACTCCTGCAGGCAGGCAATCAAATTAAGTTTGCCAAGCTGTTATTACACAATAATAATTTGCTTTTTCTTTCTCCACTGGAAGATTTTCTCTCTTCCTTTCACAGCAAAAAGACTTATGTTGATTATTTACCTATTATCAGCTCAAGCAGAATGTGGATATAGGTGCTGGTTCTCATTTTTTAAAAAATGTATTTATTTTAGAGAGAGAGAGCATGAGAGCATGTGTATGAATTTGAGAGGGAGGCAGGGGAGGGGGGGAGGGAGAGGGAGATAGAGAATCTCAAGCGAACTCTGCACTGAGCACAGAGCCCAACACAGGGCTTGAACTCATGCCCCTGACCTGAGGTCATGACCTGAGCTGAAACCAAGCATCCTCTGCTTAACCGACTGAGCCACCCAGGCACTCCTATTGGTTCTCTTATTTATTTGTTTATTTATTGATTAATTGATTTATTATTGATCTGACAGAGAGAACAAGAGAGCACAAGCAGGGGGAGCAGCAAAGGGAGAGGGAGAAGCAGGCTCCCCACTGAGCAGGGAGCCCGATGCAGGGCTCCATCCCAGGACCCCAAGATCATGATCTGAGCTGAAGGCAGATGCTTAACTGACTGAGCCACCCAGGCGCCCCATATCTCCATTATTTTGAAGCACATCTTTAATATCATATTTAATCTGTATATATTTCAGTATTTCTAAAAGATAAGAGCTAAAATAAAACATAACTACAATACCATAATCACACTTTTAAAAGTAGCATCAATTCCTTAATATCATGCAATATCCAACAAGTATTTAAATTTTCCCTGATGGCTCATAATTTTTATGTAATTGTTTAAATCAGGGTTCAAAAATAGGTTGATGTTTTACAGTTGGTTGTTATGGTCCCCAAGTCTCTCTTAAAAAAATTTTTTTTTAAACCATGTACGGTAAAGTTTTCTCTTTTTTGTTTTTGTTTTTTTTTATTAAAAGATTTTATTTATTCGACAGAGATAGAGACAGCCAGCGAGAGAGGGAACACAAGCAGGGGGAGTGGGAGAGGAAGAAGCAGGCTCATAGCGGAGGAGCCTGATGTGGGGCTTGATCCCAGAATGCCGGGATCACGCCCTGAGCCGAAGGCAGACGCTTAACTGCTGTGCCACCCAGGCGTCCCAAGTTTTCTCTTTTTTGTGTCAAGTTCTGTGAGTATTGTAAAATAGAGTTATTACTACCACAACCAAACTACAGAACAGTTCTATAACCCCCCCACCCAATTCCCTTGTGGAGCTCATCCATGATCAAGCCTTTTCCCCAACACTAACCACTCTGTCCCTATAGTATTTTCTTTTCTAGAATGTCATATAAAGGGCTACAATATGTAGCATTATGAGTCCATTTTCTTTCACTTAGCACAGGGCATTTGACTTTCATTCCTGTTCTTGAGTGTATCAATAATTTGCTACTATTTACCACTGAGTAGTAGTCCATTGTCTGGATATACCACAGTCTGTCAGTCCATTCACCATGTGAAGTTCATTTGGACTGTTTTCAATTTTGGTGACTATGAATAAGGGTGTTATAAATATTCATGTGAATTTTTTTTTTTGTGAATGTAAGTTTTCATGTCTCGGGTAAATATCTAGGAGTGGAGTGGCTGGAACATATGAATGTTTAACTTTTAAGAAATGACCAAACTACCTTGTAGAGCGATTATACTATTTTACATTCCCACCAGCAATGTATAAGAGTTCTCTTGGCTTTGCATGCTCATCAGCACTTGTTATTGTTTTTTTTCCTTTTAATTATAGCCATTCTAGTAGGTGTGGAGTGGTATCTTTTTGTGGTTTTGATTTGTATTTCACAAATGACTAAGGATATTGAGGGTTTTTTTTTCATGTTCTTATCAGTCATTTCTGTATTGTCTTTGGAGAACTATTAAGTTCCTTGGCACACTTTATTTTTTTAAATTTTATTTTATTTAAATTCAATCAATTAACATATAGTGTATTATTAGTTTCAGAAGTAGAGTTTTGTCCTGGCAGGTATCCTTCCAAAGTGTTTCCTGTCTTGCCACACCTGGTGGGTAGCCTTGGTCAGGATTGGCATTCTCCTAAAGTGACGACTGTGCCATCACACTCTTTGGGCTGCCCTGGCTGGGCCTGGCACCCCTCTAAAGTGACTACTGCTCCACGGAAAATGGGGAGCCAGCCCCAGGCAGGAGTGCACCTGCAAAACTCACAGTGGGGCAGCTGCAAAAGTCCCAGGCAGCCACACTGTGGTGAGGGGCTAGCCCCACCCACCAGCATGTCTGCAGGAGCTATAGCCAGGCCTCTTAGCCAGCTGCACTGGAGACCAGCCCCACCAACTAGCAAGCCTGCAGTAGTGGTTCAGTCACAGCAGGAGGGTACATGCAGACCACACAGAGGACAAAGCTGGAGCACCTGGTTCTGGTGACCATGGGGGATTGTGCTCCTGGGCCCCACAGAATTCCTTCTGCATGAGGCCACCACCTTCAAGACCAGGAGATGTAGCTGACCCACCTAACACATAGAAACAAACACAGAGCGTGAAACAAAACGCAGAGACAGAGGAATATATTCCAAACATATTTAGAATTCAAGACAAGATAAAACCCAACAACTAAATGAAACAGAGATAAGCAATTTACCTAATAAAGAGTTCAAAGTAACGGTTATAAAGATACTCACTAGATATAAGAGAAAAGTGGATGAACTTGCGAGAACTTCAACAAAGAGAAAATATAAAACAGAAACAATCAGAGCTGAAAGATACAATTGCTAAATTGGAGAATACGCTAGAGGGACTCAACAGCAGATTTGAGGATGTAGTAGAGCAGATCCAGTGATCTGGAAGACAGGGTAGTAGAAATGATCCAAGCTGGAAAGCAAAAAGAAAAAAGAATTAAAACAACTGAGGATAGGTTAAGGGACCTCTGGGACAACAACAAGCATATTAACATTTACATTATAGAATTTCCAGAAGGAGGAGAGAGCAAAAAGGACAGAAAACTTATTTGAAGAAATAATAGCTGAAAGCTTCTCTACCCTGGGGAAGGAAACAGATATCCAGGTCCAGGAAACAAAGATAGCTCTAAACAGAATGAACCCAGAGAGGTCTACATTAAGACACATAATAATTAAAATGTCAGAAATTAAAGATGAAGAGGGAATCTTAAAAGCAGCAAAAGAAAAAAAAATAGTTATATACAAGGGAAACCCCATAAAATTATCAGCTGATTTTTCAGCAGGAACTTTGCAAGCCAGAAGGGGGTGGCATGATATATTTGAAGTGCTGAAAGGAAAGAAACCTACAACCAAAGATACTCTACATGGGAAAGTTATCTTTCAGAATTGAAGGAGAGATAAAGAATGTCCCAGACAAACAGAAATTAAAGAAATTCATTACCACTAAACCAGCCTTACAAGAAATGTTGAAGGGACTTATTTAAGCAGAAAAGGCCATATATTGAAAGAAGAATATTATGAAAAAGATTTACTAGTAAAAGCATACATATAATAAAGTTAGAACATCAATCATTTATAAAATTGGTATGAAAGTTAAAAGGCAAATTAGTCGGGGAGCCTGGGTGGCTCAGTCATTAAGTGTCTGCCTTCGGCTCAGGGCGTGATCCCAGAGTCCTGGGATTGAGACCCGCATCAGACTCCCTGCTCTGCTGGGAGCCTGCTTCTTCTGCTCCCACTCCCCCTGCTTGTGTTCCCTCTCTCACTGGCTCTCTCTCTCTCTCTCTCTCTGTCAAATAAATAAATAAAATCTTAAAAAAAAAGACAAATAGTCAAATCAATTATACCTACGATAATTTTAACAAAAATGCACAAAATAAAAAGATGTAAAATATGTTATCAAATATATAGCATGTGGAAGGGGGAGTAAAAGGGTAGTGCTTTTACAATGTATTTAATCTTAAGTGACCATCAGCTTAAAATAGACTGCTATATACATAGGGTGTTATATATGAACCCCATTGTACCCACAAACCTATATATGCTAGATTAACAAAAAATAAAGAGAAAGGGATCCAAGCAGAACACTAAAGAAAGCCATCAAATCACAAGGGAAGAGAACAAGAGGAGAAGAACTACAAAAACATCCAGAAACCAATTAACAAAACGGCAATAAGTACATACTTATCGATAATTACTTTAAATGCAAGTGAACCAAATGCTCCTATCAAAGACATAGGATGACCAAATGGATTTTAGAAAGACGCATTTGCATGCTTCTACAAGAGACTCAGTTCAGACCTAAAAACACACACAGACTGAAAGCGAGGAGAAGGAAGATATTCCATACAAATGGAAGTACAAAATAACTGGGGTAAAAATACGTATCAGACAAAATGGACTTTAAAACAAAGACTATAACAAAAGACAAAGAAGGGTATTACATAATGATAAAGGGATCAATCCAACAAGAGGATATAATAATTGTAAAAATCTATGCACACAACATAGGGCATCTAAATCTATAAAGCAAATATTAACAAAAAGACACAGGGGAGAAATTGCCAGTAAAGTAAACATAGTAGGGAATTTTACACCCCACTTATATCAATGAATAGATCATCCAGACAGAAAATCAATAAGGAAACAGTGGCTTTGAATAACATATTAGACCAGATGGACCTAACAGATATATACAGAACAGTCTATCTGAAAACAGCAGAATACACACTTTTCTTAAGCGCACATGGAACATTCTCCAGCATAGATCATGTTTAGCCACAAAACAAGTCTCAACAATTTAAGAAGATTGAAATCATACTATCATTCTGACAGTAACACTATGAAACTAGAAATCAATTATAAGGAAAAAAACTGTAAAAAACACAAACACAATGAGGCTTAAACACATTCTACTAAACAACCAATGGGCCAAAAAAGAAATCAAAAAGGAAATAGAAAAACACCTTGAGACAAATGAAAATGGAAACACAACATTCCAAAATCTTTGGGACACAGAAAAGCAGTTCTAAGCAGGAAGTTTATAGCTATACAAGCCTACCTAAAGAAACTAGAAAAATAATCCAACCTTATACCTAAAGGAACTAGAAAAAGAAGAATGAACCAAACCCAAAGTTAGTAGAAGAAAGGAAATAATAAAGAACAGAGTGGGGGGTGCCTGGGTGGCGCAGTCGTTAAGCGTCTGCCTTTGGCTCAGGGCGTGATCCCGGCGTTCTGGGATCGAGCCCCACGTCAGGCTCCTCCACTGGGAACCTGCTTCTTCCTCTCCCACTCCTCCTGCTTGTGTTCCCTCTCTCGCTGGCTGTCTCTCTCTCTGTCAAATGAATAAATAAAATCTTAAAAAATAAAAGGACAGAGTGGAAAGAAATGAAATAGGAACTAAGGAAACAATACAAAAGATCAATCAATCTAAGAGCTGGTTCTCTGAAATGATAAACAAAATTGATACAGTTTTAGCCAGACTCATCAAGATAAATAAAGAGAGAGAACTCAAATAAAATCAGAAATGAAAGGGAAGGTACAGTTGACACGACAGGAATACAAATAATTATAAGAGACTACTATGAAAAATTATATGCCAACAAATTGGACAACCTAGAAGAAATGGATAAATTGCTAAAAACACAATCGTTCAGGACTGAATCAGGATGAAACAGAAAATTTGAACAGACTGATTACTAGCAATGAAATTGATTCAGTAATTTAAAAAATTCCCAATAAACAAAAGTCCAGAACCAGATGGCTTCAGAGATGAATTCTACCAAACATGTAAAGAAAAGTCAATATCTATCCTTCTCAAACTATTCCAAAAATCTGAAGAGGAAGGAATGCTTCCAAATGCATTCTACAACGTCACTATTACCCTGATACTAAAACCAGAAAAAGACATTACTAAATAAGAACATTGCAGGCCAATATTCCTGATAAATATAGATGCAAAAATCCTCAACGGAATATTAGCGCAGAACATAACAATGCATTAAAAGGATAATTCATCATAATGATATGAAATTTATTTCAAGGATGCAAGAATGATTCAATATCCACAAATCAATCAAGGTGATATACCACATTAACAAAATTAGGATAAAATATATAATCATCTCAATAGATGCAGAAAAAGCATGTCACAAAATTCAACGTGCATTCATGATAAGAACTCTTAGCAAAGTAGGTATAGCAGGAATGTACCTCAACATAATAAAGGCCATATATGACAAATCCACAGCTAACAAACAAGGTAATGATGCTCAATCTTACCACTTTTATTGACCATATTACTAGCCACAGCAATCTGACAAGAAAAAGAAATAAAAAGGCATCCAAATTGGTAAGGAAGAATTAAAACTGTCACTATTTGTAGATGATTTGATACTAAAAATAGAAAACCCTAAAGACTGCACCAAAAAACTATCCAAATTAATAAATGAATTGGGTAAAATTATAGGATACAAAATTAATGTACAGGAATCTGTTTTGTTTCTATATACTGATAATATACTAGAAGAAAGATAAGAAAACAATCCCGTTTACGATTGCATCAGAAAGAATAAAATACCTAGGAATTAACTTTTTTTAATGTTTTATGAAAATTTTATTTCATTTATAAATAAATACATGACTCCTTGTATGTATAATAAGTATGTGCAGGCCTATTTGTGATTTCCAAGGCATAATACAAAATGTATTTCTTTTTTTTTCTTCTTTTTTTTAATGTTTTTTTATTATATTATGTTAGTCACCATACAGTATATCCCTGGTTTCTGATGTAAAGTTCGATGATTCATTAATTGCGTATAACACCCAGTGCACCACGCAATACGTGCCCTCCTTACTACCCATCACCGGTCTATCCCATTCCCTCTGAAGCCCTCAGTTTGTTTCTCATAGTCTCTCATGCTTCGTTCCCCCTTCTGATTACCCCCCCTTTCTTTATCCCTTTCTTCCCCTACTGATCTTCCTAGTTCTTATGTTCCATAGATGAGAGAAATCATATGATAATTGTCTTTCTCTGCTTGACTTATTTCACTTAGCATCATCTCCTCCAGTGCCATCCATGTTGCAGCAAATGTTGAGAATTCGTTCTTTCTGATAGCTGAGTAATATTCCATTGTATATATGGACCACAGCTTCTTAATCCAGTCATCTGTTGAAGGGCATCTCGGCTCCTTCCACGATTTAACTATTGTGGATAATGTTGCTATGAACATTGGGGTGCATATGGCCCTTCTCTTCACTACGTCTGTATCTTTGGGGTAAATACCCAGTAGTGCAATGGCTGGGTCATAACGCAAATATTAGATCCAAGGATACAGTATTGAAAGCAGCCAGGAAAAGAAATTTCTCACGTACCAAGGCAAAGGTATCAGAATTACGCTCAGACCTGTCTACACAGACCTGGAATGAGAGAAAGGGTTGGGGGCATTTTTAAAGCTCTTTCAGAGAAAAACATACAGCCTTTTGTAACATACAGCTGGATCCTTTATCCAGCAAGGCTGTCATTCAGAATTGATGGAGAAATAAAGCCTTCCAGAATCGCCAGTCATTGACCAATTTCGTAACCATGAAACCAGCAATACAGGAGATAGTAAGGGGTTCTATAAAGTAAAAAGGCCCCAAGAGTGATACAGAACAGAAAATCAAATCGATAGAAACAAAGACTTTACTGGCAACATGGCATCATTAAAATCATATCTCTCAGTAATAAGTCTCAATGTAAATGGCCTAAATGCTCCCATAATGACACAGGGTTGCAGATTGGATAGTAAGACATGACCCATCCATTTGCTGTCTACAAGAGACACATTTTGAACCTAAAGATACATTCAGACTGAAAGTAAAGGGATGGAATACCATCTTTCACGCCAATGGACCTCAAAAGAAAGCTGGGGTAGCAATTCTCACACCAGACATATTGGATTTTAAACTAAAGACTATAGTTAGAGACACAGAAGGGCACTATATTATTCTTAAGATGTATCCATCATGTGGACATGACAATTATAAATATATATGCCCCCACAGAGCAGCAAGATACACAAGCCAACTCTTAACCAGAATAAAGAGACATATAGGTAAAAATACGTTAATAGTAGGGGACCTCAACACTCCACTATCAGAAATAGACAGAACATCCATGCAAAAAATCGACAAGGAAACAAGGGTTTTGAATGCCATACTCGACGAGTTGGATCTCATAGATATATATAGAACACTACACCCCAGAACCAAAGACTACTCATTCTATTCTAATGTCCATGGAACATTCTCGAGAACAGACCATGTTCTGGGAAACAAAACAGGTCTCAACCGATACCAAAAGACTGAAATTATTCCCTGCATATTCTCAGACCACACCGCTTTGAAATTGGAACTCAACCACAAGGAAAAATTTGGAAGAAACTCAAACACTTGGAGACTAAGAACCATCCTGCTCAGGAATGATTCAATAAACCAGGAAATCAAAAATCAATTTAAACAATTTATGGAGACCAACGAGAATGAAAATACAACAGTCCAAAACCTATGGGATACTGCAAAGGCAGTCCTAAGGGAGAAATACGTAGCCATCCAAGCCTCACTCAAAAGAATAGAAAAATCTAAAATGCAGTTTTTATATTCTCACCTCAAGAAGCTGGAACAGCAACAGAGGGACAGGCCTCATCCACGCACAAGGAGGCAGTTGACCAAGATTAGAGCAGAAATCAATGAATTAGAAACCAGGAGTACAGTAGAGCAGATCAGCAGAACTAGAAGCTGGTTCTTTGAGAGAATCAATAAAATTGGCAGACCACTGGCAAGACTTATCCAAAAGAATAGAGAAAGGACCCAAATTAATAAAAGTATGAATGAAAAAGGAGAGGTCACAACCAACACCAATGAAATTGGAAGGATTATTAGAAACTTTATCAACAGATTTATGCCAATAAATTAAGCAATCTGGAAGAGATGGAGGCCTTCCTGGAAACCTACCAAGACTGAAACAGGAAGAAATTGATTTCTTAAACAGGCCAATTAATTATGAAGAGATTGAGTCAGTGATAAACAACCTTCCAAAAAACAAAACTCCAGGCCCGGATGGTTTTCCTGGGGAATTCTACCAAACATTCAAAGAAGAAATAATACCTATTCTCCTAAAGCTATTTCAAAAATAGAAACAGAAGGAAAGCTACAAACTCATTCTATGAGGCCAATATTACCTTGATCCCCAAACCGAGCCAAAGACCCCATCAAAAGGAGAATTACAGACCGATATTCCTGATGAATATGACGACCAAAATCCTCAACAAAATCCTGGCTAATAGAATGCAACAGTACATTAAAAGGATTATCCATCATGACCAAGTGGGATTCATCCCTGGGATGCAAGTTCAACATTCGCAAATCTATCAGTGTCTTAGATTTTATCCAGAAAGAAAAATTCAAAGATCATATAATTCTCTCAATAGATGCAGAAAAAGCATTTGACAAAATATAGCATCCTTTCCTGATTAAAATCCTTCAGAGTGTAGGGATAGAGCATACATTCCTCAATCTCATAAAAACATCTATGAAAAGCCTACAACAAAAT
>NW_024423319.1:33158849-33261957 GCF_017311325.1 Ursus maritimus | reverse complement strand
GTAAAGGCAAGAGAAACAAAAGATAAAATGAACTTATGGGACTTCATCAAGAGAAAAGCTTCTGCACAGCTACAGCCAGTCAAAAACTAAGAGGCAGCCCACGAATGGGAGAATATATTTGCAAATGATTCTACAGATAAAAGGCTGCATCCAAGATCTACAAAGAACTTCTCAAACTCAATACCGAGAAACAAAATAAAACAAATCAAAAATGGGCAGAAGATATGAACAGACACTTTTCCAATGAAGACATACAAATGGCTAACAGACACATGAAAAATGTTCAAAATCATTAGCCATCAGGGAAATTCAAATCAAACCACACTGAGATACCACCTTACGCCAGTTAGAAATTTAAAAATAGACAAGGCAAGAGACAACAATTGTTGGAGAGGATGGAGAAAGGGATCCCTCCTACATTGTTGGTAGGAATGCAAGTTGGTACAGCCACTTGAAAACAGTGTGGAGGTCCCTAAAAGTTAAAATTGAGCTACCCTATGATCCAGCTTACGCACTACTGGGTGCTTACCCCAAAGATACAGACGTAGTGAAGAGAAGGGCCATATGTTCCCAATGTTCATAGCAGCATTGTCCACAATAGCTAAATCTGGGAAGGAGCCGAGATGCCCTAACAGATGACTGGATTAAGAAGTTGTATCCATATATACAATGGAATATTACTCTCAGCTATCAGAAAGAACGAGTTCTCAACATTTGCTGCAACATGGACGGTACTGGAGGAGATAATGCTAAGTGAAATAAGTCAAGCAGAGAAAGACAATAACTATCATATGATTTCTCTCATCTATGGAACATAAGAACTAGGATTTTTGATCGGTAGGGGAAGAAAGGGAGGCAAAGAAAAGGGGGGTAATCAGAAGGGGGAATGAAGCATGAGAGACTATGGACTATGAGAAACAAACTGAGGACCTCAGAGGGGAGGTGGGGGAATGGGATAGACCATGGGATGGGTAGTAAGGAGGGCACGTATTGCATGGTGCACTGGGTGTTATGCACAACTAATGAATCATCGAAGCCTTACATCGGAAACCGGGATAAACTGTATGGTGACTAACATAATATAATAAAAATCTGTAAAAAAAAAAAAAAAAGAAAAGAAAAGAAAAAGCACCCCAAAAATAGCCTCGCTCTCTTTGAACATGGCCTGGGTCCTAGTGTAAGCACTCAATAAATGTTATCAAATTGTTTTATTATGATTGTTAGTAATATGCTAATCCATACAAATGTCTCCCCTATTATTTACTTTTATTTCCCACTCCCTTTGTGCAGTGTCATGGAAAAAAAAGTCAAACAGGTCTGCTTGAAGTTAAATTTGGTACCAGCTGCCCTCACTGAGCTTTAAAATGAGATTAAACACGTGATTTATAAGATTTTTGTGTGTCTAGCATGAGGCCCAGCACTTAGGAGGCATTGAAAACATGTTCGCTGCTTTTTAAATGTAAGTTTTCCAAAATGTCCTCATTTTTCTTGTATCTTTCCTTTCTCTTTGCATCTTTCCCTGGTGTGAATAAGTAAACAGGAAATTCCACTTCGTGTCATCACATTATTTTTCCCACATCAATCTTTTTCTAGTGTCTCATTTTCTTTGGATTTTCAACTTTAAGTAGATGAACAGTATGGGGGAAACTAAATCGAGTAGTCACGATTTCATTTATTTTCACAATTGCCTCCTGTAATGTATGCAGTGAAAGGAAAATAAACAAAATAATCTGGAGTGTAAAGAAATGGCAAAAAAAAGTTCGCTGTAGTTAGCTTCAGGACGCAAGGAATGGGGCAGTAAGTGGTTTTAAAATGTCTAGCAATATAAGGGGATCAAGTCATGGCTTCATGTTCCAAGCTATTTTGTATTTTAACTCATAGGAGAGCATTCCCCAAAATGTGTTCCAGCTCACACTAACTCGAGAGGGCTCTTTTAATAAGCATCCTGTGAAAAAGTCCATGAGCAAATACATGTGGAAAAATGCTTATCAAACTTGCAAAGCAGGGCGACTCGTGAGCCTTGAATATAATAATATAGGAATCTCTTAGAAGAAAACATAATGCGCAGAATTCCTGAAGTTACTTGACCTCAGAATTCTTCACTTTAGGTGGATTGGGCGCAGTACTGTCCTTCATCGAACAACAGACCTTCCAAGCAAAGGAATGACACAGATTAATTTTAAGAAGATAATTCCGCCAGTGGTGAGGCTGACCTGTAGGGAAGAGAGTTTGATTCATAGATTCTACAGGGGCTATTATTTATAACAGCCTGACTGGTGTGAGGGCCTCCAATCCAAAGTGGAATGCCGGCCAAGTGTAGAGCAAAACCAGTGATCCTTCGGGAAGTGGTAGAAGTGTAAGAAAATTGAAGACAAAGTGTTAAAATATATTTCCAGGTTTTCAGTTTGGACCAGCAGACTTAATAGTGATATCGTTAATGTAAGAATAGGGAAAGAAAGGAGAAACGCTAAGTGGGAAAGATAAATAATGAGTGACTCACAAAACTGTATATCCAACCCTGACCAGTATTCCCAGTCCAGATTCATATTTTCAACTGCCCTTCTGATAATCTACTGGACACTTCAACCTTAGCATGTTATAAACCAACTCTACCACATAAGGAATAGGCCTATTCTCAGGGTCTTACATATTCAGGGCATTATCTTCATCCTGCTTACGTAACCAACTTCGGTTCAAATAGAGAATATTCTATGCCTTCAGGGGTCCTGTATATATTCTACTTTCTTATGTCTCAGATGTTCTTTTTCCCTGGAATAAGAGGTAACAGACTCTGAATACTCCAGGAAGTCCTAGATCCTAGATACCTTTTGGAAGAAGTCCCCTCTCTTGGTAGTGACTGTTGAACATGGATCCATGTTACCTTTTAATAGTCATCACAGAACTTCCCAAGGTAAAAATTTCTCAGTACATCAAGATTCTTAAATATGAGTTGAAATCACATTGAGCCATTTGTGGGCCTGTGCTCACTATCTTGGAAGGTATGTCTCACTAATCAAAGTATTCTATCCTTCTGAGCCTAGGGCCGTTTGAAATCAGCAAGTTCTACTCCTCCTGGTAAGATTAAAAAGATTCTCCCCCTATCCATGCAAGAACTTCTAAGTGGGCAGATTCCCTGAGTCCCAGAACTAATATCTTCTGTACATCATGAGCTCTGGAATATCCTCTGGATAAAGTGGGATATTCTCTAGGGAAGTCTTGTAGGTACCCTTCGAAGTTCCATGGATGGACTGAGAGTCTTGAAATTCTGAAAAAACTTAGCAAAAAATTAAAATATGTATAGATAATGTTAAATTTTCAGAAGAACGTCCCTAGTTTCATCAAATTCTCACCAGGGCCCATGATCCTTAGAAGATTGATATTTGTGAACGCTTAGGTAGCTAAGAGCTCGCTCTGTCCTGAAGTAACACATCTTTGGATCAAACTAAAATACTTGCAAAAGAACGCTTTGAGAAATCTTAGCTAAGAGACTGCGGATTTGGGTCATTCTTCAGTGTGAGGTGCAGGAAGTACCCTTAGAAAGATCATCCTAAATTTTACTTTCACTTAACAGCTCATCAGTATTTTCTCAACTAGAAATCAGAACCAATCCTCTTCAGATACTATTTCAAGGCACTACTTCTGTCTTTAGATCCTTTTCATCTAAAACTGGTGTCAGTAAGCTTCGTGACTCACAATGTCCTCTGATTGCTCTCCTGAAATTGAGGTTTTCCCCTCCCCTTATTATTAGTGCAGGGCTACGCCAAATCAAGTACTCAATAAATATTTGTTGAATGATTGGACAGTTTATAAACTTCTTACTGCTTTCCTGTTATTTTATGATTGTTTACTTTCTCGCTGGTGAGTCTCTTGCACATTTTCCTACCCTAAACTACTTTCGAACATGATATGCTTCTGTAGCTAACTCACTGAGCAGCGCCCGGCACACATTTGTGGATCTGCATCATAGATCTACATATACGTCAATTATGGAAGTTAGAATTGCAAAAAGCTATGAGGAATTCCTCAGTAGTTTACAGTTCTTGTAGAGTGCTCTGCGTCTCCATTATTAGCAACCTTGTACGAAAACACCGGCTGAGGTTTTCAACACAGTGTCTTTGTTCTGGGGCGAAAATAGTCAAGTTACATAGAGCATAACATCACAAGGTTTCCATCTATGAAATTATAAGAAATGTATGTGGAGATTAAGGTTGATGGCTGAAGGAAGAAGAAAGGGGGGGTAAACAGAAGGGGGAATGAAGCATGAGAGACTATGGACTCTGAGAAACAAACTGAGGGCCTCAGGAGGGGAGGGGGGAATGGGATAGACCGGTGATGGGTAGTAAGGGAGGGCACGTATTGCATGGTGCACTGGGTGTTATATGCAACTAATGAATCATCGAGCCTTACATCGGAAACCAGGGATGTACTGTATGGTGACTAACATAACATAATAAAAAATTATTATAAAAAATAAAAATAAAAGTTTTTGCTCACATACCACATTATTCCAAAGTCTCGACATTCAGTTTCCCTTTGAGATATTATAGGAATTAGAAGCATGAGCTATACATTCTTACATTTGCCACGTATGAATACCAAGTAGTCTCCCGTTGCCTCTAAGAAAAGTTTTACTTTACCTATGCCTCTTTCTAGGCCCTCTTAGACTCAAAACCAGTTAAGACCTTTGTTTTGAAGGCATGCATCATTTTTGATAGCTTTTCAGGAGACTTCTTGTCTTTTTAACTTATTTCCCACTCAGCCTCTGTCTTCCCTGTAAAGATAATTCCTGGCTGCTCACCTAAAATAGAGTAATGCCATCCTCCCCAACTATACTGAGGTGAATTTCCATTTGCTTCATAATAGAGTATTGTTACTACTACTACTACTATTAATCTCATCACGTAATGCCACACTTGAAATGTTTCTAAGTCTCAAGAGACTATTTGTGATGGAGAGGAGAGCAAGCCAGGAGAGCAGCTACCCAACCAGAGGCCCAGCCTGGAAGTGTCATGGTCTTTAGCTTCAGTTTACAAGGACTCAGATTCCCAAGCATTCCACACATGACATATATTTCTTCCTCTCTGAAATAAACAATGTATGTTTCAAAGCGAGATCTCTAGCCCCCACATCAGCTTGAAGGATATAGTAATCAAATGTGGATAAAAGACAGAAAGAACCAGGGGAATTGTTTGTTTTTATATAAATAATTGCCTCTTGGAGCACAACTAGAAATGTTCATGGCTTTCTTTTGTCTTCCGCCTCCCAGCAGGACCGAAGAAAAGACGAACCTTCGAGTGCGGTTGTTGGTGGACTGATGGCATGCCAACAGCACTTCATTATTGAAGGTGAACAGATGGGGTGCTCCCGATCATCCAGGCCAGGCTCCCCATCGTCCACCCGGGGCACATTAAACCTGCAGTAGAAAACAGAAGCTGCTTTTGAGAAACCAAAATAGAACTGATTTTTACTCTCGGTTTCTAATTGTTGCTAAAATCCAAGGTATTGAAACAAAGTAGCCCCATGAAATAAGTGTCTTTTTTAGGTAGGTACTCAGTCCTGGTTTCTCAAATTTTCTCTGAATGGGTAAGCCATTTATGAAGTGTGACATTTAGTTTTGGGGATTCAGATGAGATACATTAAATTTGTCACTTACTATTTATTCCTAATGAAATGAAACATACGCCAAGCACACGGTCATTTATTATTCAGCGTTCATATTTGCATCATGATGGCAATATATTTCATCCCCTTCCACATACCCCAATACAATGTAGTTATGTATCCATAGCTACACACTGTAACTTTGCTTTAATGCTATCTTGTGGTACTAACAAGACAGACTATCTTTGGGATCACTTTCTTTTTTTATTTAATTTTTTACAGATGTACCATTTATTTGACATAGACAGAGAAGTGAGGTAGCAAGCACATGTGTGAAAGGGCAGGTGCAGTGTGGAGGTGCGGTGGTTTCCTGACTAAGCGTGGAGCTCGGCGGCCCAATCCTGTAATCCCGTATCGCTATCTGAGTTTTAATATGGCAGGACACCGATTTGAGCAAATTCTAGGTGCTTCCTGCCACTTAAGTCTTTAGATATAGCCAGGCTGTTAGGAGTGGAGGAGAGAAAATCACATTTGTTAACTGATTCTGTGGCTAAAGACAAAGGAATGATCACATGGAACATGGACAAAACCAAAAAGCATGGCTCAAAAACATACACAAGGTATTTAAATAAAATCAAAATTCAGTGGAGCGGAAAAAGCAAAACCATGTTGAAGACTTCAAAAGAATCTCTTTGAATTATGTTCTGTTATATCTGAGATAAAGAATAAAATCACATGTGTGAATTTTGTTAAAGCAAATGTGGTACATAAAGCACTATTCACTTCTCCTTCCTTCATCGAATAGAAGTAGCCTTCAACTGAAAGAGAAAATGTGGAATGGAAAGGCACCAATATATACAGTAAGAGACTCTTTGTGCCACTTTTAAATTGATAAAGTGGGGGCCCCTGGTTGGCTCTAGTCAGTAGGGCATGCAACTCTTGATCTCAGGGTTGTGAGTTCGAGCCCCACGTGAGTGTAGAGGTTACTTGATAGAAAATAAAAACAAATATATATAAAAATAAATTTAGCGAAATGCAGGGATTCAGAAGAATTCCATCTCAATGTGACAAAAATCTTATGGATATAAACATAGGACTATTCTTGGAAATCTCTTAATTTGATTGAACAAGCATACACGTACCAGGCATGCTACTGAAATCTGTTCGGCAATACAGAAGATGAATAAACAGTCTCTTCCCTCTAGGGTTCATAATCTGATTGAGATATTTTCAACACTACAAAGCAATGTGTAACATATAATAGGTTAAAATTGCTAGTTTTGAGTCAGGGGAGAGAGATATCAATTCCTCCCATAAAATCTCAAGAGGGTTTATCATGAATGTCTTATTTAATCTGGACTTTCAAAATGACTACTTACTTCAACAAGGAGAAATGGGGCGGAAGGATACCCTAAGTTGGGATGAGGATGCCCTAAGTAGTCATAACATTGAGTATTGGAGTGGAACAGTGTGGGGTTTTACTTAAGGAAGTGTAAATGGTATGGTTTTTGGAGAAATTAAGATAAATGACAGAGATTATACAGGTCACTAAGATAGTAAAATAGGGGATTTTTCTTTTATTTATCACTGTACATCCAGCATGGTGCCTGGTAAAGATTAGTACCAACAAATAAAATAAAGGACAAGAAATATAAATTTTCAAAACCGAGAAAAGTTGGGTTACAGAACAGTTATTAACAGACTGGATTTTTTCAAACCCTTTCAAAGTAGTATTCACGAGGAATCCAGGCATGGATTTAGCAGCAGCTAACCCCACTACAGTGTCCTCACTTTCTATTTCCCAACTCTTTTCTTTTGAAAAATTACAGTTCTAGAAAAGTTGGAAGAATAAGTTCAATGAACATACATTTAAACTTGACTTAGCTTCTCCTAAAGTTAAAATTTTGCCACATTTGCACTAGCCCTCTCTCCCTCCCCATTCCCTCCTGCCCTTCCATTCCCCCCTCCCCTCCTCCCCCTCTTCCCTTCTCCTCCCTCTCTCTCTCTCTCTCCCTCCCTCTCTCTCCATTAATCCCTTTTATCCATGGTTTTGCTTTCCATGGTTTCAATCAACAGCAGCCCAGAAGCAGATGATCCTCCTTCCAACATAGAATCAGAAAGTCCATAGCAGCCTGACGCTACAAAGGTCTAGGTCTACCATTCCCCCCTCACTGCTCATCACGATTGTATCACCGCCCATCATCCCAGGAAGGAGAAAGGTGAGTACAGTACAAGATATTCTGAGACAGGGACCACGTTCACATAGCTTTCCTTATAGTTTGTTGTTATCTTTGTTCTATTTTATTATTAGTTACTGTTATTTATCTCTCACTATGCCCAACTTACAAATTAAACATCATCATAGGTATGTAAAACATAGTAACACAGTACACATAGTATAAAAACATAGTTTTAAAAACAGTATAAAACAGTTCGGTACTAGTCGTGGTTTCAGGCATCCACGAGGTGGGGGGATCTTGGACCCATCCTCAGAGATAAGTGGGGAACTACTATATATACACAAATGTGTATACACACACACACACACACACAAATATAGTCTGTACATATGTAAAGTTTTCTCCTTTTTCTGAACCGTGTGAAAGTAAGTTTCAGATAACATCACTTCCTTTTAAAATAAGGTTGCTAACCTAATATCAACAAATATGTATCTGGGCTTTCAAATGCATTTGGCAAAATATTTCTTCTTTATTGTTTTAAGGGGTTTTTTGCAAAATAATTCTTAATAGTTTCATGAATTAAATGGAAAATATGAGTCAAATAATATGACCAGGTAAGTTCAGTTAGTTAAATTAACATGCTGGAGAGTGTTAATTAATGGATCAATTTCACCTCGGAGGGAGGTCACTTGCACTGTCCTGCGAGGTTTCGTACTTACCAGTTGAAGTAAACATTTTATCTCCTGCTGAGAATTTATCCCCTGGATAATATCTAATTCAACTCTTTCCAGCTGTAGCTCATACAAATCACATTCGGGATTTTTTAAAATATATTTATTCTTGTCCACCTCCAGAGATTCTGATTTAGTATGAACGGGCGCTCCAGATACTCTTGTAGCAAGACGTCTATAACTGAGAATCATTGATTTAGGGTAACTATCCTTAATGACAAATCTCAGCTATCCCTACCTCGTTGTGCAGATAATTTAGATCTAAAACCTTCTTGACACTGGATAATACAAAAAATTGCCTGAGCACAGCGCTCATCCACGTGAATGGAAATAGATTTGCCAATTTCAGGTCATCTTATTTCAACCTGCAGCTACAGTTTCAATTAAGACTAAAAAAAGTTCATAGTCGTATCCTTCTAGACAAGGTAGAGGCCCTTTTTATATCTTCTAATGGCTGAGATCTTAGTCCTGGAATGTGGCTAAATTGGGCCTGAAAAATTAAAATTTTAATGTGTAAGCTCTTCCTCTGAGTTTTAGGTAATGACATTGGAAAGAGACCTGTATTTTATAATAAGCATCCCCACTTTCAAGGCTTTTAGACATTTTACTTTCTACATATAAGAAGAAAATATAAGTGTTTGAGCTTTTTTTTTTTTTCCAAGTAAACTTTAAACACTGATGGTGGAGCTGGAACCTCACAACCCTGAGATCAAGAGCCGCGCTAGCTCTACCAGCTGAGCCAGCCAGGAACCCCAGAAGAAAATATGTTAATAGAGGACCAGGTACTCAAGGAAGGACATCATGGACTCATATAGGAAGAATCTTTTCTTTCTGAGTCGAGATTTCCGTGTCCTAAATAAGAAATATAATTTAGGCTCTTGTCTTCTCCTAAGTACTCATGCTGTTTTTAAAGATCTGACTACAGTTTGAAAATCCTTTAATCTCTATAAACTCTTTGTAAATTATAAGATAATGATCAGATGACTTCCAATGTTGTGGTGGGTGGAGGTTATCAAGACCTGCACATGGACTCTCATGGACGGGGAGGTTGGATTTCCTATAAATCTGTCATCTAGGGCTTGCTGTGTAAATCAGAATGGGATAAGAAAAAGAACTTCAAAGTTTAATACTTTTTAAAAGACAGTTTAAGGTGAGTAAATCTGGAACATCAAATTGCACAATTTATCTGTATAGATCCGGTCAGTATTGGTGCTGGATTACAGCTTTTGCTCTTTTCCCTGCCAGGGTAAAGAAGAGTAGACCACAGTGGGAATAAAATTGTGTAAACAAAACAAAACAAAATCTTTAAATCTATGATGCTATTGAGAAAGGGAAGTTATGTTGACAAGAACATGCGAAAAGGTAGTTTTCATTCACAGATAACTTTCCAATTTCGTTTATGAAAATTTAAGAAAGCTATCACTCCCACCTTCTGAAGACCGATATCAAATCCTCACACCTACCAAATGCATGATATTTGCCAGGTGCTCTCACAATCACTTTGGATCTGGGATTTTTAACCTTGACTACTTTCACTAGAACTCATTCTGGGGAGCTCTGAAATTCAGATGACCAGGCCTCGATGGAAACCAATTAAATTAGAATGCTGGAGGGTGATGTCAGTCCAAGCGATTAGCAGTTTTAAGCTCACCAGGTGATTGCAACATGCAGCTGAGGCTGAGAATTATTGTTTGACACATCAACTTATTTAATCTTTTACAACAGCCTCTTTGATGTGCGCGTTTTATTACCATCACTATCACTCTCCCCATTTCTAGATTACATAGAGATGACTCACTTACGTGAAAAATGAAGTTACTGCCCAAGGCCATCAGCTCCCTAAGTGCGTCAGTGAACTGCCACTTGAATTCAGGCAGGGACTCTATTACGCTATTGTTGTATCATTGCCACCCAAATTAAAAACCGTTTAATGGCTGTAATTTGTCAACCTCCGAAGTATCAATCATAAATGTTGCTTTAGTAGCCCTTACATAATAGTGATCTGTTTATTGAAAGTTAAATGTAGAGAGAAAATAATATCTGCTGAGAAATTCCCATTTGTCAACAGTAGAATACAAACCAAACTGTCTGGTCTCAGCATGTCCCTATTGCCATCTAGCAGGCCAGCCCTCTCTTTAATACAGTCTCACCCAGCGCTATAAAGTTCCTATTTTTAAACACCGTGGGCAAAGTCTCTCTATTTATAGAAGATGAAGCAAGTGATCCATTCTTCTATTATTCTATGTGATAGCCTTCAATTAAGTAATCCAGATGAAAGCTTACTATTTAGCCACACGTGTTATTTTAGTCCCATGTAGAATTTCACTGTAGTGTTTTAAAGATTCCATATTTATGTACTAACATGTATAAAGTATGTTTTTTTCATTGCAAGATGCTTCAAAATGTGTGAGTGTGGGGTTAGTAAATAGATGATCAGACGTGACGTTTAGATGTCAATGACTCAAAGAAGGCCCACAAGGATTATTATGAATTTGGAAGGTGCAAGGTCATCTAAAATGCTGTATCACAGAACCTGAACGGAAAAACAACATTCAAAGATTTCAGCAATATGCTGAAGCAAATAAATTAAAATTTCACAAAAAGTATATTTAGTATCTTGCACCGGCAAGACAGAGTATAACACTTTGAGTCAAGTCACCCTATATTTGGACTTTAGAACGGGCTGTTACAAAGTCTTTCTCTTATTGAAACAATACCAATATCTTGTAACTTTTATCCAACAGTCTCTGGCTTTTTTTACTCAAGCACAGAGAAACGCCAAATGACTTAAAAGACCCTCAAAATCATACTGAATGACAACAAATATTTGAATATTTGAATATTATATCACTTCGAGAAGCAATATAATACTATGTAATTAAGAACCTGAGATCAGGGTAATCAGTGGCCTGTGCTGGTTAAGCTTACTCTTTACCTCAGGTCATGATCTTGTAGTCCCAGGATCGAGACCCAACGCACATCGGGCTCCCTGCTCAGCTGGGGAGTCTGCTTCTGCCTCTCCCTCTCATGCTCTCATTCTCTCTCTCTCTCAAATAAATAAATAAAATCTTAAAAAAAAAAAAGAACTCCGAGATCAGGCAGGTCTCAGTAGGACAACTGAATCATCCCAGTTTGCCCACAAATGAAAGATTTCCCAAGGATGCAAACTTTGAGCACGTAGGATGTGATCAAGCCCTGTTAGAAAGCTCAGCCACCAAAAAGTCAGTCAGCTCCTGGCTAGCAGTATTCTTGAATATTGTCACACATTGATGCCAATGAAAATATGCTCCCGGAGGAAGATGAATCTTCACAAGGGAACCCCCCTCAGGCTTCGGGCTCCTCTCTCTCTTCCTTTGACTGGTTCTGACTAGTATCCTTTGGCTCCAACAAAACTGTAATCATACGTATGGTATTTGGTGTGAGTTCTGTGAGTCATTCTACTGAATATTAAAGCTGAGAAAGGTCATGGAACCCCAAATTCGTAGCCTCAGCATTCCTGAACTGGGGCTAGTGTCTGAAGTCAGGGCAATCTTTGAGCACTGTTCCCCTCACTTGTACAGATGGTTTATTCTTTATATACCTTGTACAGAGTTTCAAAATACAAAACACAAACATTGACAAAATAAGGACGAAAATGGACAAATTCACAAACACTGTGGAATATTTGAATACAACAATAAATCTCCTCAAAAGAGCTCAATGGAACAAGTAGGAAAAAATCTATAAAGGTATCGAAAACCCTAAAAACACAATTAACAAATTTGACCTTGTAGATTTTATGTGAGTAGCTAGAAATTAATTTTACACTATATAAAAATCTGCCACAATAGAATGTACAGTTGACCCTTGAACAACATGGGCTTAAACTACATGGGTCCACTTATACATGGGGTTTTTACAGTCTAGTACTACAAGTGTAGTTTCTCTTCCTTATAATTGTCTTAATAACAATACTTTACTTAGCTTACTTTATCATAAGAATACAGTATACAATACATATAACATAGAAAAATATGTGTTAATCAACTGCTTCGTTATGGTAAGGCTTCAGCCACAGTAGCTATCAGTAGTTAAGTGGAAACTCAAAAGTTATATGCAGATTTTGACTGTGCAAAGGTTGGCGCCCTCAACCCCCACACTGCTCAAGGGTCAAATGTGCATTGTTTTAAGTACATGAACTGTTTTCTGAAGTCGAACAAATGTGATTGTAAATGAACTCAGCAAATGCAAAGTGCTTGCTGAAATCATTCAGAATGTATTCTTTTGAACACAGCAATTAGAGTAAAACAACAAAATTTAACTAGAATATTACCAAATGTTTGGAAATTAAGGAATACGCTTTCTAAATAATATCTCATGGGTCAAAAAGAGTCAGAATGGAAATTAGAAAATATTTTAAGTAGAAGGATAATAAAAATATGGGAACAAGTTTGAGGTATGCAGCTAAAGCAGTGTTTAGAAAGAAATATATAGCTTTATTTTCTTAAGATTTTATTTTTATAATTCTACACTCCAGCACAGGGCTCAAGCCCACGACCCTGAGATCAAGAGTCACATGCTCTACCGACTCCAGCCAGTCAGGCACACCAGAAATATACAGCTTAAATGTGTACATTAGAAAAGAAGAAAGACTGAACTTTAGTTATCTAAGTTACCATCTCAAGATGCATCTCAAAAGCACTAAATTAATCATAAAAGAAAATAGAAAGAAATAAATAGTAAAAGATAAGAACAGAGATGAAACAAATAGAAAAGTATATGCGAGAGAGGAAATCAACAAAAATCTAAAGTTCAATCTTTGAAGGAATAATAAATTCTATATACTTTAGTCTGAGCAAGGGGAAAAAAGAAATAAATAAATTACCAATGTCATGAAAGGAATGGGAGAAAACTAACACAGAAACCAAACATTAAAAGCATAAGGCGACACTTCTAGTTCCAGAATTCCAGCATGTGGGGTTAAAACATAACTGGCCGTAAAAAAGAAAAACAAAAACAAAAAAGTATCCTTTTTTGTTAAAAAACTATCATTTCGGGCGCTCTGGGTAGCGTAGTCATTAAAGTGCCGCTCTCGCCTCGCTCAGGGCGTGATCCTTGGCTATCCGGGATCGAGTCCCACATCAGGCTCTTCCGCTTACAGTGAGCCTGCTTCTTCCTCTGTTCCCTCAAGTGCCTCCTCTCGCTGGCTGGCTGCCCCTCTGTCACATAAATAAATAAAATCTTTAAAAAAAAAAAAAAACAAAAAAAACAAAAAACTATCATTTCGTCTCGAAATTGTACCGAGGGTGTACGTCAAACCAAGAAGCACTCATTCAAGAGCATCTATCAAATACCCATGAGATCAGTGAGAGTCTGCTTGCACTTTGAACTACGCAACCCACTGCCTTCATCCCCTTCCTGCATCTGCTCGCAGAAGCTCTACACAGAGTAGTGCAAAAGGCAAGATGGGGTTCCGTCTCCTCACAGCTCCCAGCCGGAAAGTGCTCACAAAGTGCGGTTCTCGGGTGAGAGCAGGCCACCAGCATTCTCACCCTCTCCCAACTCTGAGTTGAAGAGGCTAAATCTGGTAAGCCGCCGCTGAGAGCTTGGGGGCTCCAAGACTTGCCAACCCCCAGTCGCAGAAACTCTAACCTACGCATGGCAGGCCAATAATACTGGATTAGGTGCCGTAGAAAGACTGTAATATTGTTCACATATCCATACTACCCAAAGCAAACTAACAGCAGGTTCAACATAATCCCTATCAAAACCTCTAAGAGCCAGGGGTAGCTTTTCGGGTGGCCCAGCTGGTTGGGGAAACATCTCTGCCTTTGGCCTGTCTGCTCCTCTCAGCTTTTACCGCGATTCCGAGGTCCTGGGATCGGGCCACCATCAGGCCTCCCTTTTGCCCAGTGGGGGGAGCCTGTTTCTGCCTCTCCTTCTGCCTGCCACTCC
Organism: Ursus maritimus; assembly: GCF_017311325.1. Taxonomy (NCBI): domain Eukaryota; kingdom Metazoa; phylum Chordata; class Mammalia; order Carnivora; family Ursidae; genus Ursus; species Ursus maritimus. The sequence goes on along the minus strand of NW_024423319.1, from coordinate 33,247,511 downwards.
CTGCTTGTGCTCTCTCTTTGTCAAATAAAATTGAATAAAATAAACCCAATAGCTTTTTGCATAAATGGAGATGATCTTCAAATTCATATGGAATTCCAAGGGGCCTTGAAAAACCAAACAATATGTAAAAGAAGAATAAAGCCTGTGAGGACTTACACTTCCTTTCAAATTAAAAGCTACAAAGCTATAATTAACTCAAAACTGTGTGTTGCCGGGCATAAGGATAGACATTACAGGACAAATGGAATAGGAATTAGCACAGGATCAAACCTGTACATTCCACGGCCACTTAGCTTTTGACAAGGTTGCCACATCCACTCAATAATGGGGAAAGAACAGTCTCTTTACAACTAGATGTCCACATGCAAAAAGAATGATTTTGGACCCTTATTTCACACCTCAAAATATAAAAATTAACTCAAAATGAAAATGCAAAACTGAGACCATGAAAGTCTTAGAAGCAAACATGGGATGAAAAATCTATGAACTTGGATTGGGCAAGGAATTTTTTATTTTTTTAAAGATTTTATTTTATTTTATTTGACACAGAGAGAGAGAGAGCCATGAGAGAGGGAACACAAGCAGGGGAGTGGGAGGGAAGAAGAAGATTCCTGGCTCAACTCTAGGATGCTGGATCATGACCTCGAGCCGAAAGCAAGCAGACACTTAACGACTGAGCCACCCAGGCGCCTGGCAAGGAATTTTTAGATATGACCTCTAAAACATGAGTAACAAAAGAAAAGAAATAGATAAACTGGGCTTCATCAAAATTAAAAACTTTTCTATATCAAAGGATATTATAAAGAAAGTGAGAAACAAATGCACAGAATGGGAAAATATATGCAAACCATAAGTATCTCACAAAAAGATTATCAGAACCCATAAATAAACTTCTACAACCTGACAAAAACCCAAAAACCCAGATAAAAAAATGGGGGAAAACTTAGACATTTCTCCAGAGAAAACATTCAAACGGTTAAGAAAAGATACTCGGTAGGTTTAGTTATTAGGAGAAATGCAGATCAAAACCACAATGAGATCCTACTACACTTACTAGGATGACTGCAATAAAAATTACAGAAAATAACAGATGTATTGGCAAGGATATGGAGAAATTGGAACCTTTATACATTACTGGTAGGGATGTAAGATGGTGCAACCACTGTGGAAAACAGTTTGGTTTTTCCCTCAAACCTAAACATAGAATTACCATATGACCTAGCAATGCCCCTACTAGGTATATACCCAAAAGAATGGAAATCAGGACTCAAACAAACGTTTGTATGTCAGTGTTCGTAGCGGTATTGTTCCTCGCTATAGCCAAAAGATGGAAACAACCTGAGTAGTCACCAGTAGATGATTAGATAAACAGAATGTGGTGTTCCTGTGGTGCAACAATAAAATATTTTTCAAATCTCATAAAGGAAAGAATAAAGTTCTAGTACATGTTTCAATACAGATGAGCCTTGAAAATACAGACATTTTTGAAAGAAATTTAAAATACCTAAAGAACTAAAAGACATCCTATATTAATGGACTGGAATGCTTAATATTGTTAAGATGGCAGTACTACCTAACTCATCTACGGCGGCAATAAAATCCCTATCAAAACCCCACCTCCTTCCTTCTTTGCGGAAATTAAAGCTGATCCTAAAGTTCATATGGAAATTCTAGGGCTCAAAATAGCTAAAAATATCTTGAGAAAGAAACAAAGCTGGTGATTTTACACTTTCATGTCAAAACTTACTAAAGCTTATTAGTTATAGTAATCAAGACAGTATGGTACTGGCATAAAGATAAATATTAAGTCAATGAAACAGAATTGAGAGCCAAGAAATAAACCTTACTTTTGTGGTCAATTGGTTTTGACAAGAGTGCCAAATACCTCAATGATGAAAGAATCATCTTTCAACAAATGATGCGGTCCAATTCTGGATGTCCACATGCAAAAAAAATGAACCATACAAACAGTAATTAACAATCCATCAAAACCAAAGATGTAAGGAGACAGAAAACCATAAAATTCCTACCAGAGGGGCACCCGGTGGCTCAGTCAAGTTACATATGTTTTTGGCTCAGGTCATGATCTTGGAGTCCTAGGATTGAGTCTGACATTGGCTCCCTGCTCAGCAGGGGTCTGCTTCTCTTTCTCCTCTGCCCCCCCCACTTGTGCTCTCTCTCTTCTCAAATAAATACAATTTTAAAAATTAAAAAATTCTTACCAGAAAACACAGATGTAAATAGTCATAACTGTGCACTTGGCAAAGATTTTCCAAATATGACACCAAAAAGCTCAAGCAAAGGAAAAATAAATTAAACAAGAAAATTCAATAAAAAGATAAACAACTCAACTAAAAATGCCAAAAGGTCTGACAATAGACATTTCTCCAAAGAAGGTATACAATGATCAATAAGCGCATGAGAAGATAAGCCACACCATTAACTAACTGAGAATGCAAATCAATGCACAATGAGATACCATTTTACCACAGGATAATGATGACGAAACAAAAAGACGAATACCAAGTTTCAGTACGAGAAGTGAAGAAATTGCTAATTGCATTGTAAAATGGTGCAGCCCCTTAATTCCACTGAAAACTTACAAAAGTAGGGTAAATATATGCAGAAATCTCTCTAAGTCAAGGATGTAAGTCCATCGTTTCTGTTTCATTTCCTTTGTTGTCCAAGTATCTCCAGATATGCCTTTTATCTGGCTCTTACTTTATTTCTTCACTGCTATTGTTCTGCAATCCTCCTTTCCCTTGGTACCCTTAACAGACTGAGGTAGGAATTCAGTTCTGCCACCCTCTAACTTTAGACAAATGTATTCCTCTGAATCTCACTTTATTTATGAGGAAAATGAGAATAAAACACTTATCTATATCATAGGCTTATTTTGAAAAATCAAATATAAACGTATATGACAATGTCTTATACATTCTAAAGCAACAGACAAATTTAAGTCTTATTATGATGTGTAAGAATGTGCTAGCAATAACGTGAACGGAAGCATGTTTTTTAGCAGAAGTTGCACTGTTTGCATAAAAAGTGTGTTCTCTGTTATTGTTAGGTTAATGGGTAATTTTATCATTTTCTTTTTTAAATGAAAGTTCACTTCCATTTTTACATATACAGTCCTGAATTGATTTTTTCCTCTCCTGTGGATACAGTGAGCTTTGATAGACAAATCGGTTACCATTCTTGATCTATAGAATACATCAGCAAATAAAAGTGAATTTTTTCCCAAATGTTTAAAAATGTATCTACTATCATTCTGAAAGGTGCTTCTTCAGCTCTTCTTACAGTCTTAAGTGATTCTACAGAGTCTTCCTGCCCATTCTCTCCATTAACATGTGTACTATTTCAGTGTTACTCTAAAACATGTAATTAAAAGTTTTCAAAGACAGTTAGCAGAAGCACTCCCATTGAAAGCATCAAAGCAAAGGAAGAAAAATGAACTGTCCCTGAGGAAAACTATCTCCCACACATATTCTCTGCCAGTGTCACAATGGGCTTGGTGGTTTCACTCAAAATTCAATCATGTTGGCATATAATTATTCAAAATTCAATTATATTGGCATATAATTATAACGATCTTAAAAGCAAAGCATTGAAAAGAAGCTGTTGAGATTCAGAGGTACTCTGAGGTTTCCAAGTGCAGCTTGCTTTTGTGTCGAGTTTTAAGTGAGTCGGCCTGAAGGATTAGCTCAGGAGGAGTTAAAAAGGAAGAAAGACCTCGAGACCTCCATTTTTTCTTGCCTCGCAAAGTCTGGTCCTATTTTACAGCTGCTCTCTGTGTATGGTGGTCAAGATGAACCAACCTAAGAGAGTTAGATGTGGACTTTCCAATTTAGGGTCAGTGACCTGACTGAGCTGAGAAAAAGAGAAAAGAGGTGGCAGCTCAAGAGCTCTGTTTATAGGGGCGCCTGGGTGCACAGCGTTAAGCCGCTGCCTCTCGGCTCAGGGTGTGATCCGCGCGTTATGGGATCAAGCCCACATCAGGCTCCTCCACTATGAGCCTGCTTCTTCCTCTCCCACTCCCTGCTTGTGTTCCCTCTCTTGCTGGCTGTCTCTATCTCTGTCAAATAAATAAATAAAATCTTTAAAAAAAAAAGCTCTGTTTATAGGGACACACTGTCACAAAGGGGTTTTTAGTACAGAAAAAGTCCAATTTTAATATATATGTGGACCTTGAAGAACAAATGAAGAATAGAGGACAAATATCTACATGACCTAAGGGTAGGGATGAGTTTCTTAAAGCACAAAAACCAGAAGATTGGTAAAATTTGACATTTAAAGGAATGTACATCAAAAGCCTATAAATACAGAAAACAATAGACTGAGAAAGGATATTTGCAATATATGTGTCTGAAAAATTAGTATACAGAATATATGAAGAGCATGTACAAATGAATCAGAAAAAGTCAAACAACCAAAGGAAAAGCAGTCAAAATTAAAGACAGACAATTCAAACGAGAGGAATATTAAAAATAAAATAAACATATGAAAAGATACTCGATCTCACTACCAGGGAAATACAACATGGCTCATGAAAAGTGCCTGTTATGAAAGGATATATGAATGCAATTTTCCCTGCAGGTCCTTTGTTATTATTATTTGGCCTATATATTTTTGTTTATTCTTTATTATTTTAATAACAGCTTTGTTGAGATAGATTCACGCGGCAATCAAATACACTGTATTAAAGTGTACCATGCAGTGAGTTTTAGTATACTTACAGAGTTGTGCAAGCATTGTCACTATCTAATTTCAGAATATTTTTAGCACCCCAGAAAGAAATCCACACACATTGGTAGTCACTCCCTATCTTGCTGCCACCCTCAGCCCATGGCAACCACTAAATTACTTTCTTTCTGTACGAATTTGCCTCTTCTGGACATTGCATTTAAATATAATCAGACATTATGTAGCCTTTGTATCTGACTTTTTCACATAGCAAAAGTGTATTCAGTGTTGGAACATGTATCATTACTTCATCCCTTTTATTACCAACCAATATTTGATTTATGGATGTGTCACATTTTACTGATCTGCTTATCAGTTGATGGACATTTGGCTACTTTCCAATTTGATTTTTTAATAAATGTCCCTGGATTAAAAGCTGCTCTCAGTGACCAAGTTCTGAGTCGGGTCAAATAAAAATAAATTCTGTGACTGGGTGTTTTCAGAGAACTTCCAGACAGGTCAAATAATTATAGTTAATACCACAGAAATAAAAAGGACCATAAGGCAAACTAGTATACACCAACAAATTGGGTAACCTAGAAGAAATGGATAAACTCCTAGACACATGCAATGCACCAAGACTGAATTATGAAGAAATAGAAAACCTAAACAGAAACAATAATAAGTAAAGAGATTGAATCAGTAGTCAAAAATTTCCCAGCAAAGAAAAATCTAAGACCAGAGTCCTTCAGTGATGAATTCTACCTAGCAAATATATATCAATCCTTCTCAAACTCTTCCCCAAAACTGAAGATAAAGGAACACTCCAGACTTATTTTACAAGGCCAGAATTACCCTCAAACCAAAGCCAGACAAGTATACCACAAGAAAAGAAAATTATAGGCCAATATACCTGATGGACATAGATGCAAAAATTGTCCACAAAAATACTAGCAAACTGAATTCATAGCACATTAAAAGGATCATACACCATGAGCAAGTGAAATTTATCCCAGGGATCCAAGAATGATTCAACATATACACATCAATAAATATGATACATCATATAACAGAATGAAAGATAAAAGTTACATGATCATTCTGAAAGACGAGAAAAATTATTTGACAAAATTCAACATCCTTTCATGACAAAAATTCTCAAATTATGTATGGGAAAGAATGTACTCAACAAAATAAAGGCATATCTGAGCTCCACGGCTAACATCATACTCAAAAGCAGAAATCTTTTCCTAGAAGATCAGGAACAAGATCAGGGTGCCCATTTTCACCACTTCTACTCAACGTAGTACTGGAAGTCCTGCCAGAGCAATTGGGTGAGAAAAAATACATTCAAATCAGAAAGGAAGAAGTAAAATTATCTCTGTTTGCAGATGACATAATCTCTCTATAGAAACGTGAAAGAGTCCCCTAAAAACTTTTAAAACTAATAAAGGAATTCAGTGAAGTTTCATGATACAAAATCAAATTACAAAAACTAGTAGCAGTTCTATATACTAGCAACAAACTATCCAACAAATAAATGAAGAAAATTCCATTTATAATAGACCAAAAGAATAAAATACTTAGAAATACATTTAACCAAGGAGGAGAAAGATTAGTTCACTGGAACTATAAAACATTAATGAAAGAAATTGAAGAAGACACAAATAAATAGAAAAATATTCCACGTTCATGCATCAGAAGAATTAATATTGTTAAAATGTCCATTCTACCCAAACTGATCTATAGACTCAATACAATCCCTATCGAAATTCTAATGGTGTTTTTTACAGAGATAGAAAAAGCAATCCTAAAATTCATAGGGAACCAAAGACCCCAAATTGCCAGAGAATCCTGAGAAAGAACAAAACCGGAGGTCTCACCTTGCTGATTTCAAATTATATTACAAGCTACAGTAATCAGAACGGTATGATACTGCCATAAAAATAGACATATGGACCAGTGGAACAAAATAGAGAGTCCAGAAATAAACTCCTGCATCTACCGTCAATTAATTCATGACAAGGGCACAAGAATACACAATAGGAAAAGCATAGCTTCTTCAACAAACGGTGTTGAACTAACTGAACATCTACATGCAAAATAATGAAAATGAACCTTATCTTACACCACACACAAAAACAGCTCCAAATTGATTAAAGACTTAAATGTAAGACCGAAGCCATAAAACTTCTAAAAGAAAACGTAGTGAAAAAGCTTCTTGACATCAGGTTTGGCAATAATTTTTTGGATTTGACACCAAAACATGAGCAACAAAAGTGAAAACAAGCAGGACCACATCAAACTTAAAGCTTCGCACAGCAAAGGAAACTACCAACAAAATGAAAGGCAACTTATGGAATGGGAGAAAACATTTGCAAACCACATATCCAACAAGAGGTTAATATCCAAAATATATACAAACTCAATACAACTCAAAAGCCAAAAACAAACAACCAGATAAAAGAGGCAAAAACCTGAATAGACATTTTTCCAAAGGGGACATACAAATGGCCAACACATACATGAAAAGATGCTCAACATCACTAATCATCTGAGAAATGCAAATACAAACCCAATGAGATATTACCTCATAGCTCTTAGGACAGCTCTTATCGAAATGTCAACAGAGAACAAGTATTGGGGCGCCTGGGTGGCTAGTCTAAGCCGCCTGCCTTCGGCTCAGGCGTGATCCCAGCGTGCCGGATCGAGTCCCACATCGGGCTTCCCACTGGGAGCCTGCTTCTTTTCTCTCCCACTTCCCCTGCTGTGTTCCCTCTCTCGCTGGCTGTCTCTCTCTGTCACATAAATAAATAAAATCTTAAAAAAAAAAAAAAAACAACAGAGAACAAGTATTGAAAGCATGTCACACCCCGTTGGTGTGAATGTTACACCCCATTGGTGCGAATGTTAATTGGTACAATCATTACGGAAAACTGTATTGAAGTTCCTTACAAAATTAAAAGCAGAACTACCATATGATCCAGCAATCCTCCTTCTGAGTATAGAAGAAATATCTGCCCTCCTAGGTTTATTGCAGCGTTACTCACAGTAGCCAAGATATATAAAACACTTGTCTGTTGACAGATTAATGGATAAAAGAAAAGGTGGTGTATTTTCTTCTTATACCACATTTCTTATGTACCACATTGTCCTCATCCGTTAATCTGTCAACAGACACTTAAGTAGTTTATATATATAATGTTTATATATAAGGTATGTGATATATAACAATATATACACATATATAATGGAATATTATTCAGCCTTAAATAAGAAGGAAATTCTGATATTTGCAACAACATGGATTAACATTGAGGTCATCATCTTAAGCGAAAGAAGCTAGAGGCAGAAAAACAAATATCACACAATCTCATTTATATATGAAATATTTTTTTAAAAATTGAACTCATAGTAACAGCATAGAATAGTGGTTACCAGAGACTGGAGGATGGGTGAGGGGAGATACTGACCAAAGTGCACAAACTTTCACTTATAAGATGAATAAATTCTGGGGATCTAATGTACAGCATGGTGAATATAGCCAAATGTGTTGCACACTTGAAATTTGCTAAGGGAGTAGATCTCAATGCCCTTAGCGAAAAAATAATGATAGCTCTTTGACGTGATACATATATTAATTAGCTTGATTGTGCTGCTTATTTCACAAGTATACACACAGCAAAATATCACACTGTACACCTTAAATATATATAATTTTTATTTGTTAATCATACTTCAATAAAGCTGGATAAATACATTAATTCTGTAAAATGGGAAGAAAAGACATATATAAGGCCGACTTATTAAAATCCACATCAGTAGGCCAAAATTCAGCCTCAGTAACAAGTTATCTCTGTTAGCAGCGTAGGTCCATTCTAGCCTGGCACCCCCTAGGGGACCTCGGCCTGCAAAGGTGAAACTCGAAGTTTTAGCTGCTGTTATAAATGTAATTCCCATTACCAATGAGATAAAGTGCAGTGGACTGAATATTTGTGTCCCTCAAAAATTCGTATGTTGAAGCCTAATTCCATGGTGATGGCATTGAAGATGGGGCCATTTGGGAAGTAATTAGGTCACAGGGTGGAGCCCTCATGATTGGGATTAGTGCTCTTCTAAGAAGAGACATGGGAGCTTGCTTTCCTTCTCTCTGTTCCTCACCATGTGAAGATACCGAAGACAACCATCTACAAACCAGGAGGTGGGCCTCGCCAAACACCGGATCTGCCAACACCTTGATTTTGGACTTCCCAGGCTGCGAACTATGAAAATAAATGTGCAGAAGCCACCCAGTATATGGTATTTTTGTTAGAGCCGCCCAAACTGATTAAGATGGCAAACTTTCATCAATTCTGGAATATAGCTCTTCCTCACTCTAAACACTTGACAAGAAACAATTTATTTGAAAGGTACCCATTGTAAAACCTACCCGAACATATAAATCAGAACAACCCCCTGTACCATTGAGCAAGGGCCACTCCATAGAAGTAGAAATTTCAGCATGGCTTAGCATTGATCATTATGGCATCATTCAGTGTCAAATGATCAATTATTAGAGCAAACCTGTTTCGTTAACCATACACTATCATCACACAGAACGTGGTAGCAATAAGAATACTCTAGCCTTGGCAAAGCTGTGGTGACATTTGGGAATATGAATGCTGGGGTGTGGTACTCTCTTGAGGTAGTTATCCTGTTCTGGCCTGCAATGAAAAGAAAACATTTCTTAGGTAAGAGCTTGTTTGCCTCAAAGGAAAAGCAATTCCTGGTGTCAATCATACAGGCTCCAGGTGAGTAAAGAAAATAACTCTGCTTCTCCTCATCTGAATTTTTATTGTATTTCCAGGCAAGAAGTATCCAAGATACTGTCTGACATTTGAAAAAGTTCTGGAACTAGGTCAGAAGTCAATCTAGGTCAGAGCTAAGCAGAAGAAGATCTCTTCTTCTTAGGTTCCCTGAAAGAAGGGATAGATTATTGAACTGAAAAATAATGGTAATGACATCCATGGAAACCTTGCTGCATGCTGATCCAAGCAACTTGGGTTCCAACAAACCTATGAGATAAGTACTGTGTTACCTTCATATGACTAATAGAAATGATTCATGAAGAGATTAAATTAACTGTCCCAAGTCACCAAGCTCATAAAGATTAGAGCTGGGAATAGAATCCAGACAGATGGGCCTTAGAAATTGTGATATTTCACCATGACACTGTACTTATTTTTAGAGAGCACGCTATTCCATGACACTCAGGTTTTCTGGCTTCAATGACACTATTTTTATTTCTCTTTGTTACTCTAGGGTCATAAGTAAAGTTTGCTTTGTTCTGCCAAACCAGGTTGAATCAGATGATGAAAAGGAATGGATCACACTGCCTACATGGTGGCGCAGCAATGATTACTGAGAGATGCCAAGGGGAAATGAAAAACTCAGAGAGATTTTTAGGAGGTTCTCCTTTTTTCGGCAAATGTAGTGGTCCTGAGGAAGGATGGTTTTATTTATAGAATTTTTCTCTCTCCAGGCAGCGCCTTGAAACATCTCCTCTAAGAATCCAATGTCTACCTGCTAAAATAGGTCTGATATATTTATTCAGACTAAGATTTTAGTGATGGACTTCTATACCATTTTAAAAGAGCTCAAAGATGGGGAAGGGACAATGCTTCACTTAAAGAAATGACTCTTTGGGGCCGATAAAGATACTGTAACGGATCCCTCAAATCATAATTTTAGGCACCAGACTGCAAGTCCTATGGGTTAGGCTGTCTCTTAGTGCAGTGAAATGACAAATCCAGAAGAAAGGAAGTCTTCTGATGATATACACAATACTGTGAGTTACAAATGTTTCCAGAATGGTGGAATAAACCTTAATACTATTATCAAAAGAGACTTGTCCATTCAACAGAAGCTACGAACCAAATGCATGCCCCCAGACCACCTGGAATGCTTTTGAAAATAGGCATGTGGGGGCACCTGGGCTCAGTCGTTAAACGCTGCCTTCGGCTCAGGCGGATCTCAGAGTCCTGGGATCGAGCCCCACATTGGGCTCTCTGCTCGCTGGGAGCCTGCTCTCCCTTTCCACTCCCCCGCTTGTGTTCCCTCTCTCGCTGGCTGTCTCTCTCTCTGTCAAATATATAAATAAAATCTTTTAAAAAAGAAAAAAGAAAAAGAAAATAGACACGAGTTGATGGTCCAATTCCTTGATTCATTGTTGATTATATAGCCATACTAAAGAGTATGGATTATTGGATATTAACCTAGATGGAAGTTACGAGTTCTTGTGCCATAGGGCTTTGAAAAGTGTTTGTCAGAGCCATTATTAATATGCTCTAATAAAGGCTCAGAGCCTCAGGTTTCCCTGAATAGTGTCCACATCTGCTTTCTCTGAATATAATTTGCAGCAGTGTTTCCTTACTATGATATGCGCATCACAATTAACTGTGATCACTTTTAGAATGTACATGCTCAGGGATTCTTAGTAGCAATAATATTTTTGAAAACTCCAACAATGATTCTAATGCATGCCTCACAATTGAAAATAAGTTCATTATCACAAAATTTTACATGTACTTTATTTTTTTCAAGCATTACCATTTTAAGTTTATTTTGTATATGGTGTAAAAAAACTGGTCCAGTTTCATTCTTTTGCATGTAGCTATCCAAATTTCCCAACACCATGTACTGAAGAGACTGTCTGTTCCCCATTGTATATCCGTATCTACTTTATCATAGATAATTGTCCATATAAGCGTGGGTTTATTTCTCGCTCTATATCCTGTTGCATTGATCTATATGTCTATTTTTGTGCCAGCAGCATACGCTTGATCACTATAGCTTTGTAGTAAGTTTGAAATCTGGAGGGTATCTCCAGCTTTTCTTCTTTTCTTGAGATTGCTGTGACCATTCAGGGTCTTTTGTGGTTCCATACAAATTTTAGGATTATTTGTTCAAGTTCTGTGAAAAATACTATTGGTATTTTGATAAGGATTTCATTGAATCTGTAGATTACTTTGGGAACTATGAACATTTTAATGATATTAATTCTTCCAAACCATGGGTACGGTATACCTTTCCATTTATTTGTGTCTTCAAATTCTTTCATCAGTGTCTTATACTTTTCAGAATACAGATCTTTAAAAGTTAATTCCTGGGTGGGAGTTAAGATGGCAGACCCCTTTTTCAGCCGGTCCCCCGAGTCGAGCTGGATAGGTACCAGACCAGCCTGAACATCCACGGAAGCAGCCTGAGACGCAGGAAGACGCATCTGCATCTCTACAAATGAACATCTCCAGCGCTGAGTATTGAGGTACGAAGCGGAGAGCCGTGAAACCGCGCACAGATATCGGAAGATAAACGGAAGGGGGAGGGAGCCGCCGCGTTCGGGTGCCGGGAAGCGGTAGCCACCTGCACGGGGGAGCGGGAGGGGCTCGCGGTCGGCACCCGCAAAACAGCAGACTGAGACCGTGAGCCGTGTGCGCGCGCCACCAGGCATCTCACGGAACACCGGAATCCCGGTGCGCTCACTGGATCCAGACTGAGACCGGGAGATCCGGGAGCGCGCGGGGGTGGCTGGCGGTGTTAGAAACACAAAGGACAGAGACGCGCCGGCCCTGGAAGTAAGGGTTGGGACGCCGGGTGTGGGGCACACATCCCAGGATGCTGCAGGGTTGAGCAGCACCAACAGAAACAGAGTTAAAGTGGCCAGAACATCAGTGGAGAACGGTCCGCGATCCCTCTGTTCTGAGAAAGAGGCTGAGATTCGGCTACTGCTGCTCTGACTCTCAGAAGAGGCACAGAAACCACCAGGGAAAGCTGCCAGAGAATAAAAGCCTGGAAACACCTGCTCACAGCATGCCCATCCCCATCCCCCCTCGCAGGGGACACGGAGACTCTACCCAAACAGGGTTGCCTGAGTATCGGCACGGCAGGCCCCTCCCCCAGAAGGCAGGCTGAAACATCAAGAAGCCCACATCCCTAAGGTCCCTATAAAACAAGGGCGCACGGCCTGGGTCCTGGTCAATAATTTGGGCTCTGGACAACCCTGAAACCTCTCCTCATCAAAATGACGAGAAGGAGAAGTCCCCCCCAGCAAAGAAAAGACAATGAGTCTGTGGCCTCTGTCACAGAACTAATGGATATGGATATAACCAAATTATCAGAAATGGAATTCAGAGTAACAATGGTCAAGATGATGTGTAGATTTGAAAAAAGTATTAACAAAAATGTTAATGAGAATATAGAATCTCTAAGGGCAGAAATGAGAGCGAATCTGACAGAAATTAAAAATTCTATGAGGCAAATGCAGTCAAAACTAGAGGCTCTGAAGGCCAGGGTGAATGAGGCAGTCTTAAGAACGTATCAGCGAATTGGAGAATGGGTTAGTAGAAGAGAAAGGTAAAATAGAATCTGGACTCAAAAAAATCCACACTCAGGAATGTAGGTTACAGGAGATCACTGACTCAATGAAACGTTCCATTGTCAGAAACATCGTCATCCCCAAGGGGGTGGAGAAAAACAGAGGTCTAGAAGAGATATTTGAACAAATTGTAGCTGAAAACTTCCCTAATCTAGCGAGGGAAACAAACATTCGTGTCCAAGAGGCAGAGAGGACCCCTCCCAAGCTCAACCATGACAAACGTATGCCACACCATGTCATAGTGCAATTCGCAAATATTAGATCCAAGGATACAGTATTGAAAGCAGCCAGGGAAAAGAAATTTCTCACGTACCAAGGCAAAGGTATCAGAATTACGTCAGACCTGTCTACACAGACCTGGAATGAGAGAAAGGGTTGGGGGGGCATTTTTAAAGCTCTTTCAGAGAAAAACATACAGCCTTTTGTAACATACAGCTGGATCCTTTATCCAGCAAGGCTGTCATTCAGAATTGATGGAGAAATAAAGACCTTCCAGAATCGCCAGTCATTGACCAATTTCGTAACCATGAAACCAGCAATACAGGAGATAGTAAGGGGGGTTCTATAAAGGTAAAAAGGCCCCAAGAGTGATACAGAACAGAAAATCACAATCGATAGAAACAAAGACTTTACTGGCAACATGGCATCATTAAAATCATATCTCTCAGTAATAAGTCTCAATGTAAATGGCCTAAATGCTCCCATAATGACACAGGGTTGCAGATTGGATAGTAAGACATGACCCATCCATTTGCTGTCTACAAGAGACACATTTTGAACCTAAAGATACATTCAGACTGAAAGTAAAGGGATGGAATACCATCTTTCACGCCAATGGACCTCAAAAGAAAGCTGGGGTAGCAATTCTCACACCAGACATATTGGATTTTAAACTAAAGACTATAGTTAGAGACACAGAAGGGCACTATATTATTCTTAAATGATGTATCCATCATGTGGACATGACAATTATAAATATATATGCCCCCAACAGGGGAGCAGCAAGATACACAAGCCAACTCTTAACCAGAATAAAGAGACATATAGGTAAAAATACGTTAATAGTAGGGGACCTCAACACTCCACTATCAGAAATAGACAGAACATCCATGCAAAAAATCGACAAGGAAACAAGGGTTTTGAATGCCATACTCGACGAGTTGGATCTCATAGATATATATAGAACACTACACCCCAGAACCAAAGACTACTCATTCTATTCTAATGTCCATGGAACATTCTCGAGAACAGACCATGTTCTGGGAAACAAAACAGGTCTCAACCGATACCAAAAGACTGAAATTATTCCCTGCATATTCTCAGACCACACCGCTTTGAAATTGGAACTCAACCACAAGGAAAAATTTGGAAGAAACTCAAACACTTGGAGACTAAGAACCATCCTGCTCAGGAATGATTCAATAAACCAGGAAATCAAAAATCAATTTAAACAATTTATGGAGACCAACGAGAATGAAAATACAACAGTCCAAAACCTATGGGATACTGCAAAGGCAGTCCTAAGGGAGAAATACGTAGCCATCCAAGCCTCACTCAAAAGAATAGAAAAATCTAAAATGCAGTTTTTATATTCTCACCTCAAGAAGCTGGAACAGCAACAGAGGGACAGGCCTCATCCACGCACAAGGAGGCAGTTGACCAAGATTAGAGCAGAAATCAATGAATTAGAAACCAGGAGTACAGTAGAGCAGATCAGCAGAACTAGAAGCTGGTTCTTTGAGAGAATCAATAAAATTGGCAGACCACTGGCAAGACTTATCCAAAAGAATAGAGAAAGGACCCAAATTAATAAAAGTATGAATGAAAAAGGAGAGGTCACAACCAACACCAATGAAATTGGAAGGATTATTAGAAACTTTATCAACAGATTTATGCCAATAAATTAAGCAATCTGGAAGAGATGGAGGCCTTCCTGGAAACCTACCAAGACTGAAACAGGAAGAAATTGATTTCTTAAACAGGCCAATTAATTATGAAGAGATTGAGTCAGTGATAAACAACCTTCCAAAAAACAAAACTCCAGGCCCGGATGGTTTTCCTGGGGAATTCTACCAAACATTCAAAGAAGAAATAATACCTATTCTCCTAAAGCTATTTCAAAAAATAGAAACAGAAGGAAAGCTACCAAACTCATTCTATGAGGCCAATATTACCTTGATCCCCAAACCAGGCAAAGACCCCATCAAAAAGGAGAATTACAGACCGATATTCCTGATGAATATGGACGCCAAAATCCTCAACAAAATCCTGGCTAATAGAATGCAACAGTACATTAAAAGGATTATCCATCATGACCAAGTGGGATTCATCCCTGGGATGCAAGGGTGGTTCAACATTCGCAAATCTATCAGTGTCTTAGATTTTATCCAGAAAGAAAAATTCAAAGATCATATAATTCTCTCAATAGATGCAGAAAAAGCATTTGACAAAATATAGCATCCTTTCCTGATTAAAATCCTTCAGAGTGTAGGGATAGAGCATACATTCCTCAATCTCATAAAAACCATCTATGAAAAGCCTACAGCAAATATCATTCTCAATGGGGAAAAGCTGGAAGCCTTTCCCTTAAGATCAGGAACACGACAAGGATGCCCACTCTCGCCACTATTATTCAACATAGTACTAGAAGTCCTTGCAACAGCAATCAGACAACAAAAAGGGATAAAAGGTATCCAAATCGGCAAAGAAGAAGTCAAAATGTCTCTGTTCGCAGATGACATGATACTCTATATGGAAAACCCAAAGGAATCCACACCCAAACTATTAGAAATTAGAGAGCAATTCAGTAATGTGGCGGGATACAAAATCAATGCTCAGAAATCAGTTGCATTTCTATACACGAATAATGAGACTGAAGAAAGAGAAATTAGGGAATCCATCCCATTTACAATAGCACCAAACTCATACGTTATCTAGGAATTAACTTAACCAGAGACGCAAAGGACCTATATTCTAGAAACTATAAATCACTCTTGAAAGGCATTGAGGAAGACACAAAAAGATGGAAAAATATTCCATGCTCATGGATAGGAAGAATTACCATAGTTAAAATGTCCATGCTACCCAGAGCAATCTACACTTTCAATGCTATCCCGATCAAAATATCGAGGACATTTTTCAAAGAACTGGAACAAATAGTCCTTAAATTTGTATGGAACCAGAAAAGGCCCCGAATCGCCAAGGAACTGTTGAAAAGGAAAAACAAAGCTGGGGGGCATCACAATGCCAGATTTCGAGCTGTACTACAAAGCTGTGATCACAAAGACAGCATGGTACTGGCACAAAAACAGACACATAGACCAATGGAACAGAATAGAGAGCCCAGAAATGGACCCTCGGCTCTTTGGGCAACTAATCTTTGATAAAGCAGGAAAAAACATCCGGTGGGAAAAAGACAGTCTCTTCAATAAATGGTACTGGGAAAATTAGACAGCTACATGCAAAAGAATGAAACTTGACCACTCTCTCACACCATACACAAAGATAAACTCCAAATGGATGAAAGACCTCGATGTGAGACAGGAATCCATCAAAATCCTAGAGGAGAACATAGGCAGCAACCTCTACGACATCGGCCAAAGCAACCCTTTTCATGACACATCTCCAAAGGCAAGAGAAAAAAAAGATAAAATGAACTTGTGGGACTTCATCAAGAGAAAGATCTTCTGCACAGCCAAGGAAACAGTCAAAAAACTAAGAGGCAGCCCACGGAATGGGAGAATATATTTGCAAATGATTCTACAGATAAAATACTGGTATCCAAGATCTACAAAGAACTTCTCAAACTCAATACGTGAGAAATAAACAAATCATTATATGGGCAGAAGATATGAACAGACACTTTTCCAATGATGACATACAAATGGCTGACAGACACATGAAAAAATGTTCAAAATCATTAGCCATGAGGGAAATTCAAATCAAAACTACACTAAGATAACACCTTACGCCAGTTAGAATGGCAAAAATTGACAAGGCAAGAAACAACAATTGCTGGAGAGGATGTGGAGAAAGGGGATTGATCCCTCCTACATTGTTGGTGGGAATCCAAGTTGGTACAGCCACTCTGGAAAACAGTGTGGAGGTCCCTAAAGTTAAAAATTGAGTTTACTCCTGCGAATTGCACTATGACATGGTGTGGCATACGTTTGTCATGGTTGAGCTTGGGAGGGGTCCTCTCTGCCTCTTGGACACGAATGTTTGTTTCCCTCGCTAGATTAGGGAAGTTTTCAGCTACAATTTGTTCAAATATCTCTTCTAGACCTCTGTTTTTCTCCACCCCCTTGGGGATGACGATGTTTCTGACAATGGAACGTTTCATTGAGTCAGTGATCTCCTGTAACCTACATTCCTGAGTGTGGATTTTTTTGAGTCCAGATTCTATTTTACCTTTCTCTTCTACTAACCCATTCTCCAATTCGCTGATACGTTCTTAAGACTGCCTCATTCACCCTGGCCTTCAGAGCCTCTAGTTTTGACTGCATTTGCCTCATAGAATTTTTAATTTCTGTCAGATTCGCTCTCATTTCTGCCCTTAGAGATTCTATATTCTCATTAACATTTTTGTTAATACTTTTTTCAAATCTACACATCATCTTGACCATTGTTACTCTGAATTCCATTTCTGATAATTTGGTTATATCCATATCCATTAGTTCTGTGACAGAGGCCACAGACTCATTGTCTTTTCTTTGCTGGGGGGGACTTCTCCTTCTCGTCATTTTGATGAGGAGAGGTTTCAGGGTTGTCCAGAGCCCAAATTATTGACCAGGACCCAGGCCGTGCGCCCTTGTTTTATAGGGACCTTAGGGATGTGGGCTTCTTGATGTTTCAGCCTGCCTTCTGGGGGAGGGGCCTGCCGTGCCGATACTCAGGCAACCCTGTTTGGGTAGAGTCTCCGTGTCCCCTGCGAGGGGGGATGGGGATGGGCATGCTGTGAGCAGGTGTTTCCAGGCTTTTATTCTCTGGCAGCTTTCCCTGGTGGTTTCTGTGCCTCTTCTGAGAGTCAGAGCAGCAGTAGCCGAATCTCAGCCTCTTTCTCAGAACAGAGGGATCGCGGACCGTTCTCCACTGATGTTCTGGCCACTTTAACTCTGTTTCTGTTGGTGCTGCTCAACCCTGCATCCTGGGATGTGTGCCCACCTCGCGGCCCCAACCTCTACTTCAGGCCGGGCGCGTCTCTGTCCTTTGTGTTTCTAACACCGCCAGCACCCCGCGCTCCCGGATCTCCCGGTCCAGTCTGGATCCAGTGGCGCACCGGGATTCGTGTTCCGTGAGAGATGCCTGGTGGCGCGCGCACACCGCTCACGGTCTCAGTCTGCTGTTTTGCGGGTGCCGACGCGCAGCCCCTCCCGCTCCCGCTGCAGGTGGCACCGCTTCCCGGCACCCGAACGCGGGCGGCTCCCCTCTCCCCTTTCCGCTTATTCTTCTCCGAGCATTCGTGCGCGGTTTCACGGCTCTCCGCTTCGTACCTCAATACTCAGCGCTGGAGATGTTCATTTGTAGAGATGCAGATGCGTCTTCCTGCGTCTCAGGCTGCTTCCGTGGATGTTCAGGCTGGTCTGGTACCTATCCAGCTCGACTCGGGGGACCGGCTGAAAAAGGGGTCTGCCATCTTAACTCCCACCCAGGAATTAACTTTTAAAGATCTGTATTCTGAAAAGTATAAGACACTGATGAAAGAATTTGAAGACACAAATAAATGGAAAGGTATACCGTACCCATGGTTTGGAAGAATTAATATCATTAAAATGTTCATAGTTCCCAAAGTAATCTACAGATTCAATGAAATCCTTATCAAAATACCAATAGTATTTTTCACAGAACTTGAACAAATAATCCTAAAATTTGTATGGAACCACAAAAGACCCTGAATGGTCACAGCAATCTCAAGAAAGAAGAATAAAGCTGGAGATACCACAACTCCAGATTTCAAACTTACTACAAAGCTATAGTGATCAAAAGCGTATGCTGCTGGCACAAAAATAGACATATAGATCAATGCAACAGGATATAGAGCCGAGAAATAAACCCACGCTTATATGGACAATTATCTATGATAAAGTAGATACGGATATACAATGGGGAACAGACAGTCTCTTCAGTACATGGTGTTGGGAAATTTGGATAGCTACATGCAAAAGAATGAAACTGGACCAGTTTTTTTTACACCATATACAAAATAAACTTAAAATGGTAATGCTTGAAAAAATAAAGAGTACATGTAAAATTTTGTGATAATGAACTTATTTTCAATTGTGAGGCATGCATTAGAATCATTGTTGGAGTTTTCAAAAATATTATTGCTACTAAGAATCCCTGAGCATGTACATTCTAAAAAGTGATCACAGTTAATTGTGATGCGCATATCATAGTAGGAAACACTGCTGCAAATTATATTCAGAGAAAGCAGAATTGGACACTATTCAGGGAAACCTGAGGCTCTGAGCCTTTATTAGAGCATATTAATAATGGCTCTGACAAACACTTTTCAAAGCCCTATGGCACAGAACTCGTAACTTCCATCTAGGTTAATATCCAATAATCCATACTCTTTAGTATGGCTATATAATCAACAATGAATCAAGGAATTGGACCATCAACTCGTGTCTATTTTCTTTTTCTTTTTTCTTTTTTTAAAGATTTTATTTATATATTTGACAGAGAGAGAGACAGCCAGCGAGAGAGGGAACACAAGCAGGGGGAGTGGGAAAGGGAGAGCAGGCTCCCAGCGGAGCAGAGAGCCCAATGTGGGGCTCGATCCCAGGACTCTGAGATCACGCCCTGAGCCGAAGGCAGACGTTTAACGACTGAGCCACCCAGGTGCCCCAACACATGCCTATTTTCAAAAGCATTCCAGGTGGTCTGGGGGCATGCATTTGGTTCGTAGCTTCTGTTGAATGGACAAGTCTCTTTTGATAATAGTATTAAGGTTTATTCCACCATTCTGGAAACATTTGTAACTCACAGTATTGTGTATATCATCAGAAGACTTCCTTTCTTCTGGATTTGCAGTGTTCACTGCACTAAGAGACAGCCTAACCCATAGGACTTGCAGTCTGGTGCCTAAGAGGTATGATTTGAGGGATCCGTTACAGTATCTTTATCTGAGCCCCAAAGAGTCATTTCTTTAAGTGAAGCATTGTCCCTTCCCCATCTTTGGCGCTCTTTTAAAATGGTATAGAAGTCCATCACTAAAATCTTAGTCTGAATAAATATATCAGACCTATTTTAGCAGGTAGACATTGGATTCTTAGAGGAGATGTTTCAAGGCGCTGCCTGGAGAGAGAAAAATTCTATAAATAAAACCATCCTTCCTCAGGACCACTACATTTGCCGAAAAAAAGGAGAACCTCCTAAAAATCTCTCTGAGTTTTTCATTTCCCCTTGGCATCTCTCAGTAATCATTGCTGCCGCCACCATGTAGGCAGTGTGATCCATTCCCCTTTTCATCATCTGATTCAACCTGGTTTGGCAGAACAAAGCACGACTTTACTTATGACCCTAGAGTAACAAAAGAGAAATAAAAATAGAGTGTCGTGAAGCCAGAAAACCTGAGTGTCATGGAATAGCGTGCTCTCCTAAAATAAGTACAGTGTCATGGTGAAATATCACAATTTCTAAGGCCCATCTGTCTGGATTCTATTCCCAGCTCTAATCTTTATGAGCTTGGTGACTTGGGACAGTTAATTTAATCTCTTCATGAATCATTTCTATTAGTCATATGAAGGTAACACAGTACTTATCTCATAGGTTTGTTGGAACCCAAGTTGCTTGGATCAGCATGCAGCAAGGTTTCCATGGATGTCATTACCATTATTTTTCAGTTCAATAATCTATCCCTTCTTTCAGGGAACCCTAAGAAGAAGAGATCTTCTTCTGCTTAGCTCTGACCTAGATTGACTTCTGACCTAGTTCCAGAACTTTTTTCAAATGTCAGACAGTATCTTGGATACTTCTTGCCTGGAAATACAATAAAAATTCAGATGAGGAGAAGCAGAGTTATTTTCTTTACTCACCTGGAGCCTGTATGATTGACACCAGGAATTGCTTTTCCTTTGAGGCAAAACTAGCTCTTACCCTAAGAAATGTTTTCTTTTCATTGCAGGCCAGAACAGGATAACTACCTCAAGAGAGTACCACAACCCCAGCATTCATATTCCCAAATGTCACCAGCAGCTTTGCCAAGGCTAGAGTATTCTTATTGCTACCACGTTCTGTGTGATGATAGTGTATGGTGTACGAAACAGGTTTGGCTCTTAATAATTGATCATTTGACACTGAATGATGCCATAATGATCAATGCTAAGCCATGCTGAAATTTCTACTTCTATGGAGTGGCCCTTGCTCAATGGTACAGGGGGTTGTTCTGATTTATATGTTCGGGTAGGTTTTACAATGGGTACCTTTCAAATAAATTGTTTCTTGTCAAGTGTTTAGAGTGAGGAAGAGCTATATTCCAGAATTGATGAAAGTTTGCCATCTTAATCAGTTTGGGCGGCTCTAACAAAAATACCATATACTGGGTGGCTTCTGCAACATTTATTTTTCATAGTTCCGCAGCCTGGGAAGTCCAAAATCAAGGTGTTGGCAGATCCGGTGTTTGGCGAGGGCCCACCTCCTGGTTTGTAGATGGTTGTCTTCTGGTATCTTCACATGGTGAGGAACAGAGAGAGAGGAAGCAAGCTCTCCCATGTCTCTTCTTAGAAGAGCACTAATCCCAATCATGAGGGCTCCACCCTCGTGACCTAATTACTTCCCAAATGGCCCCATCTTCAATGCCATCACCATGGGAATTAGGCTTCAACATACGAATTTTTGAGGGACACAAATATTCAGTCCACTGCACTTTATCTCATTGGTAATGGGAATTACATTTATAACAGCAGCTAAAACTTCGAGTTTCACCTTTGCAGGCCGAGGTCCCCTAGGGGTGCCAGGCTAGAATGGACCTACGCTGCTAACAGAGATAACTTGTTACTGAGGCTGAATTTTGGCCTACTGATGTGGATTTTAATGAAGTCGGCCTTATATATGTCTTTTCTTCCCATTTTACAGAATTAATGTATTTATCCAGCTTTATTGAAGTATGATTAACAAATAAAAATTATATATATTTAAGGTGTACAGTGTGATATTTTGCTGTGTGTATACTTGTGAAATAAGCAGCACAATCAAGCTAATTAATATATGTATCACGTCAAAGAGCTATCATTATTTTTGCGCTAAGGGCACTTGAGATCTACTCCTTAGCAAATTTCAAGTGTGCAACACATTATTGGCTATATTCACCATGCTGTACATTAGATCCCCAGAATTTATTCATCTTATAAGTGAAAGTTTGTGCACTTTGGTCAGTATCTCCCCTCACCCATCCTCCAGTCTCTGGTAACCACTATTCTATGCTGTTACTATGAGTTCAATTTTTAAAAAAATATTTCATATATAAATGAGATTGTGTGATATTTGTTTTTCTGCCTCTAGCTTCTTTCGCTTAAGATGATGACCTCAATGTTAATCCATGTTGTTGCAAATATCAGAATTTCCTTCTTATTTAAGGCTGAATAATATTCCATTATATATGTGTATATATTGTTATATATCACATACCTTATATATAAACATTATATATATAAACTACTTAAGTGTCTGTTGACAGATTAACGGATGAGGACAATGTGGTACATAAGAAATGTGGTATAAGAAGAAAATACACCACCTTTTCTTTTATCCATTAATCTGTCAACAGACAAGTTGTTTATATATCTTGGCTACTGTGAGTAACGCTGCAATAAACCTAGGAGGGCAGATATTTCTTCTATACTCAGAAGGAGGATTGCTGGATCATATGGTAGTTCTGCTTTTAATTTTGTAAGGAACTTCAATACAGTTTTCCGTAATGATTGTACCAATTAACATTCGCACCAATGGGGTGTAACATTCACACCAACGGGGTGTGACATGCTTGTCAATACTTGTTCTCTGTTGTTTTTTTTTTTTTAAGATTTTATTTATTTATGTGACAGAGAGAGACAGCCAGCGAGAGAGGGAACACAGCAGGGGAAGTGGGAGAGAAAGAAGCAGGCTCCCAGTGGAGAAGCCCGATGTGGGACTCGATCCCGGCACGCTGGGATCACGCCCTGAGCCGAAGGCAGACGCTTAATGACTGAGCCACCCAGGCGCCCCAATACTTGTTCTCTGTTGACATTTCGATAAGAGCTGTCCTAAGAGCTATGAGGTAATATCTCATTGAGGTTTGTATTTGCATTTCTCAGATGATTAGTGATGTTGAGCATCTTTTCATGTATGTGTTGGCCATTTGTATGTCCCCTTTGGAAAAATGTCTATTCAGGTTTTTTGCCTACTTTTATCTGGTTGTTTGTTTTTTTGGCTTTTGAGTTGTATTGAGTTTGTATATATTTTGGATATTAACCTCTTGTTGGATATGTGGTTTGCAAATGTTTTCTCCCATTCCATAAGTTGCCTTTCCATTTTGTTGGTAGTTTCCTTTGCTGTGCAGAAGCTTTAAGTTTGATGTGGTCCTGCTTGTTTTCACTTTTGTTGCTCATGTTTTTGGTGTCAAATCCAAAAAAATTATTGCCAAGACTGATGTCAAGAAGCTTTTTCACTACGTTTTCTTTTAGAAGTTTTATGGCTTCCGGTCTTACATTTAAGTCTTTAATCAATTTGGAGCTGTTTTTTGTGTGTGGTGTAAGATAAAGGTTCATTTTCATTATTTTGCATGTAGATGTTCAGTTAGTTCAACACCGTTTGTTGAAGAAGCTATGCTTTTCCTATTGTGTATTCTTGTGCCCTTGTCATAGATTAATTGACGGTAGATGCAGGAGTTTATTTCTGGACTCTCTATTTTGTTCCACTGGTCCATATGTCTATTTTTATGGCAGTATCATACCGTTCTGATTACTGTAGCTTGTAATATAATTTGAAATCAGCAAGTGTGAGACCTCCGGTTTTGTTCTTTCTCAGGATTGCTCTGGCAATTTGGGGTCTTTTGTGGTTCCCTATGAATTTTAGGATTGCTTTTTCTATCTCTGTGAAAAACACCATTAGAATTTCGATAGGGATTGTATTGAGTCTATAGATCAGTTTGGGTAGAATGGACATTTTAACAATATTAATTCTTCTGATGCATGAACGTGGAATATTTTTTCTATTTATTTGTGTCTTCTTCAATTTCTTTCATTAATGTTTTATAGTTCCAGTGAACTAATCTTTCTCCTCCTTGGTTAAATGTATTTCTAAGTATTTTATTCTTTTTGGTGCTATTATAAATGGAATTTTCTTCATTTATTTGTTGGATAGTTTGTTGCTAGTATATAGAACTGCTACTAGTTTTTGTAATTTGATTTTGTATCATGAAACTTCACTGAATTCCTTTATTAGTTTTAAAAGTTTTTTAGGGGACTCTTTCACGTTTCTATAGAGAAGATTATGTCATCTGCAAACAGAGATAATTTTACTTCTTCCTTTCTGATTTGGATGTATTTTTTTTCTCACCCAATTGCTCTGGCTAGGACTTCCAGTACTACGTTGAGTAGAAGTGGTGAAAATGGGCACCCTGATCTTGTTCCTGATCTTCTAGGAAAAGATTTCTGCTTTTGAGTATGATGTTAGCCGTGGGCTTGTCAGATATGGCCTTTATTTTGTTGAGGTACATTCTTTCCCATACATAATTTGAGAATTTTTGTCATGAAAGGATGTTGAATTTTGTCAAATAATTTTTCTGCGTCTTTCAGAATGATCATGTAACTTTTATCTTTCATTCTGTTAATATGATGTATCATATTTATTGATGTGTATATGTTGAATCATTCTTGGATCCCTGGGATAAATTTCACTTGCTCATGGTGTATGATCCTTTTAATGTGCTATTGAATTCAGTTTGCTAGTATTTTTGTGGACAATTTTTGCATCTATGTCCATCAGGTATATTGGCCTATAATTTTCTTTTCTTGTGGTATACTTGTCTGGCTTTGGTTTGAGGGTAATTCTGGCCTTGTAAAATAAGTCTGGGAGTGTTCCTTTATCTTCAGTTTTGGGGAAGAGTTTGAGAAGGATTGATATATATTTGCTAGGTAGAATTCATCACTGAAGGACTCTGGTCTTAGATTTTTCTTTGCTGGGAAATTTTTGACTACTGATTCAATCTCTTTACTTATTATTGTTCTGTTTAGGTTTTCTATTTCTTCATAATTCAGTCTTGGTGCATTGCATGTGTCTAGGAGTTTATCCATTTCTTCTAGGTTACCCAATTTGTTGGTGTATACTAGTTTGCCTTATGGTCCTTTTTATTTCTGTGGTATTAACTATAATTATTTGACCTGTCTGGAAGTTCTCTGAAAACACCCAGTCACAGAATTTATTTTTATTTGACCCGACTCAGAACTTGGTCACTGAGAGCAGCTTTTAATCCAGGGACATTTATTAAAAAAATCAAATTGGAAAGTAGCCAAATGTCCATCAACTGATAAGCAGATCAGTAAAATGTGACACATCCATAAATCAAATATTGGTTGGTAATAAAAAGGGATGAAGTAATGATACATGTTCCAACACTGAATACACTTTGCTATGTGAAAAAGTCAGATACAAAAGGCTACATAATGTCTGATTATATTTAAATGCAATGTCCAGAAGAGGCAAATTCGTACAGAAAGAAAGTAATTTAGTGGTTGCCATGGGCTGAGGGTGGCAGCAAGATAGGGAGTGACTACCAATGTGTGTGGGATTTCTTTCTGGGGTGCTAAAAATATTCTGAAATTAGATAGTGACAATGCTTGCACAACTCTGTAAGTATACTAAAACTCACTGCATGGTACACTTTAATACAGTGTATTTGATTGCACGTGAATCATATCTCAACAAAGCTGTTATTAAAATAATAAAGAATAAACAAAAATATATAGGCCAAATAATAATAACAAAGGACCTGCAGGGAAAATTGCATTCATATATCCTTTCATAACAGGCACTTTTCATGAGCCATGTTGTATTTCCCTGGTAGTGAGATCGAGTATCTTTTCATATGTTTATTTTATTTTTAATATTCCTCTCGTTTGAATTGTCTGTCTTTAATTTTCGACTGCTTTTCCTTTGGTTGTTTGACTTTTTCTGATTCATTTGTACATGCTCTTCATATATTCTGTATACTAATTTTTCAGACACATATATTGCAAATATCCTTTCTCAGTCTATTGTTTTTCTGTATTTATAGGCTTTTTTGATGTACATTCCTTTAAATGTCAAATTTTACCAATCTTCTGGTTTGTGCTTTAAGAAACTCATCCCTACCCTTAGGTCATGTAGATATTTGTCCTCTATTCTTCATTTGTTCTTCAAGGTCCACATATATATTAAAATTGGACTTTTTCTGTACTTAAAAACCCCTTTGTGACAGTGTGTCCCTATAAACAGAGCTTTTTTTTTTTTAAAGATTTTATTTATTTATTTGACAGAGATAGAGACAGCCAGCAAGAGAGGGAACACAAGCAGGGGGAGTGGGAGAGGAAGAAGCAGGCTCATAGTGGAGGAGCCTGATGTGGGGCTTGATCCCATAACGCCGGGATCACACCCTGAGCCGAAGGCAGACGCTTAACCGCTGTGCCACCCAGGCGCCCCTATAAACAGAGCTCTTGAGCTGCCACCTCTTTTCTCTTTTTCTCAGCTCAGTCAGGTCACTGACCCTAAATTGGAAAGTCCACATCTAACTCTCTTAGGTTGGTTCATCTTGACCACCATACACAGAGAGCAGCTGTAAAATAGGACCAGACTTTGCGAGGCAGAAAAAATGGAGGTACTCGAGGTCTTTCTTCCTTTTTAACTCCTCCTGAGCTAATCCTTCAGGCCGACTCACTTAAAACTCGACACCAAAGCAAGCTGCACTTGGAAACCTCAGAGTACCTCTGAATCTCAACAGCTTCTTTTCAATGCTTTGCTTTTAAGATCGTTATAATTATATGCCAATATAATTGAATTTTGAATAATTATATGCCAACATGATTGAATTTTGAGTGAAACCACCAAGCCATTGTGACACTGGCAGAGAATATGGTGGGAGATAGTTTTCCTCAGGGACAGTTCATTTTTCTTCCTTTGCTTTGATGCTTTCAATGGGAGTGCTTCTGCTAACTGTCTTTGAAAACTTTTAATTTACATGTTTTTGGTAACACTGAAATAGTACACATGTTAATGGAGAGAATGGGCAGGAAGACTCTGTAGAATCTTAAGACTGTGAAGAAGCTGAAGGAAGCACCTTTCAGAATGATAGTAGATACATTTTTAAACATTTGGGAAAAAATTCACTTTTATTTGCTGATGTATTCTATAGATCAAGAATGGTAACCGATTTGTCTATCAAAGCTCACTGATCCACAGGCAGGGAAAAAATCAATTCAGGACTGTATATGTAAAAATGCAAGTTGAACTTTCATTTAAAAAGAAAATGATAAAATTACCCATTAACCTAACAATAACAGAGAACACACATTTTTATGCAAACAGTGCAACTTCTGCTAAAAACATGCTTCCGTTCCACGTTATTGCTAGCACATTTCTTACATCTAATAAAGACTTAAATTTGTCTGTTGCTTTAGAATGTATAAGACATTGTCATATACGTTTATATTTGATTTTCAAAATAAGCCTATGATATAGATAAGTGTTTTATTCTCATTTTCCTCATAAATAAAGTGAGATTCAGAGGGAATACACAATTTGTCTAAAGTTAGAGGGTGGCAGAACTGGAATTCCTACCTCAGTCTGTTAAGGGGTACCAAGAGGAAAGGAGGATTGCAGAACAATAGCAGTGAAGATAAATAAAGAGCCAGATAAAAGGCATATCTGGAGATACTTGGACAACAAAGGAAATGAAACAGAACGATGGACTTACATCCTTGACTTAGAGATATTCTGACATATATTTACCCTACTTTTGTAAGTTTTCAGTGGAATTAAGGGGCTGCACCATTTTACAATGCAATTAGCAATTTCTTCACATACTCGCTGAAACTTGGTATTACGTCTTTTTGTTTACAGTCATTATCCTGTGGGTAAAATGGTATCTCATTGTGCATATGATTTGCATTCTCCAGTTGGTTAATGGTGTGGCTTATCTTCTCATGCGCTTATTGATCATTTGTATACCTTCTTTGGAGAAATGTCTATTCAGACCTTTTGGCATTTTTTAGTTGAGTTATTTATCTTTTTATTGAATTTTCAACGTTTAATTTATTTTTCCTTTGCTTGAGCTTTTGGTGTCATATTTGGAAAATCTTTGCCAAGTGCACAGTTATGACTATTTACATCTGTGTTTTCTGGTAAGAATTTTTTAATTTTTAAAATTGTATTTATTTGAGAGAAGAGAGAGAGCACAAGTGGGGGGGCAGAGGGAGAGAAAGAAGCAGACCCCCTGCTGAGCAGGGAGCCAATGTCAGACTCAATCCTAGGACTCCAAGATCATGACCTGAGCCAAAAACATATGCTTAACTGACTGAGCCACCCAGGTGCCCCTCTGGTAAGAATTTTATAGTTTCATCTCCTTACATCTTTGGTTTTGATGGATTGTTAATTACTGTTTGTATGGTTCATTTTTTTGCATGTGGACATCCAATTGGACCAGCATCATTTGTTGAAAGATGATTCTTTCATCATTGAGGTATTTTGGCACTCTTGTCAAAAAACCAATTGACCACAAAAGTAAGGGTTTATTTCTTGGCTCTCAATTCTGTTTCATTGACTTAATATTTATCTTTATGCCAGTACCATACTGTCTTGATTACTATAGCTTTGTAGTAAGTTTTGACATCAGAAAGTGTAAGTCCTCCAGCTTTGTTCTTTCTCAAGATATTTTTGGCTATTTTGAGCCCTAGAATTTCCATATGAACTTTAGGATCAGCTTTTTAATTTCCGCAAGGAAGGGAGGTGGGGTTTTGATAGGGATTTTATTGCCGCCGTAGATGAAGTTAGGTAGTACTGCCATCTTAACAATATTAAGCATTCCAGTCCATTAATATAGGATGTCTTTTTAGTTCTTTAGGTATTTTTAAATTTCTTTCAAAAATGTCTGTATTTTCAAGGCTCATCTGTATTGAAACATGTACTAGAACTTTATTCTTTCCTTTATGGTTGAAAAATATTTTATTGTTGCACCACAGGAACACCACATTCTGTTTATCTAATCATCTACTGGTGACTACTCAGGTTGTTTCCATCTTTTGGCTATAGCGAACAATACCGCTACGAACACTGACATACAAACGTTTGTTTGAGTCCTGATTTCCATTCTTTTGGGTATATACCTAGTAGGGGCATTGCTAGGTCATATGGTAATTCTATGTTTAGATTTTTGAGGAAAAACCAAACTGTTTTCCACAGTGGTTGCACCATCTTACATCCCTACCAGTAATGTATAAAGGTTCCAATTTCTCCATATCCTTGCCAATATCTGTTATTTTCTGTAATTTTTATTGCAGTCATCCTAGTAAGTGTGAAGTAGGATCTCATTGTGGTTTTGATCTGCATTTCTCTAATAACTAAACCTACCGAGTATCTTTTCTTAACCGTTTGAATGTTTTCTCTGGAGAAATGTCTAAGTTTTTCCCCCATTTTTTTATCTGGGTTTTTTGGGTTTTTTGTCGAGTTGTAGAAGTTTGTTATGGGTTCTGATAATCTTTTGTGAGATATATGATTTGCATATATTTTCCCATTCTGTGCATTTGTTTTCTCACTTTCTTTATAATATCCTTTGATATAGAAAAGTTTTTAATTTTGATGAAGCCCAGTTTATCTATTTCTTTTCTTTTGTTGCTCATGTTTTTGAGGTCATATCTAAAAATTCCTTGCCCAGGGCGCCTGGGTGGCTCAGTCGTTAAGTGTCTGCTTTCGGCTCAGGTCATGATCCCAGCATCCTGGGATTGAGCCGGGAATCTTCTTCTTCCCCTCCCACTCCCCCTGCTTGTGTTCCCTCTCTCGCTGGCTCTCTCTCTCTCTGTGTCAAATAAATAAATAAAATCTTTAAAAAAAATAAAAATTCCTTGCCCAATCCAAGTTCATGAATTTTCATCCCCATGTTTGCTTCTAAGACTTTCATGGTCTCAGTTTTGCATTTTCATTTGAGTTAATTTTTATATTTGGTGTGAAATAGGGGTCCAAAATCATTCTTTTGCATGTGGACATCTAGTTGTAAAGAGACTGTTCTTTCCCCATTGAGTGGATGTGGCAACCTTGTCAAAAGCTAATTGGCCGTAGATGTACAGGTTTATTTCTGTACCCCCTATTCTATTCCATTTGTCTGTATGTCTATCCTTATGCCAGCAACACACAGTTTTGATTATTATAGCTTTGTAGCTTTTAATTTGAGAAGTGTAAGTCCTCTGACTTTATTCTTCTTTTTACATATTGTTTTGGTTTTTCAAGGCCCCTTGGAATTCCATATGAATTTGAAGATCATCTTTTCCATTTATACAAAAAAGCTATTGGGTTTATTTTATTCATTTATTTGACAAAAGAGAGAGAGCACAAGCAGGGGGAGTGGCAGGCAGAAGGAGAGGCAGAAACAGGCTCCCCACTGAGCAAGGAGCCTGATGCGTGGCTTGATCCCAGGACCTCGGAATCATGACAAAAGCTGAAGGCAGACGAGCCAAAGGCAGATGTTTAACCAACTGAGCCACCCAGCTACCCCTGGCTCTTGGGGTTTTGATAGGGATTGTGTTGAACCTGCTGTTAGTTTGCTTTGGGTAGTATGGATATGTGAACAATATTAAGTCTTTCTACCCTAATCCAGTATTATTGGCCTGCCATGCGTGGGTTAGAGTTTCTGCCCATGACTGGGGGTTGCTTAAAGTGTGGGAGCCCCCAAGCTCTCAGCGACGCTTACCAGATTTAGCCTCTTCAACTCAGAGTTGGAGAGGGTGAGGAATGCTGGTGGCCTGCTTCTCCTGGGGGCATACTGTGAGCACTTGACTGGGAGCTGTGAGGAGACGGAACCCCATCTTCTTGGCCACACTTTCTCTGTGTAGAGCTTCTGCCAGGCAGATCTGGGAAAGGGGATGAAGGCAGTGGGTTGTGGTTCAAGTGCAACAGACTCTCACTGATCTCATGGGTATTTGATAGATGCTCTTGAATGAGTGCTTCTTCGTTTGACGTACACCCTCGGTACAATTTCCGAGACGAAATGATAGTTTTTTTGTTTTTTTGTTTTTTTTTTTTTTAAAGATTTTATTTATTTATGTGACAGAGAGACAGCCAGCGAGAGAGGGAACACAGCAGGGGGAGTGGGAGAGGAAGAAGCAGGCTCATAGCGGAAGAGCCTGATGTGGGACTCGATCCCGGATCGCCAGGATCACGCCCTGAGCCGAAGGCAGACGCTTTAATGACTGCGCTACCCAGGCGCCCCGAAATGATAGTTTTTTAACAAGGATGCTTTTTTTGTTTTGTTTTTTTCTTTTTTTGCTTGCCAGTTATGTTTTTAACCCCCACATGCTGGAATTCTGGAACTAGAAGTGTCGCCTTATGCTTTTAATGTTTGGTTTCTGTGTTAGTTTCTCCCATTCCTTTCATGACATTGGTAATTTGTTGTTTCTTTTTTTCCCCTTGCTCAGACTAAAGTATATAAATTTATTATTCCTTTAAAGATTGAACTTTAGATTTTGTTGATTTCCTCTCTCGCATATACTTTTTCTATTTTATTCATCTCTGTTCTTATCTTTACTATTTATTTCTTTCTATTTTCTTTTATGATTAATTTAGTGCTTTTGAGATGCATCTTGAGATGGTAACTTAGATAACTAAAGTTCAGTCTTTCTTCTTTTCTAATGTACACATTTAAAGCTGTATATTTCTGGTGTGCCTGACTGGCTGGGTCGGTAGAGCATGTGACTCTTGATCTCAGGGTCGTGGGCTTGAGCCCTGTGCTGGGTGTAGAGATTACTCAAAAATAAAATCTTAAGAAAATAAAGCTATATATTTCTTTCTAAACACTGCTTTAGCTGCATACCTCAAACTTGTTCCCATATTTTTATTATCCTTCTACTTAAAATATTTTCTAATTTCCATTCTGACTCTTTTTTGACCCATGAGATATTATTTAGAAGCGTATTCCTTAATTTCCAAACATTTGGTAATATTCTAGTTAAATTTTTGTTGTTTTTACTCTAATTGCACTGTGTTCAAAGAATACATTCTGAATGATTTCAAGCACTTTGCATTTGCTGAGGTTCATTTTACAATCACATTTGTTCGACTTCAGAAAACAGTTCATGTGTACTTAAAACAATGCACATTTGACCCTTGAGCAGTGTGGGGGTTAGGGGTGCCAACCCCACACACAGTCAAAAATCTGCATATAACTTTTGAGTTTCCACTTAACTACTGATAGCCTACTGTTGGCTGGAAGCCTTACCAATAACAGAAACAGTTGATTAACACATATTTTCTATGTTATATGTATTGTATACTGTATTCTTATGATAAAGTAAGCTAGAGTAAAGTGGTGTTATTAAGACAATTATAAGGAAGAGAAACTACACTTGTAGTACTAGACTGTAAAAACCCCATGTATAAGTGGACCCATGTAGTTTAAGCCCATGTTGTTCAAGGGTCAACTGTACATTCTATTGTAGTTTTTATATAGTGTAAATTAATTTCTTCTCACATAAAATCTACAAGGTCAAATTTGTTAATTGTGTTTTTTAGGTTTTCGATACCTTTATAGATTTTTTCCCTGCTTGTTCCATTGAGCTCTTTTGAGAGATTTATTATTGTATTCAAAATATTCCACAATGATGTTTGTGAATTTGTCCATTTTTCGTCCTTATTTTGTCAATGTTTGTGTTTTGTATTTTGAAACTCTGTTACAAGGTATATAAAGAATAAACCATCTGTACAAATTGAGGGAACAGTGCTCAAAGATTGCCCTGACTTCAGACACTAGCCCCAAGTTCAGGAATGCTGAGGCCTAGGAATTTGGGGGTTCCCATGACCTTTCTCAGCTTTAATATTCAGTAGAATGACTCACAGAACTCACACAAATACCATACGTATGATTACAGTTTTGTTAGAGCCAAAGGATACTAGTCAGAACCAGTCAAAGGAAGAGAGAGAGAGGGCGAAGCCTGAGAGGGTTTCCCTTGTGAAGATTCCATCTTCCTCAGGAGCATGTTACCCTATTGGCATCAATGTGTGACAATATTCAAAGAATACTGCTAGCCAGGGGAGCTGACTTGAGCTTTTGGTGGCTGAGCTTTCTAACAGGGCTTGATCACATCCTACGTGCTCAAAGGATTGCATCTTGGGAAATCTTTCATTTGTGGGCAAACTGGGATGGTTGGTTATCCTACTGAGACCTGCCTGATCTCAGGTTCTTTTTTTTTTTAAGATTTTATTTATTTATTTGAGAGAGAGAGAATGAGAGAGAGAGCATGAGAGGGGGGAGAGGCAGAAGCAGACTCCCAGCTGAGCAGGGAGCCCGATGTGCGTTGGGTCTCGATCCTGGGACCCCAAGATCATGACCTGAGGTAAAGGAAGTCGCTTAACCAACTGAGCCACCCAGACACCCTGATCTCAGGTTCTTAATTATGGTATTATATTGCTTCTCCAAAAGTGATATAATATTCAAATATTCAAATATTTGTTGTCATTCAGTATGATTTGCAGGGTCTTGCCAAGTCATTTGGCGTTTCTCTGTGTGCTTGAGTAAAAAAAGCCAAGACTGTTGGATAAAAGTTACAAGATGTGGTGTTGTTTCAATAAGAGAAGGAACTTTGTAACAGCCCGTTCAGTCCAAATATAGGGTGACTTGACTCAAAGTGTTATACTCTGTCTTGCCAGTGCAAGATACTAAATATACTTTTGTGAAATTTTAATTTTATTTGCTTCAGCATATTGCTGAAATCTTTGAATGTTGTTTTCCGTTCAGGTTCTGTGATACAGCATTTTAGATATACCTTCCAAATTCATAATAATCCTTGTAGGCCTTCACCCGAGTCATTGACATCTAAGCAGTACGTCTGATCATCTATTTATAACCCTGCCTCACACATTTTGAAGCATCTTGCAATGAAAAAAACATGCACTAGCATGTTAGTACATAAATATGGAATCTTTAAATACTACAGTGAAGAGAATTCTGCATGGGACTAAAATAACATTGGCTAAATAGTAAGCTTTCATCTGGATTCACTTAATTGAAGGCTATCACATAGAATGTCTAGAAGAATGGATCTTGCTTCAATCTTCTATAAATAGAACTTTTCCACGGTGTTTTAAAAATAGGAACTTTATAGCGCTGGGTGTGAGACTGTATTAAAGAGGGAGGGCCTGACCCTGCTAGATGGCAATAGGGACATGCTTTAGAGACCAGACAGTTTGGTTGTATTATACTGTTGACAAATAGGAATTTTCTCAGCAGATATTATTTTCTCTACATTTAACTTTCAACCAAACAGATCACTATTATGTAAGGGCTACTAAAGCAACATTTATGATTGGTACTTCGGAGGTTGACAAATTGTGTTAACCTGTGGTTTTTAATTTGGGTGGCAATGATATAACAATAGCGTAATAGAGTCCCACTGCCTGAATTCAAGTGGCAGTTCTGACACTTAGGAGCTGATGGCCTTGGGACATTAACTTCACATTTTTCTGTCGTAGTCATCTCACTTGTAATCTAGAAATGGGGAGAGTGATAGTGATGGTAATAAAAAGCACCCCACATCAAGAGGCTGTTGTAAAGATTAAATAAGTTGATGTATCAGAAACAATAATTCTCAGCCTCAGCTGCATGTTGCAATCACCTGGTGAGCTTAAAAACTGCTAATGCTTGGACTGACATCACCCTCCAATATTCTAATTTAATTGGTTTCCATCGAGGCCTGGTCATCTGGAATTTCAGAGCTCCCCAGATGATTCTAATTAGTAGTCAAGGTTAAAAATCCCAGATCCAAAGTGATTGTGAGAGCACCTGGCAAATATCATGCATTTGGTAGGTGTGAGTTATTATCGGTCTTCAGAAGGTGGGGTGATAGCTTTCTTAAATTTTCATAAACGAAATTGGAAAGTTATCTGTGAATGAAAACTACCTTTCGCATGTTCTTGTCAACATAACTTCCCTTTCTCAATAGCATCATAGATTTAAGATTTTGTTTTGTTTTGTTTACACAATTTATTCCCACTGTGGTCTACTCTTCTTTACCCTGGCAGGGAAAAGCAAGCTGTAATCCAACAATACTGACCGGATGCATACAGATAAGTGTGCAATTTGTTCCAGATTTACTCTGTAAACTGTCTTTTAAAAGTATTAAACTGAGAAGTTCTTTTTTTTCTTATCCCATTCTGATTTACACAGCAAGCCCTAGATGACGGATTTATAGGGAAATCAACCTCCCCGTCCATAGAGAGAGTCCATGTGCAAGGTCTTGATAACCTCCCACCCACCACAACATTGAAGTCATCTGATCATTATCTTATAATTTACAAAGAGTTTATAGAGATTAAAGGATTTTCAAACTGTAGTCAGATCTTTAAAAACAGCATGGTACTTAGGAGAAGACAAGAGCCCTAAATTATATTTCTTATTTAGGACACAAATCTCGACTCAGAAAGAAAAGATTCTTCCTATATGAGTCCATGATGTCCTTCCTTAGTGCCTGGTCCTCTATTAACATATTTTCTTCTGGGGGTTCCTGGCTGGCTCAGCTGGTAGAGCTATGTAACTCTTGATCTCAGGGTTGTGAGTTCCAGCTCCACCATCAGTGTTTAAAGTTTACTTGGAAAAAAAAAAAAAGCTCAAACATATTTTCTTCTTATATGTAGAAAGTAAAATGTCTAAAAGCCTTGAAAATGGGGATGCTTATTATAAAATACAGGTCTCTTTCAAATATCTGATACTAAAACTCAGAGGAAGAGCTTACACATTAAAATTTTTATGTTTTCAGGCCCAATTTAGCCACATTCCAGGACTAAGATCTCAGCCATTAGAAGATATAAAAAAGGGCCTCTACCTTGTCTAGAAGGTACGACTATGAACTTTTTTTTAGTCTTAATTGAAACTGTAGCTGCAGGTTGAATAAGATGACCTGAAATTGGCAAATCTATTCCATTCACGTGGATGAACGCTGTGCTCAGGCAATTTTTTGTATTATAAGTGTCAGAAGGTTTTTAGATCTAAATTATCTGCAACGAGGTAGGGATAGCTAGAGATTTAATCAAATAAGGATAGTTACCCTAAATCAATGATTCTCAGTTATAGACGTCTTGCTACAGATATCTGGAGCCCTTCCCCGTTCATACTAAATCAGAATCTCTGGAGGTGGACAAGAATAAATATATTTTAAAAAATCCCGAATGTGATTTGTATGAGCTACAGCTGGAAAGAGTTGAATTAGATATTATCCAGGGATAAATTCTCAGCAGGAGATAAAATGTTTACTTCAACTGCGGTAAGTACAGAACCTCGCAGGACAGTGCAAGTGACCTCCCTCCGGGGTGAAATTGATCCATTAATTAACACTCTCCAGCATGTTAATTTAACTAACTGAACTTACCTGGTCATATTATTTGACTCATATTTTTCCATTTAATTCATGAAACTATTAAGAATTATTTTGCAAAAAACCCCTTAAAACAATAAAAGAAGAAATATTTTGCCAAATGCATTTGAAAGCCCAGATACATATTTGTTGATATTAGGTTAGCAACCTTATTTTAAAAGGAAGTGATGTTATCTGAAACTTACTTTCACACGGTTCAGAAAAAGGAGAAAACTTTACATATGTACAGACTATATTTGTGTGTGTGTGTGTGTGTGTATACACATTTGTGTATATATAGTAGTTCCCCCCCTTATCTCTGAGGGATAGATTCCAAGATCCCCCCCCCCACCTCGTGGATGCCTGAAACCACGACTAGTACCGAACTGTTTTTATACTGTTTTTTAAAACTATGTTTTATACTATGTGTACTGTGTTACTATGTTTTTACATACCTATGATGATGTTTAATTTGTAAGTTGGGCATAGTGAGAGATAAATAACAGTAACTAATAATAAAATAGAACAAAGATAACAACAAACTATAAGGAAAGCTATGTGAACGTGGTCCCTGTCTCAGAATATCTTGTACTGTACTCACCTTTCTCCTTCCTGGGATGATGGGCGGTGATACAATGCCTACGTGATGAGCAGTGAGGGGGGAATGGTAGACCTAGACCTTGCTACGCAGCGTCAGGCTGCTATGGACTTTCTGATTCTATGTTGGAAGGAGGATCATCTGCTTCTGGGCTGCTGTTGATTGAAACCATGGAAAGCAAAACCATGGATAAAAGGGATTAATGGAGAGAGAGGGAGGGAGAGAGAGAGGGAGAAGGGAAGAGGGGAGGAGGGGGAGGGGGAATGGAAGGGCAGGAGGGAATGGGGAGGGAGAGAGGGCTAGTGCAAATGTGGCAAAATTTTAACTTTCGGAGAAGCTAAGTCAAGTTTAAATGTATGTTCATTGAACTTATTCTTCCAACTTTTCTAGAACTGTAATTTTTCAAAAGAAAAAAGTTGGGAAATAGAAAGTGAGGACACTGTAGTGGGGTTAGCTGCTGCTAAATCCATGCTCGTTCCTCGTGAATACTACTTTGAAGGGTTTGAAAATCAGTCTGTTAATAACTGTTCTGTAACCCAACTTTTCTCCGGTTTTGAAAATTTATATTTCTTGTCCTTTATTTTATTTGTTGGGTACTAATCTTTACCAGGCACCATGCTGGATGTACAGTGATAAATAAAAGAAAAATCCCTATTTTACTATCTTAGTGACCTGTATAATCTCTGTCATTTATCTTAATTTCTCCAAAACCATACCATTTACACTTCCTTAAGTAAAACCCCACACTGTTCCACTCCAATACTCCAATGTTATGACTGGGGCATCCTCATCAACTTAGGGTATCCTTCCGCCCCATTTCTCCTTGTTGAAGTCGTAGTCATTTTGAAAGTCCAGATTAAATAAGACATTCATGATAAACCCTCTTGAGATTTTATGGGAGGAATTGATATCTCTCTCCCCTGACTCAAAACTAGCAATTTTAACCTATTATATGTTACACATTGCTTTGTAGTGTTGAAAATATCTCAATCAGATTATGAACCCTAGAGGGAAGAGACTGTTTTATTCATCTTCTGTATTGCCGAACAGATTTCAGTAGCATGCCTGGTACGTGTATGCTTGTTCAATCAAATTAAGAGATTTCCAGAATAGTCCTATGTTTATATCCATAAGATTTTTGTCACATTGAGATGGAATTCTTCTGAATCCCTGCATTTCGCTAAATTTATTTTTATATATATTTGTTTTTATTTTCTATCAAGTAACCTCTACACTCCACGTGGGGCTCGAACTCACAACCCTGAGATCAAGAGTTGCATGCCCTACTGACTGAGCCAGCCAGGGGCCCCCACTTTATCCAATTTAAAGTAGCACAGAGTCCTCTTACTATGTATCTTAGAATGCCCTTTCAACCACATTTTTCTCTTTCAAGTTGAAGGCTCTTCTCTTTGATGGAAAAGGAAGGAGAGAAGTGGAGTCACATTGCTTAATATTATACCGTTTGCTCTAAGCAGTTACCTTGCTGATTTTCGTTCTTTTTGTCTCAGATGTAGCCGAACAAATTAAAGAGATTCTTTTTGGTCTTTAACATGGTTTTTTGCTTTAGCTCACGCAGATTTAGTTTGTTGATACTGCTTGTGTATGTTTGGGCCATGCTTTTGGTTTTTGTCCGTGGCTATGTGATGTTCTTTGTCTCTTTTGTACAGATCCAGATCCAACAATGTGATTTTACCACCTCCTCCTCCCCTTTCTAACAGCCACAAACACATATCTAAAGACAAAGTGTAGGGGCGCCTGGGTGGCTCAGTCAGTGAAGCGTCTGCCTTCCGCTCAGGTCATGATCCCGGGGTCCTAGGATTGAGCCCCACATTGGGCTCCTTGCTCAGTGGGAAGCCTGCTTCTCCCCTGCCTGCCACTCCCCCTGCTGTGCTTGCTCTCTCCTTCTCTCTGTCTCTGTCAAATAAATAAAATCTTAAAAAAAATTAAATAAAAAAAGAAAGTGATCCCAGATAGATCTGTCTTGTTAGTACCTACAAGATAGCATTAAAGCAAAGTTACAGTGTATTAGCTATGGATACATAACTACATTGTATTGGGGTATGTGGAAGGGGGATGAAATATATTGCCATCATGATGCAAATATGAACGCTGAATAAATGACCGTGTGCTTGGCGTATGTTTCATTTCATTAGGAATAAATAGTAAGTGACAAATTGTGTATCTCATCTGAATCCCCAAAACTAAATGTCACACTTCATAAATGACACCCATTCAGAGAAAATTTGAGAAACCAGGACTGGTACCTACCTAAAAAGACACTTATTTCATGGGGCTACTTTTGTTTCAATACCTTGGATTTTAGCAACAATTAGAAACCGAGTAAAAATCAGTTCTATTTTGGTTTCTCAAAAGCAGCTTCTGTTTTTCTACTGCAGGTTTTAATGTGCCCAGGTGGACGATGGGGAGCCTGGCCTGGATGATCGGGAGCACCCCATCTGTTCACCTTCAATAATGGGGGGGTGCTGTTGGCATGCCATCCAGTCCACCAACAACCGCACTCGAAGAGTTCGTCTTTTCTTCCCGGTCCTGCTACAGGAGGCAGAGAGAAGACAAAAGAAAGCCATGAACATTTCTAGTTGTGCTCCAAGAGGCAATTATTTATATGGAAACAAACAATTCCCCTGGTTCTTTCTGTCTTTTATCCACATTTGATTACTATATCCTTCAAAGCTGAGTGTGGGGGCTAGAAGATCTCGCTTTGAAACATACATTGTTTATTTCAGAGAGGAAGAGAAATATATGTCATGTGTGGAATGCTTGGGAATCTGAGTCCTTGTAAACTGAAGCTAAAAGACCATGACACTTCCAGGCTGGGCCTCTGGTTGGGTAGCTGCTCTCCTGGCTTGCTCTCCTCTCCATCACAAATAGTCTCTTGAGACTTAGAAACATTTCAAGTGTGGCATTACGTGATGAGATTAATAGTAGTAGTAGTAGTAGTAACAATACTCTATTATGAAGCAAATGGAAATTCACCTCAGTATAGTTGGGAGGATGGCATTACTCTATTTTAGGTGAGCAGCCAGGAATTATCTTTACAGGGGAAGACAGAGCTGAGTGGGAAATAAGTTAAAAAAGACAAGAAGTCTCCTGAAAAGCTATCAAAAATGATGCATGCCTTCCAAAACAAAGGTCTTAACTGGTTTTGAGTCTAAGAGGGCCTAGAAAGAGGCATAAGGTAAAGTAAAACTTTTCTTAGAGAGCAACGGGGAGACTACTTGGTATTCGCACGTGGCAAATGTAAGAATGTATAGCTCATGCTTCTAATTCCTATAATATCTCAAAAGGGAAACTGAATGTCGAGACTTTGGAATAATGTGGTATGTGAGCAAGAAACTTTTATTTTTTATTTTTTTTATAATAATTTTTTATTATGTTATGTTAGTCACCATACAGTACATCCCTGGTTTCCGATGTAA
This sequence comes from Ursus maritimus, assembly GCF_017311325.1. Classification (NCBI taxonomy): domain Eukaryota; kingdom Metazoa; phylum Chordata; class Mammalia; order Carnivora; family Ursidae; genus Ursus; species Ursus maritimus. Next base: position 33,206,813 of record NW_024423319.1, on the reverse strand, counting down.
GGCTCGATGATTCATTAGTTGCATATAACACCCAGTGCACCATGCAATACGTGCCCTCCTTACTACCCATCACCGGTCTATCCCATTCCCCCACCCCCCTCCCCTCTGAGGCCCTCAGTTTGTTTCTCAGAGTCCATAGTCTCTCATGCTTCATTCCCCCTTCTGTTTACCCCCCCTTTCTTCTTCCCTTCCTTCTCCAACCGATCTCCCTGCTATTTCTTATGTTCCATAGATGAGAGAAACCATATGATAATTGTCTTTCTCTGCTTGACTTATTTCACTTAGAACAAGAACCTTATTAATGAAAACCTCATGGTGTTTTCAGTAGGTTGTGTTATTGGGAGACATGAGCCTCTAGGGGGCACAACAAAGCCACTGAGAATTCCTCATAGCTTTTTGCAATTCTAACTTCCCATAATTGACGTATATGTAGATCTATGAATGCAGATCACAAATGTGTGCGGCGCTGCTCCAGTGAGTTAGCTACAGAAGCATATCATGTTCGAAAGTAGTTTAGGGTAGGAAAATGGCGAGACTCACCAGCGCGAGAAAGTAAACAATCATAAAATAACAGGAAAGCAGTAAGAAGTTTATAAACTGTTAATCATTCAACAAATATTTATTGAGTACTTGATTTGGCGTAGCCCTGCACTAGTAATAAGGGGGAGGGAAAACCTCAATTTCAGGAGAGCAATCAGAGGACATTGTGGTACGAAGCTTACCTGACACCAGTTTTAGATGAAAAGGATCTAAAGACAGAAAGTAGTGCCTTGAAATAGTATCTGGAAAGTTGGTTCTGATTTCTAGTTGAGAAAATACTGATGAGCTGTTAAGTGAAAGTAAAATTTGGGATCTTTCTAGGGTACTTCCTGCACCTCACACTGAAGAATGACCCAAATCCGCAGTCTCTTAGCTAAGATTTCTCAAGCGTTCTTTTGCAAGTATTTTAGTTTGATCCAAAGATGTGTTACTTCAGGACAGAGCGAAGCTCTTAGCTGCCTAGCGTTCACAAATATCAATCTTCTAAGGATCATGGGCCCTGGTGAGAATTTGATGAAAACTAGGGACGTTCTTCTGAGAAAATTTAACATTATCTATACATATTTTAATTTTTGTAAGTTTTTCCGGGAATTTCAAGACTCTCAGTCCATCCATGGAACTTCGAAGGGTACCTGAACTTCCTAAGAGAATATCCACTTTATCAGAGGATATTCCAGAGCTCATGATGTACAGATATTAGTTCTGGGACTCAGGGAATCTGCCCACTTAGAAGTTCTTGCATGGATAGGGAGGTCTTTTAATCTTACCAGGAGGGTAGAACTTGCTGATTTCCAAGCAGCCCTAGGCTCAGAAGGATAGAATAACTTTGATTAGTGAGACATACCTTCCAAGATAGTGAGCACAGGCCCACAAATGGCTCCAATGTGATTTCAACTCATATTTAAGAATCTTGATGTACTGAGAAATTTTTGCAGGAAGTTCTGTGATGACTATTAAGGTAACATGGATCCATGTTCAACAGTCACCAAGAGAGGGGGACTTCTTCCAAAAGGTATCTAGGATCTAGGACTTCCTGGAGTATTCAGAGTCTGTTACCTCTTATTCCAGGAAAGAACATCCCCCAGAGACATAAGAAAGTAGAATATATACAGGACCCCTGAAGGCATAGAATATTCTCTATTTGGACGAAGTTGGTTACGTAAGCAGGATGAAGATAATGCCCTGAATATGTAAGACCCCTGAAGGAATAGGCTATTCCTTATGTGGTGAAGTTGGTTTATAACATGCTAAGGTTGAAGTGTCCGTAGATTATCAGAAGGGCAGTTGAAAATATGAATCTGGACTGGGAATACTGGTCAGGGTTGGATATACAGTTTTGTGAGTCACTCATTATTTATCTTTCCCCACTTAGCCATTTCTCCTTTCTTTCCTATTCTTGTTAACGATATCACTATTGATCTGCTGGTCCAAACTGAAAACCTGGAAATATTTTAACACTTTGTCTTCAATTTTCTTACACTTCTACCACTTTCGAAGGATCACTGGTTGCTCTACACTTGGGCCATTACTTTAGTTCAGGCCCTCACCAGTCCAGGCTGTTATAAATAATAGCCCCCTCGCCGATCTATGAATCAAACTCTCTTCCCTACAGGTCAGCCTCACCATGGCAGAGTTATCTTCTTAAAATTAATCTGTGTCATTCCTTTACTTGGAAGGTCTGTTGTTCTGATGAAGGACAGTACTGCGCAATCCACCTAAAGTGAAGAATTCTGAGGTCAAGTAACTTCAGGAATTCTGCGCATTATGTTTTCTTCTAAGAGATTCCTATATTATTATATTCAAGGCTCTGAGAAGTCCTTCTCTTGCAAGTTGATACAGCATTTTCCCACATGTATTTGCTCATGGACTTTTTTCACAGGATGCTTATTAAAACCCTCTCGAGTTAGTGTGAGCTGGAACACATTTTGGGGAATGCTCTCCTATGAGTTAAAATACAAAATAGCTTGGAACATGAAGCCACTTGAAACTTGATCCCCTTATATTGCTAGACATTTTAAAACCACTTACTGCCCCATTCCTTGCGTCCTGGCTTCAACTACAGCGAACTTTTTGCCATTTCTTTACACTCCAGATTATTTTGTTTATTTTCCTTTCACTGCATACATTACAGGAGCAATTGTGAAAATAAATGAAATCGTGACTATCGATTTAGTTTCCCCATCCCCTGTTCATCTACTTAAAGTTGAAAATGCAAAGAAAGAAAGATGAGACACTGAAAAAGTTGAAATTGTGGGGAAAAAACAATGATGATGACACAGTGGAATTTCTGTTTACTTATTCTGAAGGAAAGATGAAAGGAAAGATACAAGAAAAATGGACATTTTGGGGGGAAAACTTACATTTAAAAAGCTTGACGAACATGTTTTCAATGCCTCCTAAGTGCTGAGCCTCATGCTAGACACACAAAAATCTTATAATGCATGTTTTAATCTCATTTTAAAGCTCAGTGAGAGACAGCGAGTACCAAATTTAACTTCAAAAGCAGACCTGTTTGACTTTTTCCATGACACTGCACAAGGGAGTGGGAAATAAAAAATAAATAATAGGGGAGACATTATGGATTAGCATATTACTAACAATCATAATAAAACAATTTGATAACATTTATTGAGTGCTTACTAGGACCCAGGCCATGTTCCAAGAGACGAGGCTACGGAAGTTCTTTCTTTTCTTTTCTTTTTTTTTTTTTTATGATTTTTTATTATATTATGTTAGTCACCATACAGTACATCCCCGGTTTCCGATGTAAGGCTCGATGATTCATTAGTTGTGCATAACACCCAGTGCACCATGCAATACGTGCCCTCCTTACTACCCATCACTGGTCTATCCCATTCCCCCACCCCCCTCCCCTCTGAGGTCCTCAGTTTGTTTCTCATAGTCCATAGTCTCTCATGCTTCATTCCCCCTTCTGATTACCCCCTTTTCTTTATCCCTTTCTTCCCCTACCGATCATCCTAGTTCTTATGTTCCATAGATGAGAGAAATCATATGATAGTTGTCTTTCTCTGCTTGACTTATTTCACTTAGCATTATCTCCTCCAGTGCCGTCCATGTTGCAGCAAATGTTGAGAACTCGTTCTTTCTGATAGCTGAGTAATATTCCATTGTATATATGGACCACAACTTCTTAATCCAGTCATCTGTTGAAGGGCATCTCGGCTCCTTCCACGATTTAGCTATTGTGGACATTACTGCTATGAACATTGGGGTGCATATGGCCCTTCTCTTCACTACGTCTGTATCTTTGGGGTAAATACCCAGTAGTGCAATGGCTGGATCATAGGGTAGCTCAATTTTTAACTTTTTAAGGGACCTCCACACTGTTTTCCAGAGTGGCTGTACCAACTCGCATTCCCACCAACAATGTAGGAGGCATCCCCTTTCTCCACATCCTCTCCAACAATTGTTGTTTCTTGCCTTGTCTATTTTTGCCATTTTAACTGGCGTAAGGTGGTATCTCAGTGTGGTTTTGATTTGAATTTCCCTGATGGCTAATGATTTTGAACATTTTTTCATGTGTCTGTTAGCCATTTGTATGTCTTCATTGGAAAAGTGTCTGTTCATATCTTCTGCCCATTTTTTGATTTGTTTATTTGTTTCTCGTGTATTGAGTTTGAGAAGTTCTTTGTAGATCTTGGATACCAGTCCTTTATCTGTAGTGTCATTTGCAAATATATTCTCCCATTCCGTGGGCTGCCTCTTAGTTTTTCTGACTGTTTCCTTGGCTGTGCAGAAACTTTTAATCTTGATGAAGTCCCATAAATTCATTTTATCTTTTGTTTCTCTTGCCTTTGGGGATGTGTCATGAAAAAGGTTGCTTTGGCCGATGTCGTAGAGGTTGCTGCCTATGTTCTCCTCTAGAATTTTGATGTTGTGCCAGTACCATGCTGTCTTTGTGATCACAGCTTTGTAGTACAGCTCGAAATCTGGCATTGTGATGCCCCCAGCTTTGTTTTTCCTTTTCAACAGTTCCTTGGCGATTCGGGGCCTTTTCTGGTTCCATACAAATTTAAGGACTATTTGTTCCAGTTCTTTGAAAAATGTCCTCGGTATTTTGATCGGGATAGCATTGAAAGTGTAGATTGCTCTGGGTAGCATGGACATTTTAACTATGTTAATACTTCTGATCCATGAGCATGGAATATCTTTCCATCTTTTTATGTCTTCCTCAATGTCTTTCAAGAGTGATTTATAGTTTCTAGAATATAGGTCCTTTACGTCTCTGGTTAAGTTAATTCCAAGGTAACGTATGGTTTTTGGTGCTATTGTAAATGGGATGGATTCCCTAATTTCTCTTTCTTCAGTCTCATTATTCGTGTATAGAAATGCAACTGATTTCTGAGCATTGATTTTGTATCCCGCCACATTACTGAATTGCTCTATAAGGAAGTTCTTTCTTTTCTGTTTGTCATTTCTGGTTTCCACCAGCAGGGTGCACATTGTTATCAATGTCACCATTCATCAGGGACCCCGTTGAGACTTTTTAAGCAGAAGGTAAGTGAAGTACTTACCCATAGAAAAAGGGAGCTTAGAAATTATAAATATAGATTTTTTTTTTACTTTACTTGGTGAACATGTCAAAAGTGACCGTCTCAAAATAAGAGATATCAGCAAGTGACGTGGAATTTCAAGTGAGGAAAACATTCTTCTAAAAGAGCCATCTTGAAAAGCAGCAGTAGACAATGTATGTATGCATGAAGAAATATTTCATGAGAAGATTAGGAATAACCGAAAGTTCACAATTATAAAGTATCATGAAATGGAGAGCAAATTATCTGTTGAAGCCAGAATAAAAGTTGTGAGATTTAAATCACTCACTTAAGATAAAAAGTGGGACAAAGGCGAAAAGAAGAGACAGCTGGGGCGCCTGGGTGGCTGAGTCCATTAAGCATCTGAGTCTTGGTTTTGGCTCAGGTCATGATCTTAGGGTTGTGAGATGGAGCCCCGTGTCAGGCTCCGTGCTCAGTGGGTAGTCTGCTAGAGATTCTCTCTCCATGTCCCTGTGCCCACCCCCCCAGCTCTCTCTCTCTCTCAAAATAAATAAATAAAATCTTCAAAAATAAAAGAAGAGACATCTGATCTGTAATTGTACAGTTCCAGAAAACCCTTATACTCTGCATATGAATGCACTGGGAAAGTGTATTTATATACAAAAGTGGGAAAATAATTCTAAAGAGGAAAGGGTGAGGAAAGAGGAGGCAAAGGGATAAGGATGAATTTACTTGGGTATCATACAAAGACCCCATGGACTAATGGAAACACTGGAATGTACAGAAGATTAAAGTTGTAGCTCAAACTTCTACCTTGAAGATGAAGTGGTAATAGAGAAAAGGGATAAAAGAAAATAGGTGGAACAAATTGACACTTCTGGTGATGACACAGACTCTGGTACCAGACTTGTCCTGCCTCTGTAAATAACTAGAGGACCGGAGAAAATATGTGAATTAATCATTGTCATATACTGAGGAATATCCTGTATGGGACAGTGAGCCTTGAAAGAAGGAAAGTAAACAAGGTGAGCCTTTCTGCCTGAATGTACTTTCCACACTCTGTGGGGGGGGGGGTTCCCAAACAGAGCAGAGCATCTTGCTGAGTTGAAGAGACGGAGATTAGAGTTTGGGGATGCTGATCTGACTAATTTGCAAGGCAGAGTACCGGAGAAGAGGGAGCCATACAGAGAACAAACTCTCAAGATCCTCATTGGTGGTCTCCTGGAGTCTTTGGCGGAATACTTGTATTCAGGATATATAAAGAACTTTCAAAACACGGTAATAAGAAAATAAGCACTCTGATTTTAAAAAAAGAATCAACAACTTGAGCAGACACATTAGTAAAGAAGATATAGAGATGACAACCACATTAAAAGGTGCTAACACAATATAATAAAATAACACAATATAATATAACATAATATAATAAAAATATTATTAAAAATAATAAATAAATAAAATCTTAAAAAATAAATAAATTAAAAAATTTTTAAAGATTAAAAAATTTAAAAAATTAAAGGTGCTCGACATCATTATTCACTGGGGAAATGCAAATTAAAACCCAAATGAGTTATCACAGCACGTGTATTAGCATGGCTGACCGCACCCAGTGGTGAAGATGTAGAGAAACTAAAATTCTCATATAGTGCCTGTGGAAATGGAAAATGATACAACCACTTTTGAAAATTGTTTGGCAGTGTCTTAAACAGGTAATTATACACATACCTGTTCTCCAGCCATTCCCATCCAAGAGAAACAGAAGCGTATATCCACACAAGAACATGTACACTGATGTTGATAACAGTGTTATTTCTGAAGACTTTATTTATTTATTTGAGAGAGAGAGAATGAGTGGTGGAGAGGGGCAGAGAGAGAGAGAGAGAGAGAAGCAGACTCCCCGCTGAGCAGGAAGCCAGATGTGAGGCTTCATCCCAGGACCTGAAGATCGTAACCTGAGCCAAAGGCAGACGCTCAACTGACTGAGCCACCCAGGCGCCCCATAACAGTGTTATTTTTGATAGTCAGAAGCTGGAAACAACCCAATTGTCCATGAACAGGAAATGGACATACAATTTGTAGTATATCAATACAATGGAATATTATTTGGCCATTAGAGAAATGCATTATCCATATATGCGGTAATATGGATGAATAAATATGCATACTGAGTAAAAGAAGCCAGACAAAAAGTACATATTTTATGAATCTATTTATATAAAATTATAAAAATGCAAGCTAATCTATAGGAATAGAAAACAGATCAGCTGTAGCTTGAGGATGATAGGGACCAGGAAAAGGCATGAAGATGGGAATCACAGACGTGAACATGGAAATATTTGCAGGTAATAGATATATTCACTGTTGTGATGGTTTCACAAATACATACATGTATCAAAATGTACCATTTTTTATAATTTAAATATGTACACTTATTGTATATCAATTATACCGCAGTTGAATAAAAAACCCCAAAAGCAGTAGAATAAGCAAAGCCTCAGAACAATATATCTCATGAATATAGGTGCAAAAATTCTTATAGGATATTATCAAATAGAATCTAGCTATATGCAAGGATAATGTATCATAGTCAAGTGGAATTTACCCCCAGGAATTCTAGGTTAGTTTTTCTTTGGAAAAATAATTTAACTTTTAAACAAGCAATGGGTTGAAGAAGAAATCACAATTTAAATTAGAAAACATATTGAGAAAAATGAAAATGAGAACACAACATATCCAAACTCAGGAGATGTAGTAAAAGCAGTTTCCAGAAGAAAATTTATGACTGTAAATGCTAACATTAAAAAAAGAAGAGAGTTCTCACATCAGTAGCCTAAACTCAAAGCTATAAAAGGAAGGAAATAATAAAATTTAGAGCAGAGATATATAAAATAGTTCATGAAAAAACAACATAAAAATAAATCCCACAGTTGGTTCTTGGAAAAGATCGACAATATTGACCAACTTTTAGCTAAAATGACAAAGAACAAAAGGGGGAAGAGTCAAATTAACTAAGATCAGAAAGTGAGGGAATTACCATTGATTTTACAGAAATAAAAAGGATAAGAGACTACTATCAACAAATGTATGCTAACAAATTGGATGATGTAAATGAAATGGACACATTTCTAGGAACATGCAACCTACTGAGCCTAAATCATAAAGAAATAAAAAATATGAATAGATCTATAGCTAGTAAAGAGCTGGATCAGGAAACAAGTGTTCCAAAAGACGACCCTGGACTAGTGGCTTCACTAGTGAATTCTATCAAATATTTAAAGAAGAACTAACATCAAAATCTTTCTCAAAAGTTTCCAAAAATTTGAAGAGGAGGGAACACTTCCTAACTCATTCTATGCGGCCAGCATTATGCTAATATTAAAGCCAGACAAATACACTACGAGAAAAAACTACAGACCAATACCCCTTATGAATATTGATGCAAAAATCCTTAACAAAATACTGGCAAAGCAAATTCAACAGCACATTTAAAGGATTATACAACATGGGGTTCTCTCTCTGGGTCGCCTGGGTGGCTTAGTCAGTGAAACATCCGACTCTTGATTTTATCTCAGGTCATGATCTCAGGGTGGTGAGATTGAGCCCCGTGTAGGGCTCCATGCTGGGTGTGGAGCCTACTTGAGATTCTCTCCCTCCCTCTCCCTGTTCCCCCCACTCTAAAAAAATAAAATAAATAAAGGATTACACGACATGACCAAGCGGTAGTTCTAGGACGCAAGTATGGTTCAACATACAAGAATTAATGAATGTGATATACCACATTAACAGAAGGAAAGAAAGAAAACCCCACACAACCATCTCAATCAATGCAGAAAAACCATTTGACAAAATTCAACATCCTTATGTAATTAAAAAAAGCTCAACAAACTAGGAATAGATCAAATATACCTCCACGTAATAAAGGCTATATATAAAAAACCCCACAGCTGACATCATACTCAATGGTGAAAGACCAAAAGATCTTCCTCTAAGATCAAGAATAAGGCAAGGATGCTTGCTTCCACAACTGCTTGTCAACCTTGTATTGGAAGTTCTAGCCGGAGCAAAAGAAAGAAATAAGAGGTATCCAAATTGGAAATGAAGAAGTCAAATTATATCTGTTTACAGATGACATGATCTTATATGAAGAAAACCCTAATGAGTCCACATACGAAAAACCTTAGAACTAATAAACAATTTCAGAAAAACTAAGGATACAAAATGCAAAAAAGTCAGTGGCATTTCTATACATTGACAATCATTGAGTAACCTGGAGAGGAAATTTAAATCAATTTCATTTACAATAGCATAAAAGAATCAAATACTTAGGAATGAACTTAATCAAGGAGGTGAAAGACTTGTACACTAAAATGTACGAAATGTTGCTGAAAGAAATTAAAGAAGGCACAAATAAATGGAAAGACATCCTGTGTTCGTGGATTGGAAGACTTCATATCGTTAAGACTTCATTAGTACCTAAAGTGTTCTACAGATCAATGCAATCCCTACCAGAATGGCAACAATTTCTTTTTTTGCAAAAATGAAAAAAATCCATCTTAGAATTTATGAAGAATCTCAAGGGAGCCCAAAAAGCCAAGATAATCTTAAAAGAGAACAAGTTGGAAGTCTCATATTTTCTGATTTCAAATATACTCTATGGCCACAGTAACCAAAACAGTGTGGTACTGGTATAAAATATAGAATACAGACCCATGGAATAGACTAAAAAGCCCAGAAATACATGCTCACATATATGGTCAAATGATTTTTGACAAAAATTTCAAGACCACTCAATAGGGAAAGGACCATTGTTTCAACAATGCTGATGGGAAATTGGTTATCCATATGAAAAAAATGAACTTGGATCCTTACCTTATACCATATACAAAAATTAATTCACAATGGATTGAAGATCTAAATTTAACAGGTAAAACTATATAACTCTGAAGAAAACATAGGGTAATGCTTTATGACATTGGATTTGGCAGTGATTTCTTGGATATGACACCAAAAGCATCGGTAACAGAACAACACGTCGATAAATTGGACTTCATCAAAATTAAGACTTTCGTGCATCAAAGGACATGATCAACAGAGTGAAAAGACAGCTCATGGATTGGGAGGAAGTCTTCGCAAATCATATGTCTGATAAGGGATTAATATCAATATAAAGAAGTCTTACAACTAAGCAACAGAAAGCCAAACAACCCAGTTTAAAAGTGGGAGAGGACTTGAGCAGTCATTTCTCCAAAGAAGATATGCAGATGGCCAAAAGATTCCATGAATAAATGCTCGGCACCACTAATCACCAGGGAAATGCAAATCAAAGCCATGAGATACCACTTCTCACCCATTAGGATGGCTATCGTCATAAAAATAGAAAACAAGTGTTGGTGAGGATGTGGTGAAATTAGAATGCTTGTGCATTGATGGGAGTGTGAAATGGTGCAGCCATTGTGGAAAACAGTATTGGGGTTATTCCTCAAAAAAATAAAATAAAATTACCATACGATCAAGCAATTTCACTTCTTGGTATATGCCCAAAAGATTTGAAAGCAGAGATTCGAATAGATATTGGTGTACCCATGTTCATAGTCACATTATTGACGATAGCCAGAAGGTGGAAACGATGGAAATGTTCACCAACGGATGAATGGATAAACAAAATGTGGTATATACGTACGATGGAATGTTATTCAGCTTTAAAAAGGGAAGGAAATTTCGACAAATGCTACAAAATGGATTGAACCTTGAAGGCATTATGCTATGTGAAAAAGCCAGCGCAAGGGGATAAGTATTTTATGAGTCTACATAAGAGGTGCCTACAATAGCAAATTTCGTAGAGACGTGAAGAAGAGAAGTGGTTGCTAGGGATTAGGTAGAGGAAGAGTGGGCAGTTAATGCTTAATGGGTACGGAATTTCAGCTTGTGAAGATGAAAAGTTCTGAATGTGGATGGTCATGATGGTCGAACAACAAGGTGAGTGTACTTAATGTCACCAAACTGTGCAGTTAAAAATGTTCAAAATGGTAAATTTTATGTTATGTGTATTTTACCAGAATAAAAAAAACAATTCAGTCTACCATATGAAACTAATCAAAGAGTAAAAACTCACGAAGTTCAGAAAAGGTGCAGAATAAGCATTTCACAAAATTCAGTACACATTCATGATAAATACTCTCTGTTGTTTAGGAATGCATTTAAAGTAAAATAAGACAAAACAAAAAAACAACCCCAACCCCTTTAGCTAACATCATGCCTAATCTTGAAAGACTGAAAGTTTTTTCCCTGGAAGACTGGGAACAAGGCAAGTATGTGTGCCCTCACTATTCCTATTTAATATTGTACTTGATGGCCTAGCAAGTGCAATTAGGCCAGAAAAACAAAAGACATAAAATTAAAAACAAAATGTATACGCATTATTTACATAAATCAGGATTGTATACATAAAAACTCTTATAGAATATATATATTTTAAAACCCTACTGAAAGCCTAAGTAAATTTAACAAGAATGTTGAATATAAGGCCAACAGAAAAAAATCAAATGTATTTCTATATACTAGAAATAAACAATTGAAAAATGAAATTTCAAATAACCATTAACAATAGCATAAGAAACATGATATATGTAAGATAAATTCAGCAAAACCTGTTCTAGATCCCTACACTGAAATCTATAAAACAGTATTGAAAGAAATTATTTTTAAAAAACCCTAAAGGAATGGAAATATATACTGTATTCATATATGATAGAGTCAATCTTGTTGAGGTGTTAGCTGTCCTAAAATTGACCTATAAATTCAACACAAACAAAATCACAGGAGACGTTCTTTTTGTAGGAATTAACGAGGTGATTATAAATCTCATATAGAAATGCCAAGACCCCATGATACCCAAAACAATTTTGAAAAAGAAGAACACTGGAGAACTTACATCTCTAAGCTATGACACTTATTGTAAAAATACCTTATAGAGACTTTAGAAATCGAACAAGATCTATAGGCTAGTTGATTTTATACAAAGGTGATAAGTAATCAATGAGAAATGGACAGACTTTGTAACAGATTGTGTTGTACCAGCTTTATATCTGTTAGGAAGAAATTTACTGCTATCCTTACCGCTTAACACACACCAAAACGAACGTAAAATGGAATATAGACTAAAAGTAAAATGTAGAGTTATAGCATTTTTATAAGACCACATAGAAAAGATCTCTGTAATGGATTAGGCAAATAAATCTTAGAATATAAAAACCTTTAGCCAGGACAAGGGAAAAAAGGTAAGTTGGACTCCAACCATAATTTCAACACGACACGAATAGCAAAACTTCTTTCAAAGGTCCTATTAGATGTCCATCTACAGATGAACGGATAAGGAAAACGTGCTAGATAAATACAGTGGAATAATATACAGTCATAAAAAGGATGACATCACACCATTTGAGATAATATGGATGGACCTAGAGGGTATTATGCTAAGTGAAATAAGTCAGAATGAGAAAGACAAATACCATATGATTCCAGTCATAAGTGGAATCTAAAAAACAAAACAAAATAAACGAATAAACAGACAAAAAGCAGAATCAGACCTATAAATACAGAGAACAAACTGATGGTTGCCAGAGCAGACAGGGGTGGGGGCTTAGGTAATATGGATGAAGGGAAGTGGGAGACACAGGCTTCCAGTTGTGGAATGAAAAAATTGTGGGGACAGCAGGCACAGCATAAGGAATACAGTCAATGATATTGTTACAATGATGTAATGGGACAGATGGCAGCTACACTTGAGGTGAACAGCGCTTAGGGTGTAAACTTGTCAAATCATTAAGTCGTACACCTGAAACTAACGTAACGTTGTGTGTCAACTATACTCAAAAAATAAAATAAAATAAAGCTGCTATTAACATGAAAAAAAAAAGAGGTAGTCTGTCAACGGTCAGTGACAGACCAGGAACAAAATATTTGCAACATATATAGCCTAAAATGGAATTGTACTCAGAACACATTTAAATATTTTCTAGCTACAGATTACCCAGCTTTCATGGAGCTTAGGTGTGGCTGATGTTACCTATCCCCTCGCCCCGTGAACTAGAGAAGACTGTCCCCACCGGCCTTTCAGCGTTCTCTTTATAAAGCAATGGCAGAGTCCGCGAGAGAGAAGTGTAGCTGTCAGATAGTTTCTGCATCAGGTTCATTTGAAAATCCTGTCATTGTTTTTACGCTTACTTCTAAAAATAAGGCTTTGCTCTATTCAACTGATTTCTAGAATGTGTACAGAGATTCTTTGGGAGAGGGCAAGATTTTAGAAGAGGGTTGTTTTCTCCTCTGCACGAAGCTTGCACTTGCAAAGCTCACCAATTAACATCCTTCCACCTTTCCCAAACCAAAGTCTACAATTCCAAATGAAACCATAGAATTCAGGTTTATAAAGAACCTCTTTTGCCACAAAAGATCTGATGCTGGAGGAAAGGCAGATGTTTTCTCACACACAATTCGTAAGTTTTAATCTGTGTTCTCGGCATCAGATCTGGTTTCTTCTGATGCAGCTGATAGACTCACTCCTTAGGCTAAACGCCCTACCCAAGCTTAGGTTTCTTCCGTAAATGTTTGTGTTCTGACTGGAAGATATTTACATTGTTTAGGGACTGGCGATCAGAATATTGATTGAAAATAAAATAACAGGCTATACTGGAATTAAAATTAAAAAATAAAATAGCATACACTCTTCTCAGATGGAAGAAGCGATATAGTAGACATTTTGGACTCCTCTGTTAGTGTCAGCCTAGGGCCATGGACGGGCCAGAGGGGTTAGGCTTCATGATTCAGCAAAGTGGAAGCAATCTACAAAATGTTCCCTAAATTGAGTAGGTTGCAAAAACTCAAATGGGGTGGGGGTGGGGGATGGGGGAATGAAAGGGAGAAGGAGACAGAGGGGGAGAGAGAGAGGCTTGAGTGGAATCCAGAGGCTTGCTAAGGCGGACTCCAGAAGGACACGCTGATTGTTACAGTAGCTACTACCTCTTGAGTGCCTTCAGTGTTGCAAGAACATTACTCTTAAGAATGAGGAATTATTGTTAATAGTGAATTAATGAGGAAATGGAAGCACAGAGAGGTTGGATTCCTTATCCAGGAAGATGCAGTTAATAAGTGGTAGATTCGGAAGCTGAACCTCATCATTCTTCCTTTAAAGCTATTTGATTGTGGGGCGCCTGGGGGGCTCAGTCGGTTGAGCCACCCACTCTTGATCTCAGCTCAGGTCATGATCTCAGGGTCGTGAGATCGAGCTCTGCCTCCAGCTCCACGCTCAGTGCGGAGCTGGCTTCTCCCTCCACCTCTGCCCCTCCCCTGCACTCTTGCTCTCAATCCCTCCCAAACAAATAAGTCAATAAAATTTTAAAGGACTATTTCGTCACCTCCCATAATAAAGACAATTTGTGAATTTTGATCCCATCAGACAAACTGTTCTCTGTATTATTTTATATTACTTTCTGGGTGTAGGTAGCCCTGGGACAGCTGGTATCGATCTGACCCTCAAGGATGCCAAAGGTTTCCAGGTAATTACTGATCTGAATGAGGCAGGGATGGAAATTTTGCAATTATCTCATGGGGAAGCTCTGTTTGCTTTTATTAGGAATGTAGGGACACATTCCTGTCAGCAGACAGCTTCAGTTTTACCTCTGTTAATATAAATACCCAGATTTCTATGCATGTTTTGTTGACGAGAGCAAGGGCTGTTCAGTTCGAATGAGTTGTTCGTTTTCAGTGTTCTAAAAAAAATGCACATGTATTAGTTTACAAAACTGACACCTTAAGTGCCAATAGACTTGGAGTCGAAAGAGACCTCAAGAAAGAGATGAGTCAGTCAGGCCTTGCATCCCAGCCTCGAGGTACATGAATTGTTCACGGGGATTGAATACGGCTCCTCTGTTTTGTGAAAAGTTATTTACATTTAAATGATTCTTATTATTTAGGAAAGTCTGAAATAGACAGGATCAAAAGAGATTGTCCAATAAAGAGATTTCCTTTTACAGATGAGAAAACTGAAGCCACACCCATTGTTGAATTTTGCTCTGGGTATAATACTGGCCGATTTTTAGATGATCGCCTAGCCCATGACGTCTGAGAAAAGCGTTCCCTCTCTGCTTCTCCTACGGGGAGGAGGGGTTGGAGCAAGGGAACGTGAGTGTGTACGTGTGCCCTTGGACATGCACGTGCACGTTGGAGATTGCAAAACTGTAGCTGCTACTGGCTTTGATAAAGAAATGCCATGGACTTGAACATTTCACTTAGATTGAAAACGACTTCCTGCCAAGAAAGGCTCGCTGCAAGCTTTTGGCTGGTGGCAAATGCGAGATAGGATCGGTCTTGCTCCAGAGCCCCCAACAATGCGCACCAGTCATGGTGACTAACCCGCACGCTAGGGGTGAGGAGGTTGGAATTCTTTCACATGGACCGATCCTGGGTTTGCCTAGAAGCAAATACGCGCTTCCAAATACCTTCCACATCTGGATCCCACACTGTGAGACTTGGCAGTCGGATTGCTTTAAAAATGTTGCAGCATTGTTAGATAACCTGCCAGGATATGTTGAAATGGTACATAGTTTGGAATATTCCACATATGGGTAAGTATATAAGTCCTTAAATGCTGTTTTTCTTGTCTTTAATCTGGCAAAGAAGTATAAACATACAATCAGAAAACTGTAGCAACATGGTTCATATTTAACATATTTATTCATCTTTGTTTTAATTATATTTTCTGGGAAAGTACTATTTAAAAGATACATTGTTTAACGTAATAGCTAAGTCGCCCGGAAAGACTTGTATATAGAGAGATCTCTAACGCAACATATTTTCAGTGGGTACATCTCTTTACATAATTTCAATTATATTTTTCACTGGGAGTTGCTTTGGTTCAGTGGTAGTAAAAGCCTGAACCACTGTGTTAAGAAGGATTCTGAAGTTTCATCAGGGTTCTAAGTGGGAAAGAGAACCCTGAGTGATTAGCGACTTGGGCATTAGTGTAAAAAGTAAAAGCAGTAAAAAATATCAATTATGTAATACACCGGATACATTTATTTTTTTCTAATTTTTTGTCTTTGTGAACAGGTGATACATTAACGTGATAAACCATGAAAACAGCACAGGAGAATACATTTGAAATTATTTTCCCTTCCTTTCTTCTCACTTAATCCCCGGGTGCCACTTCTTAGAAGCGACTATTGTTGCAGTTTCTGCCAGAGACATTCTATACTTTTAAAAGCATTTTTGTATGAATATCCACCTTTTATTTTTATTTTTAAAATAAAAAAACCTACCTTTTACAGTAATTGTAGCACAGGACATGTATTTTTTTAAATGTCAAATTTTATGTTATATATATTTTACCAAAATTAAAAAATAACAATATAACATACCCCAAAACATCGAATTATGCACTGAAATAGATAAATTATATGGTATGTAATCTATTAATACGATGGGATTAATTTCTGCCATATGTTTTTGTTTTCTGTTGGTTGCTTTTGTTCCTTGTTACTGTTTTTGTCTTCCACTCTTTTTCTGTCTGTGTGGCTCTGATTAAGCATTTTGTGTGATTCCATTTTCTCTCCTTTCTTAGCATATCAGTTATACTTCTTTTTTTAAAAAAATATTTATTTATTTATGAGAGAGAGAGTGTGAGCATGTGAGTTCGGGAGAGGAGCAGAGGGAGAGGGAGAAGCAGGCTCCCCACTGAGCAGGGAGCCTGATGCGCGGCTGGATCTCAGGACCCCGGGATCATGACCTGAGCCAAAGGCAGACACTCAACCAACTGAGTCACCTAGACGCTCCAGTTATACTTCTTTGTATACTTTTTTCTAGTGGTCACCCAAGAGTTTGTCATATGCACTTACATCTAATCCAAGTCCCCTTTCAAATCATACTATATCACGTCATGGGTAGCGCGTGCACCTTGTAATAGCAGAATCCAAGTCCTCCCTCCTCTCCCTGACATCACTGCTGTCACTTATTTCACTTATACATAAACATATAGAATCTGAGACATTGTTGCTATTATTATCCCGAATAAGCGATTATCCATGAGATCAATTAAGAATAAAAAAGGTTTGGGGCGCCTGGGTGGCACAGCAGTTAAGCATCTGCCTTTGGCTCAGGGCGTGATCCCGGCGTTATGGGATCGAGCCCCACATCAGGCTCCTCCGCTATGAGCCTGCTTCTTCCTCTCCCACTCCCCCTGCTTGTGTTCCCTCTCTCGCTGGCTGTCTCTATCTCTGTCGAATAAATAAAATCTTAAAAAAAAAAAAGAATAAAAAAGGTTTTCTCTTAGCATCAATTATTCCTTCTCCAGTGCTTTTGTTTTCTTATGTAGATTTGAATTTCTGACATATCACTTTCCTTCTCGATGAACTTTTAACATTTTTGCAAGGCAGGTTTTCTGGCAAGAAATTCCTTCAATTTTGTTTGTCTGAGAAAGTCCTTATTTCTCCTTCATTTTTGAAGGATAATTTTGCAGAGTACAGAATTCTAGGTTGGTGGTTTGGTTTCTCTCAACACTTTAGATATTTCACTCTATTCTCCTTTTGTTTGTGTGGCTCTGAGAAATCAGACATAATGCTTATTTTTGCTTTTCTATTCTCTAATTTCTTTCAAGAATTTTTCTTTGTCTTTGATTTTCTGAAGGTTGACTAAGCTATGACTCAGTAGAGTGTTTTCTCTGGTGTTTGCTTGTTTGTCTCCGCATTTATCCTGCTTGGTGTTTTCTGAGCTTCCTGGATTGTGGTCTGGTATTGGACATTGACTTGGGGAAAATTCTCAGGCTTATTTCTTCAAATATTTCTTTTGTTCCTTTCTCTCTTCTCTTTCTGATATTCCTATTATGCATAAGTTATACCTTTTATAGTTGCCACACTATTCTTGGATATTATTTTCTGGGGTTTTTTTTCAGTCTTTTTTCTCTTTGCTTTTCAGTTTTGGAGGTTTCTATTGATATAGCTTCGAGCTCAGAAATTATTTACTCAGCTGTGTTCACTCTACTAACACCCATCAAAGGCATTTTTCATTTTTGTTACTGTGTTTTTGATCTCTCCCATTTCTTTTTGGTTCTTTCTTAGAATTTCCATCTTTCTGCTTACATTACCCATCTAGTCTTGCATGTTGTCTACATTTTGAATTAGAGCTCTTAGCATGCTAATCAGAGTTGCTTTCAATCTCCAGTCTGATAATTCCAACATTCCTGCCGTAACTGAACCTAGTTCTGGGGCTTGCTCTGTTTCTTCACACTGCGTTTTTTGCCTTTTAGTATGCCTTGTAATTTTTCGTTGAAAGCTGGTCATAATACACAGTGCAAAAGAAACTCTGATGAATAGATCTTTCTTGATGTGGTGGTAAGGTGTTGGGGGGGGGAAGAGGAAGCATTCTATAGCTCTATGATTAGGTATCAGTCTTTTAGTGAGCCAGTGCTCGTGGGCTGTGAATGTTCTGTTTCTCAGTTGTATCCTCCTCAGGTGGGACAGGAGGGCTAGAGGGGACTGGAGTTGAGTATTTCCCTTCCTCCAGGTCAGTTATGCTCTGATAAAACCCTAGGAGGTTAGACTCTGATAAAATAATCTCTTTTGAGGCCAGGTCCTGTTAAAAACAACAACAACAAAATACTCTGGTGTATTTCATTTTCCCTCCCACTGAGGGAGCATAAAGAGATTTTTCTTTGATATTCACTGTGAGAACCTGGTAGAACTCCTAGTGGTAAAACTCACAAAAAATGTGGAGACCTCCTTATGACTTGGTTTTCTCTGGAGTTTTTTTTTTTTTAAAGATTTTATTTATTTATTTGACACACAGAGAGAGACAGACAGCGAGAGAGGGAACACAAGCAGGGGGAGTGGGAGAGGAAGAAGCAGGCTCCCAGCGGAGCAGGGAGCCCAATGCAGGGCTCGATCCCAGGACACCGGGATCATGCCTTGAGCCGAAGGCAAACGCTTAATGACTGAGCCACCCAGGCGCCCCTCTCTGGAGTTTTTAACTTTCAGACATATCCACACTGAGCCTCCAGCAATTTGTCACTTATAGTTTCAATTTTCCTGCCCCGGGTACTGGTTCCCTTAGGAATTTCTGCTTGTGGGTGTTTGCTCCAATGAGTTGTGATTCTCTATATCTGTCTGTCTGCTGCTGCAATTTTGGGGTAGTATTTTGCCCTCACTTCTCTGACAGAACTAAGAAAAGTTAATTTTTCAGTTTGTTCAGCTTTTTACTTGTTGTTAGGATGAAGTGAAAATTCCCAAGTCCTTGCATGCCGGACCAGAGACTGGTACCAGGGCACCTGGGTGGCTCAGTTGGTTAAGCATCTGACTCTTGATTTTTTGCTCAGGTCATGATCTTAGGGTCGTGAGATCAAGCCCCATGTTGGGTTCTGTACTGGGTGTGGAACCTGCTGAAGATTTTCACTCTCCTTCCTCCCCTTAAAAAAAGTATCTGTATCATGTATATTTCAGTTAATAATTTATCTTGGAAATTGTTTCACATTGCAACATATAGCACCTCTGTTCTTTTTAACTGGTGCATAACATTTCATTATATGAATATTTATCGTTTAACACTCCCCTACAGATGAGTACTTAGGTTCTTTTCAATGTTTTTGTTATAAACAATACTGTAATAAGTATCCTTGTACTTCTTTGCACATATATGTAAATAAATTCATAGGATAAGTTCTTGGTGCAAAGGATGTAGACATCATTGATAAATCTTTCTTTATAGAAATTGTACCAATTTAGACTCTCACTATCAATGTATGTGAGTGACCAGTTAGGTGTGTTCTTACTAATATAATATTATTATCAATGATTTAAAAAATCTCAAACAGTATATTTGAGAAATGGTATCTCATTGTAGTTTTGATTTGGGATTCTTTAATAATGAGTGAATTTGACCATTTTTTTTTTCATTTGCCATTTATTTTTCTTTTTTTTCTGTGAATTCTCTGGTCATGTCTTTGCCCCATGTTTCTATTTGTTTGCTTATCTTTTTCTTATTGATTTGTAGGAACTCTTTATATGTTAAGGAAATTAGCGCTTTGTCATGTGTATTGCATACATCCATTTTCACAGTAATTTTCTTTTGACTTCCTAACTGTATTTTCTTGCTATGCAGAATTTTATTTTATTTATTTATTTTTAAAATTCTTCCATTAGTTTACTTATTTTTTTACAGTGTTTTATTAGTTTCAGGTGTACAATATAGTGAGTCAACAATTCCATACATCACTCAGTGCTATGCAGAATTTTAGAAACATTGAGGTAGTTAAATTTATTAGCTTTTCGTTTGATAGCTTCTGGATTTTGCATTATGCTTAGAAATGCCTTTTGTTACTGTTTTTACATTTTTGCTTCTTATGTTTAAATTTTTGATTCATCTGGAATTTATTTTGGTATAAATTAGGAATTAAAGATCCAACTTGATTTAGTATTATTTTTTCAGGTGGCTGCCCAGTAGAACCAATTTTGGGGTATGCTATTTTAATTAAATACTTAAACATTTTTCTATTTCCTACATAGCTTCTCAGTGATCACATTTCATTATATTGATACTGTAGTAGTAATATCATATTGAAGAACTGTTAGCAGTTTCCAATTTTTGTACATTATGCTACAATGGCCTTCCTCATGTTATCTTCTTGTTTCTGATAAATTGTTCTTCTGGGACACATGATTAAGAGGGGGATAATTGAGTTTTGCTAAGTATGATTGTATTGCTCAGTTATTAATCTTACCACTGATTAATAAAAGCTCATCAGTTTGAAGTTATTTTTTTGACTATTTTATTAAGCTGAAAAAATGGAAATCCAAGATTGTTTTAATTGGAATTTATTTGATTTTGGAAGTATGAACACTTTCTGGTGTTCATTTATTCTTTTCACTTAGTGGAAAGACCATGGGCTTTGAAGCCAGACAGATCTAGTTTTAAATTTCAGCTCTGCCAGTTACTAGCTTCAGTACTGCAGCTGAAAAATGAGTATAATATTACCTACTGTGTAAGGTTTTTCTTGACAGGTGTATATGTGGCATGTAAAAAACCTAACTTGGGGACTGATTTCAGGAATAACAGCTATTATTATTATTTCCCTTCATGTGAATTGTCTGTTGTATTCTTTGCAAAAAATTACATCGTGCAGAAATACCAAAGAGGCTGGTTGAAAACTGGAATAGGGACAGGAGCCTTACTAGCCATAAGACCTTGACCAAATCGCTTAACTGCTCTTGAGTATTAATTTCCATGTAACAATCGAGATAATAACCCACTTTGTTTTTGTAAGGGTTAAATAAGATAACAGATGTGACAAAAGTTGGTAAGTATTAATGTAAAGTATTTTTTAAAAAAGCTTTATTTATTTATTTATTTTAGAGAAAGCAAGTGAGTGCAAGTGGGGGGGAGAGTCTGAGGGAGAGGGAAAGACAGAAGCTCAAGCAGACTCCCCGCTGAGTGGGGAGCCCAATACGGGGCTTGATCTCGCAGACCTTGAGACCATGACCTGAGCTGAAATCAAGAGTTAGACACCCAACTGACTGAGCCACCCATATGCTCCTAATGTGAGGTATTTTTACTATTACTATTATGGTGAGGAAAACTGGATGCTCAAAATCCCATAGCTAAGACTGTCATCCAAAATCTACTATCCCTTTCCCTAATATTCTGAATCTGAGATGCTATCAGTATGGACTCTGGTGCCCTTAGAGAGCCCTCCATCTTATCAGTGATTTAAAGGGAGGAGGCACAGGCTTTCACTTTTGACATAGCGTATCCCTAGAAAAACGAAAAAGAGCACATACAAGAAGCAATTTAGGACACTTCTAGGAAATTGAAATTTGCATATATTTATGGAAAATATCTCATAATAAGCTAAAATAGTGTCAAGGGAAATCCCTAATCCCTGAACCTTTGTAAACCAGGATCATAGGATATCATAGGGTCTTTTGATGTCTTACACCAATGAAATAGAAGAAACATGGTGACAGTAATATACCCATAAAGAAAACTAGATACAGTTAAAATGAGCCACGATGGTAGAGCAAGGGAGTCAAAAATGTCGTTTTCTTGAGGCAAGCAGACTTGAATGCCAGTCTTGTTGTTTGTCACATATCAACTGAGTGACATTGGCCACATTGTTTCAGTTCCTGTAAAGTGAGACTTAGAGATCCTATCTCAAAGTGTTGTTATGAGGGGGAAATGAGAGATAATGGTGCTTGTAACATGCTTCTTTAGTATAGTCCCTAACACATAGTAAGTACTAAAGAAGTGGTAGCTATCGTTGACACCGTTATTATTAGCAGGAGTATTAATGTCTCAATTAATTATCATAATAAAATGTTCACACATTTTTGTGTGAATAGAAGTAACCTCTTTTATTGAGTAACGTTGCCCTGAACAATACTCTTTAAAAGGGACCTCATATGCAAAGTCTGTGAACTTTAGCTGGTAGAACTGGATCAACCTGGAGGAGAAAAGTAAACTGTTTCTCTCACACTTCACAGAGGTACCTTCACACAGATAGGAAACCTGAAGCTTCAGAAATTCAGGAGGAATGAAAGTTAGTTACAAATGGACATTTGGTTAGGAATATGGTAAGCTTGAGGCGATTCAGAAAAATTACGAAGAGATTTGATCAACTGTGTTCCCAGAATAAATCCGGATGCAAACTAAAATCAGTTTATTTCCACAGATAAACACTGCTTTTCTATAGATTGCAATATAATAGGAGAAAACATCAGATGTTTTTAGGAAACGCTAGCAAGTGGATTATTCACCTAACCAGCCTTTCCTTCAAACCAAACAACAGATTCTGTACATGCCATGACCATAGTTTTTTTCAAGCTCTTATGATGAATTTCGAGTCATATTTAAGTTTGGTAAGGAACATAGAGCGTGAACTTCTACACCGAACAACCTAACAGAATGTATGGCCCTAAATTCTTTCACACCTACTCATCCTGTCCGTTGTTGTCCAAACATTTCTTTTAAAAAAGGACCTAATTGTGCCAGTTTTCTGCCTAAAACTTCCTCTTTATGAGCAGATTAGAGGCGCCTGGCTGGCTCAGTGGGTGGAGCACGTGACTCTTGATCTTGGGGTTGTGGGTTCGAGCCCCACGTTGGGTGTAGAGATTACTTAAAAATAAAATCTCTAAAAAAAATGAGCAGATTAAATCTAAACTCCAATGTGGGGTTATAAAAGCCCTTTTTAATAATGCTTTGAGTATCTCGAAGCATTATATATATATATACACACACACACACATATTTAGAGGGAGAGAGAGCTACCGGGGGGGGGGTAGGAAGAGGCAAAGGGAGAGAGACAATCCTAAGCAGGCTCCATGCCCAGCACAGAGCCTGACAAGGGGCTCGATCGCATGACCCTGAGATCATGACCAGAGCCCAAATCAAGAGCTGGACACTTCACCGACGGAGCCACCCAGGTGCCCCGACATACATTTTTATTGTTCTCTACACTTACTTTCCATTCTCTCCCTGCCATATACCAGCTTCTTACATTTAGTGGCATCAGAATCAGGTCAGAAGCTCACTAAAGACTTCGGGTCCTCGGGCCGTATCTTGAAGTCTGGCAGCGGCGTTTAGGAATTGGAGTTTTTAATGAGCCATTCAGTTGATGATCAGATCTCAGTTTGACAAACAATGGCCTGAGCCCCGTTCCGACAAATGTCTTCTCATTCCCTCAAAAGTCCATCTCAGTTTGTACGTCTCCATCTTTGTGTCCCTCTGTTTCAATTCTTTTCTTCCCTTTTTTCTGCCTGATTAACCTACCAATCCATCCGGACCCGTCGCTTGGTTACTCCCTGTTTGAAATTTTGCCTAAACAGACTTACTGCTCCTTCCACGTTTTGTACGCATGTTGAATGCTGATATTTGTATTCATCTCCCTCAATCAATTTCGACTCTCTTCTAAGGGCTGAGACGTTCTCGGTCATTTTTGTGTCACCCTCTAGAGCTTGGCACAGGGTCTAACACATAACAATAGTGCCCGAGAAATGGTTTTTCAGTGAACGAAGGAGTTGAGGGAGGAACTGCCTCTTTATATTCACCAGCAGATGAAATGCATATTGTAGTTTAGAAATGCTTTGGTTGAATTCTGCCCGGGGACGTGAATAGCAATTTCCCTTAGTGCGAACAATTAGGAATTTTGCTGAATAGTTCATAGTATTAGGTTTCATTTCTTTTATTAGTAGTTAAATAATAAAAATCTAGTTTGAATATTGTACTTGGTATGAAATTTTCTACAATTTGAGTAACACAAGTAAAGCTCTGTGCCCTACAGCTGATGAATTTACTCAGCAAAGGAGAGCTGCAGAGTGCATTTCAGTTATGTGACTTCAAATAGACTTTGAAAAGTTAATATATCAAATCCCAATGATGACAAATGTTTTGTCATAACAGGTGGCATTATTCTGAGCCTAGGAACAACCACAATGATAACAAATAGGAAAGAAAGCTTTAGATCCACACCAGTTTCATAAAATCCATATTCAGGGTACATTTTTGAATCAAGAGTTGTCAGAAATCTAGGTGTAACTGATACCATCAGAATTTTCCATCAGATGGTCCTTTGTTTCAAACTAACAAAAAACACTTTCAATTAAAAGACAAATTTGTTGAAGTGACAGTCGTTCATTCAACAAGTATTTATTGAGCTCCTGTTTTGTGTCAAATTTGGCTCTGAGACCTAAAGACACATCAATGAACCAGAGGCAAAGTTCCTGTTAACTGAGATTACTTTCTGGTCTGAGGAGAAAGTCAGTAAACAAAATGTGATTGTGTGTGTGTGTGTGTGTGTGTGTGTGTGTGTGTGTGTGTGAATGCTATGACAGATGGTGATAATGGCTATGATGTAAGATAGAGCAGGATACAGGGGGTCTTTTAGTTAGGAAAGGATGGGAAAACCTCATTAATAAGATGACATATGAGCAGAGATCTAAAAAGAAGTGAGAGAGTAGGTCACGTGGCTATCTGGCAAAAGAGAATTCGTCAGTCGGGGATAGCATCTGTGAAGGCCTTGAGGGCCGAGTGTGCTTGGGGAGTAGGACGTGTACCAAGGAAGCTGGTGTGGCTGGAGTGGAGCAAACTGGGAGAAAGAGGTAGGAACTGAGGTCTTCGGAGTAGTGGCGATGGTAGTGTGTGTGGGGGTTGGGGGAGGAATGCAGTTTACATCACGGAAGGCCTTGTAAGCCACATTAAAAGAGAAAAAGACACTGGAGACGTTTGAACAGAGGAGTGACATTATCTGATGTTTACAGATTGTCTACATAAGCTGGGTCTTTCTAAATTCCTCGTTAGTCATTGCTAAGCCACACTTGAGTTCAGAACTTGGTTTAGAAGTCAAAGAGGGGGATTAGAGCTGTTTAGGCAGTTTTAGGTAATTGTTAATAATATTAATTATGTTTAATAATACTTAATATTATTCATTTTAAGGATCTTCACAACAACAGCAATAATCGCAACAATGTGCGTAAATGCTACCACTCACTTAGTGCCTGCTCTGTGTACTCTCTGTCTACGTTATTTCCCACAATCCACAATTACCTGTGAGGAGGTACTGCTCTTCCTCCTACTTTACGTTTGTAGAAATGTGAACATGAGTCACTTCATCGCCAGAGAAGATTTTATTTATGCTGCCATGTGTCTTCTGCAAAACTACATCTATCTTGTTTTGGGATAAAGCAACAACAGAATAGTCTAGTGCATGACTGATTTATTTGGCTTACTTACTTTTTTTAAAAAAGATTTTTATTTATTTATTTGAGAGAGAGATAGTGAGAGAGAGAGAGAGAAAACAGAGGGAGAGGGTGAAGCCGACTCCCCGCTGAGCAGAGAGCCCGATGTGGGGCTTGATCCCAGGACCCAGAAATCATGACCTGAACCGAAGGCAGACACTTCACTGACTGAGCCACCCAGGCGTCCCTGGCTTACTTACCTTTGACAAGTAATCACGGTGGTTTAATCCAAATGGAGAGGAAAGGGATAAAGAAAGGGGGGGGGTAATCAGAAGGGGGAATGAAGCATGAGAGACTATGGACTCTGAGAAACAAACTGAGGGCTTCAGAGGGAAGGGGTGGGGGAATGGGATAGACTGGTGATGGGTAGTAAGGAGGGCACGTATTGCATGGTGCACTGGGTGTTATATGCAACTAATGAATCATCGAACTTTACATAAAAAACCAGGGATGTACTGTATGGTGACTAACATAATATAATAAAAAAATGTTTAAAAAATCCAAATGGAAAGTATTCATTGAATGTACTATATTCCAGGTACCGTACTAAATGCTTTATTACGCATTGCCTCATTTAATCCGTACAATAGCCCAGACAAAGAAACTGGAACTCAGAGATGTGAAGTAACTTATCTAAGGTCACACAGCAAATAGTATAACAGGGACCCAAGTGGGTGCATCTGACTCCAGGGCTTGCATTTTGAACTGCTGTGCTCTATGACTAAAGATGGCTGAGAATCGACTGAGGTTCTCAAAATCGTTAACAGTATGTTTGGTGTTCCATATTTCAAAATCTTCCTTATTTCATTTTTAATCTGTGAACGTAGAGCCATCAGCGGTTGGATGCTTAGGTCCATTTGGAGTGGTACGATAACCTAAGTTCCTATAAACCTGTAGCACAACTGTACTGTTCCTTTTAGGCTAGCCTCTGTGACAATCTGCCACATTATTGCCTTGATCTGTCCACGTGATACCTGTGTTGTTTCTCTAATCATCTGAACTGTCTGGTCCTTGAGACCAAGGATGGCCGTGGCATGCCTATTACTTTGAATATGTTACATGCGGAAACATACATTTTTCATTGCAGTCTGTCCAACTCAAGTTACAAAAACGGTAACAAGGACAAAATACAAAAATGAGAGAGGGGGAGAAGAAGCGCTGCGAGAAGGAAGGGGATGTGACAGATGGGTTGCGGGGGGAAGAGAGAGAGACAAACTCTGACCAACGGACAATATATTACCAGTATGAGTTTTCCAACAGCCACCAGTCTACAGTAGACTTTAAAAGATTCTGCTTTCACTTCCCTCTCCTTATCCTAAGAACTCCCCCAAAGGCTTGCTCATATGCGCAAAGTCAAAGAAAGGAAGAAATTGTTATAAAAAGTTTATTTCTTTGAAATAAATGAGACCGGAAGCTCCTTGGAAACTAGCAGACTACATTTTATTTATCTCTGTATTTTCAGCACCTGGCCCGAGGCCTGGTTCATGGTAGGCCTCGAGAAAGTGTTTATCGAAAAAAACGAGGGTCTCAATGAAGCGCAGGCTCTAAAGATGTCGACTCCAACTTTTCCAGTAACTGACCGTATTGGGCCCAAATGCCTGGTAAGGGGGATGATCCTTTCATTCTTTCACTTTCCATGTACTTCTTTCCCGGAGAAAGGAGGACCATTCTCTTCTCTAGCTTCCATGCTCGATCCTCTCAACAAGCACAGAACTGCCATAATTACCCTACTCGCCCCAATCAAGGAATTATTCTCAGAGATTAACTTTTTAACAACCGGAGCAATGAGCTTGGAGCCTCCTCCCCCATCTCCTCTCCTGTCCTATGCTGCCTGGCCTTTGCTGTCTTGCTCAGTGGGAAGGCACTATAGGTAAGGTTAGCTGGTTGGATACGTAATAGAACTCACATTTTTTTTTTACTCTATTATTCATCCTAAGTCTTACAGGGGAGTGCCTGGAGCTGTTCAGAGTATTTGGCAAAATTTCAAGGGAAAAAATAGAGATTTACAATCTGACAGAAAAAAATACATTTATTTTGAAAGCATAGGACGAGTTATGTATTCCTTGTCATTTTATTTTACATACGTATACAGTTTTAGATTTCTTTAGAAAGCTTTCCCAGTACTCCAAAAAGATTTGTACAGTCAATTAAGTTATATAAACAAAGCCCTAAATTGTTGCAATTCAAGCTCTTTTCACCTTATTGACTCCATCTTAGCTACAGGCACTCACTTTTGAGTTAAGAGTCAGTAGAGAAAAATCTTCTCTTTACAACATTTTACCTGTGAGATTTGCTCTGAGTATATTGTATTTATCAAGTATTCTCATTTCCTGAGTTTTCCTGCTAATTTTTAAAAGTGTTTTTCTGACTGACTTTAACCCAGAAATTCCCAGAATGCTTAGAAGTCTCTCTTGGATTGGCGAAATTAATTCATCTTGTGCCTCACATTTACCAGAACGGAGTAGTGAAAATCACGGCTGGGGCGCGAGCCTGAGTTCCATACTTTACGAGCCGTTTGATCTTGGGCAAGTTATTTAACCTCTGTGCGCTTCAGTGTCCGAATTTCTCCTCTCATTTGTGAAACGAGGATGAGAACTGTCAGGATTGGTGAGAGGTTTATAGGACATGTTTGTCGAGTGCCCAGCATCGTGCCTGGTACCCCCTCCCTACTGGATTCACAGTCTTTGATGTCAGCACCTCCCTAACAACCCCTGAGGACTTCATGTCTGGGGAAATGAAAAGTGGCTTCTCTTCACAAAGAGGTTGGGGACCTTCAGATAGAATCAACGCTAGAGGCTATTTACATGACATTTATTTTTTGCATTAACGCCAAAGAAACCTGACTGGGAGTTTAGTACAAATAGCTCAGCAAGAATGTATACAGTCAGGCGGGGAAGTAGACTTACACTAACAGGACTAAATGTTCACTGAATGAGTGTTTAGTTTCCTGCAACCTGTGGGGCCACAGATTCATGCCATTGAAAATAACTAAAGCACAATGGAAATAGTATGCAAGGTTGTTCTTAAAGTTCATTCATTTGTGTTTTCGTTTGTTATCTTTTTCTCTAGACAATGTCTTCTGGAATTCCTAGGCTACAGCTCATCTTCTTTTTTTTTTTTTTAAAGATTTTATTTATTTATTTGACAGGGAGAGAGTGAGAGAGAGAGAGAGAGCACAAGCAGGGGGAGCAGCAGAGGGAGAGGAAGAAGCAGGCTCCTGCTGAGCAGGGAGCCCGGTGTGGGACTTGATCCCAAGACCCTGGGACCACAACCGAGCAGAAGGCAGACCCTTAACCGACCGAGCCACCCAGGCGCCCCTACAGTTCATCTTTTGAGCTTAAAATAAGAAGAGAATAGAGGCTGGGAGAGGGGGAAAGGAGAGTGGTTGCTAATGGGTATGAGGTTTCTTTTAGAGGTAATGAAACCGTTCCGGACTTACATAGTGGTGATAGTTGCGCAACTCTGTGAATATGCTGCAGACCTTGAATTGTACATTTTAAATGGGTACATTTTACGGTATGTGAATTATATCTTGATTTTTAAAAAAGGTGAATAATTTTGATTGCGTGACCAATATAAAACAGAGCCAATACAAAACAGGAGTGTTAATGGTGAAATAAGATACAACATAATTATGTGGAATTATATCAACTTCCAGATATCTGAACATGAACTATTTTCTGTGGGGACGCACTGCAAATTATTTACAGTAAACACTCTCCTTTTGGTTGTAGATTTTACAAACCTGTATTGAACACCATGAATCCAAATATTGGTAGGATCCATACCTAAAATCTGGAGCAGTCTCAGAATTCCCAGTGATAAGTGTCCTGTTTTTCATTTCCTTGGAATAAAAGCACTATAATCTTTCAAGAACTTCCTGTCATATGACTTCCTGTCATTTGCTCTATCTTTTAGTCTTAAATTGTTTTATACCTTCAAAGCAAAATCTATCCAAAGCTGTACAGGGGTTCCTGGGTGGCTCAGGCGGTTGAGTCTTGGACTCTTGGTTTCAGCTCAGGTTGTGATCTCAGGATCATGGGATCGAGCCCCGCGTCGGGTTCCATGCTCAGGGCAGAGTGTGCTTCAGACTCTCTCCCTCTCCCTTCCCCTAGGCCCCTCCCCCTGCTTGTGCGCATGCTCTCTCTCTCCTCTGTAAAATATATAAATAGATAAATAAGTAAGGCTGCACAATGTGTTGTTATTTTTCTGTCTTTTTAGGGGCCTCAGGAAGAGGTTGAGCAGATGAGCTCCTCAAGCAAAGCCAAATAACCATTTTTTAAATTATTTTCTCTGAACTTATGGCTAGTTTTTGAGAGATGTGCTTTGTCTCCCTTCCTTCTCTCTTTGTTGTAGGCACAAACAAGGAGGCATTGCTTTTCCCCACCCCCACTCTCCAGCTTTGAGTTTGTCTTATTTGAATTAATCAAACAAAGGCTTCTAGGCTCCCTGGAGCAGGGACTTGACTGTAGCTTCATCAGTAAAATAAAGGATCGATAAAATTGGGTGGCAAGTAGAAATTAGGGCTCAGAGAGGCAAAAGGAGGTGGAGAGAATGATTTGGGGGATTCATCAATCTGGCTTCTAGAATGATTATCCCCGCTATAGAATTTCCCAGAGTGGAAGTGAAATAGGCCAGTTTTTTTGGCCTGATTGCATAGTCACCAAGCCAGATTTCCTCTATTGATGCTGGAAAGGAGATGGAGAGGGTGCTTTAAATAAAGGATACAAGCTGTGTGGTCACTGGAAAGTAGTATATCCCTATTGTAAAATAATTCAGTAGCAGTCAAGGTGGTATATCAGATCTGTGAGAATTTTTTCAAGATTTTGTTTATTTATGTATGTATTTTAGAGACAGAAAGAGAGCGTGAGTTGGGGGAGGGACAAAGGGAGAGTGGCAAACTGTAGGAAAGTAAACATATGGAGAAAATTTACAGAAGATAGGAATTATTTATTAAGGTTTATTATGTAGATTCCTCTTGGTGTCCACCTCTGGGCTGGTGACAGTCTAGAGCTCTGCCGGTCATTAAGAGTTCTGTCCGTTAGGGTAAAGGAAAGAAAGACACATTTATAACTTCATATCGTGCTTTCAGGCAAATAAGGGGGAGGACAGAGAGTTTTTCTTATATCTGCTTCTGCTCAATTGTCTCTAGCTCGAAATGATCCTTAGCCAAAGTGGCCTATTTTGGAGTGGCATACGATAATACCCTACCTAATCAATTCGAGTCAGAGAAGTAGGGCGAAAAGCCAGATCAGTTCAATGAATGTGAATCAAAACTAAAGACAAGGATCAATTTTTTATTTTTCTACCAGTTGGGCTACACGGCGCTGAGATGCTGTTTGGTAGAACTCAGGTGCCTTCTGTGAGATCCTGGTCTGAACTCGAAGCGAGGCCTGCAGATGCCTTTGGGGCAAAGGGAAATTGGAACTCTTCCCTCTCCTTATGTTCTTGGGACCAGATTCAGCTGGAAACAACTGGTCTAAGGAATGTACTGAATCAGACATCTACTCATTTCACCACATGGATTCCACCTTGTTAATTGATTTAATATCCCTCTCAGTTACTCTCTATATGATGCCTAAGCAGACAGTTAATTTGATGCGAATAATCACTCACTTGGCCATTTTACTGCATTCTTAGGCTGGTTTCTGCAAAACGAATAACTGATTGTTAGCTCTTTTTCACTTGCTTTCATCCTGATGTTCTTGTTCTCATTATACTGGAAACTAAAGAGATGCACAAAGAGAATCTGGAAAGACATATCAATAATGAGCAATCTTCTTAACCATTCTTCTTTCAGGGATGCCCAGGTTTGGACAAATACAGTGGCAATTAAAGTAACGCTTCCCTGTGGGTAAGTGAAATGAAAAAGACTGGTGTTAAGTATATATGTGGATATCTGTGTGTGTGTGTGTGAGTGTGTGTGTTTGCACGCATGCAAACTTGAATTTGGGAGAAGTGGAAATGCTATTGGTCTGGATAGGGACACAGGTGGCTGGGGTGAGGGAAATTAAAATGACCCTGAAAAACTTAAACTGAACAAGAGGGCCCCCACGCATTTAATTATTCCAAGATCTACACCTCTAATCCTCACCTTTAGCTGGGGGGCATTATATCCTGACTTTTGCATTTAAGAATTCCTGTTCTCCTTCAAAGCCTCATCTGTGTGTATGGGGGCGGGGGGAGGGTGAGAGGGACAAATAAGATTTTTTTTCTGAACCCTGTATCCTTCTAGTAGAGGAGAAAGTCCTCTCAAGAACATCTTTTTTTTTTTTTTAAAACTGATCGTTTAAATTTTACTGTTCAGTAATCTCATGATAAATAATAGGTATTCACTAGAAAAAAATTAAAGTGATTTACCATTGTTTAATTCTGCTGGCCAAGCTGCACTTGCCCTGAAGAGCTGCATAATTTATTCAAATGACCTGAGGCTTTTAAAGTCAATCTTCCTGCAGAAAAATTACCCCCTGTCCCCAGGAGAGTGAATTTTTTTTGCGTTGTACCGCTTCGTATGGCTGACATTTATTTGACTCTCAAGTGTATTTACATTGTTGGCTTAACTTGGAGTTCTTTGCTGCATCAATAATATGCCGTATTTCTTGCTTCAAGTGGTGTCAATATTATTGTTATTCCTTTAAAAAAAAAAGACTTTTTCCCTTAATTCCCTGCAGTTGCAAAGTTTTTCTTTGAGTTGTGAAAATTTTTGCTTCTAAAATTATGAGGAAGCTGAGTAAATGTTCTTTTAATCTTCTGGGAAATGTGTGCCTCTTTAAACTTTATTTACGTCAGAACTTACTGTAATGAAGGACAAAAGCTGTAGACAAGGTCCCCTGCTCCTCGGGGGTGTTCAAGGCTAGGTCTCCCAGAGGCGAGTCTGCAGTTTGTTCTGCAATGTTTATAGCTTACCTCCTGGCTATTTCTTTGCAACCGGCCTGAGAGGGGGCTAGAAATAGAGCAGAGTGGGAATCTGACCCATCGTGACCACTCAGGGGGCTCTGGCCTGGAAAAGTCCCCTGAATGTGGCAAAAACAAACATTAGAAATGGAGGGAGAAGCGAGGCTTAAACAAAGAGTGAAACCAGTTCCCATTTCATCTCTCCTGCCGATGACCATATGTGCCGCTCATTCGTTTCCCAGACATCAGTGCTCCATCATTTGGACAGAGCCTCCACCTGAATCTGTCCAGAGCATAGGAAACAAATATTTTGAAACGTAATACAATGGTGTGTGTGTATCTTAGGAGCATTTCCTCAGTGCACAAACTCAGTCTAACCGAAAGGCTCACCAAGATGGTGGATGTGCGAACCTTTGAATCCTACTGTATTTTTCAGGCAAGGGTGACCTCTTCCTTCTGGTCCCATGTGCCACAGGGTTGACCGCAATATGGGGAATAAAATTAAGAGAAATATGTTCTCCTGCCTAACAATCCTTCAAACTCTTTCCCCCTCCTTTAGTGTTTTTGTGACAGCTTGTGAATGATCGGCTGTGGCTTTTTGAAAATGTCGCATGTTTTCTTTTTGCCAGGACAAAGAACGAGAGGAAAGGGCCAGCGAGAGCTCCCTCCTGTAACGTGGAGGTTAAGAGCGTGGACTCTGTCACGAGATTGCCTCGGTTAAAATTCAGATGGCCTCCATTTAATAGCTATGTGACCTCAGGCAAGTCATTTAAACTCTGTGAGCCCTCGCTTCCCCATTTGGAAAATGGAGGTAATAGCAAGAGTTTATAATTGCATCTACCATATGGGAAGCACGGTTTCAGGCACTTCAAATGTATTAGCTCGTTTAATTTTCATAACTCTGTGATGTAGGTAATTAACATCATCCCCATTTCTCAGATGGGAAAACTGAGACACGGAAAAGGAAAGTAAACTGGCCAAGGTCATAGGATAAGGAAATGGGTATAGCTGAGCTTGTGGAGCCTGGCAGTTGTATCCTAGAGGCCACGTACAGACCAGTACATTCCATTGGCTCTCTCTGAAATTACTGAGCACTCAGCACAGTGTTTGGCACTTAGAATTTATTGTTGGCTGTTAGTCTCACTGCCGTTACCTGTTCTGATCTTTCTTTCTTTTGTCACTCTTGCTGCCATGGGACCGATTTGTAAGGTTGGTCACCCCCACTGCCAACAAAAAGAAAAACCAACAGTGATCTGAGCCGTGGTGGTTGCCCGATCCCTCTTCACCTTTGTGTGTTTTGTGTTTAAACCACAAATAGGACAGGGACCTATGAAAGGAGGCAGTATTTGTTAATATCCCTTTTCGAAGACATGAAAATTATATCCCTCCTATCAACACCTCTCCAGCAACCAGCCAACAAAAATTCCTTGAAGCAAAGGGAGAAGTTTTAGAAAGTTTAGACTTCGAGTAAAGTTGCTACTGTTCTTTAATGAACAGAGGTAAAAATCTCAAAAAGTAATGAAGGTGGTAACACACGTTGGTGGACAAAGGCGCTGCTACTAGAATAAATTCTCTCTTCTCCACTCCTGAACTCGCCTCAGAATGCCAGTATCGGGGAAAAGGAAGGAGAAAATTCTGCAAATAATTATATTCTTCTTTTAAAGTAAGCCACTGATTTCAAAATTCTCTAACACATTTGTGGAAACTTCATTTTTTTGTTTGAGATTTATTTGAATGAGCTGTTATGATTGGAGACAGTGAGAATTTCAGATTAATGTTTTGCAGCCAAAAAAAAAAAAAAACCCCTCTCTGGAAAGCTGGCAAGTGTTCGTAAGTCAGCCCTAGAATTATGTAGGTTGAAGGCTCCCAGTGGACAGACCGAACATATAAGAAGGAAACCAGGGATCTAGTGTTATTACGTCCCCGCGTCTAAGGGAACGAATAAGCACAGAATTAAAAGCATTCTTCAGCCTGAATTTTTAAGGTAGGTCTGCACAATTTCTATATACTGTATTTGGAGAGTAGAACATACATTAAGTGAAAGTATTTTTTATGCATGAACTTTCCCTTTTTCCTGTATTTTAACACTGTATTTTGCAAAACTCCTAAATTCTTTCACTGCCGTTTCTCTTACAGGGGTGCACTTAGGAACTAGGCAAGCTGATTTATGATAACTAAGTTTTAAACTCCAACGACCAGTAAGTCTTCAAGTGGGTTTATTTGAGATTCTTTCATGTTACTTTGTTAGGTCAAGATGATGAGAGAATGAGCTTTAGGCGAGGATGATAGCTTTGCTGTTTACTAGCAGATTCTTTGGTGATTGCGGTTTTCATTGAGTAGTTTGTATGTATTTTGAAACTATCAAAAATAATAGTCTTTCCTTTACTGTGTTTATCTTCAGCTAATTCTCTTTTGTTTTGAAGGAATGCTGCTTCTAAAAACAAAACAAAACAAAACAAAACAACAAAACCCAGTATCACAAAAACCCGAGCACTGATTGTAACATTTGAGAGCCATGTAGCACTGTTTCTATTTTGTTGTGTTAAAACTGAAATGATAGCAAAGGAAAAATGATACAATTAGCTCATGATTCACCATTGATGTTCAATTCTTATTTCATTGAGTAATCAAAACTATTTCTACTTGACTCTAAATCAGACTTGGCTGTTTTTTTTCTTGTTCTTTTCCTAATTGAAAAAGAAAATAGATTTCCTTTTAAGCCGATGAAACATCTAGATCGAAAACTAATAGTCTCTATTAAAATGTGAACAGGGGTCTTGTAGAAATATGTGCCTACTCCAGAGCTCCCTGTTAATGATATTATTATTGTGAAAACAATGGAAAAGGAGAAGTAAAGGAATTCGTTTTAAATTAGTAAAAACCAACCCTACCCCCATCTCAATATGTTCCTTTTGCATATTCTCTTTCAGTCTTTTGTGCGCTTACTTATTTTTTCCATAGCTTATGTTACTTATATTTTCCATAGCTGTAATGATTTGTACATAATTAGTTACTTGAATAAGGCATTTCTGTATGCAATATCGGGCAGCACTGTGGTTTCTAGAAAGTATACAGCCTGAGATATGTGCTCAAGTGTTTTTGAAATATTAACTTTTCTTAGTTCTTGATTCCTTCTTATTTGTTCCCCCTATTTCTTACCCAGGCTAACCTTTTGGACTATTGATTTTCTTTAAGCCTTTTGAAAATATGATAGGAACGATGGGCACAATAGAGTTTTGTTCAGCATTTTCAGTCCCTGAGGCTGAAATGTCTTACCTGCTTGGTGCTGTTGAAGAAATTTCCTTTTCTTCCTCAAGAAGGAAAATCCACTCTTATTCCACAAGGCATGGCTGTGCTTCCCAGTGTTTTCGACAATCTATAATCACCCACCTTTCTTTTTTTTTTTGCTTTCGACAAACTTTCAAAATGCTAATGATTTCATGATGTCCTACACTCTGTGTGTGTTCTGAGAGTTCCATTCTTTTTTAAATTGTCGCAGAAGGTGTAAGAAGTAGGAGTTCCCCAGCTTGCAATATGAAGAACAACGTCACCCTTGCCACCATCAGCAAAAACGTTACCAACAGCCTTCACTTCGGACTTGGGAACATCATTGGCAACGAGTCGACCGTTAACTGCTCGCATAAGCCGTCAGATAAGCATTTAGATGCGATTCCTATCCTCTACTATATTATTTTTGTGATTGGATTTCTTGTCAATACCATTGTGGTTACACTGTTCTGTTGTCAAAAGGGTCCTAAAAAGGTTTCCAGCATTTACATCTTCAACCTGGCTGTGGCTGACTGGCTGCTTTTGGCTACCCTTCCTCTCTGGGCAACCTATTACTCTTACAGATATGACTGGCTCTTTGGACCTGTGATGTGCAAAGTGTTTGGCTCTTTCCTGACCCTGAACATGTTTGCAAGCATTTTTTTTATCACCTGCATGAGCGTTGATAGGTACCAGTCTGTTATCTATCCCTTTCTGTCTCAAAGAAGAAATCCCTGGCAAGCGTCTTATATCGTTCCCCTTGTTTGGTGTATGGCCTGTCTGTCCTCGTTGCCCACGTTCTATTTCCGAGATGTCCGAACCATTGAGTATTTAGGAGTGAACGCCTGCATTATGGCCTTCCCACCTGAGAAATATGCCCAATGGTCCGCTGGGATTGCCTTAATGAAAAATATCCTTGGTTTTATTATCCCTTTAATATTCATAGCCACATGCTATTTCGGAATCAGAAAACACTTATTGAAGACCAATAGCTACGGGAAGAACAGAATAACTCGTGATCAAGTCCTGAAGATGGCAGCTGCTGTTGTCCTGGCGTTCATCATCTGTTGGCTTCCCTTCCACGTTCTGACCTTCCTGGATGCGCTGGCCTGGATGGGTGTCATTAATAGCTGTGAAGTGATAGCTGTCATTGACCTGGCACTTCCTTTTGCCATCCTCCTGGGATTCACCAACAGCTGCATTAATCCCTTTCTGTATTGTTTCGTTGGTAACCGCTTCCAACAGAAGCTCCGCCGGGTGTTCAGGGTTCCAATTACTTGGCTCCAAGGCAAGCGAGAGAGTGTGTCGTGCCGAAAAAACAGCTCCCTTAGAGAAATGGAGACCTTTGTGTCTTAAACACGGGAGTGGAAAGCATGTTCACAACACGGCTACTTGGTTCGAGGGCCCCTCGAATGATCGTTGAATGCCTCTAGTCCAGGAGTAAGTTTCTCCCTTCATGTAATCTTTTCTCCCTCTTCGAGCTAGAACAGGAAGCCCAATGTCACTCTGGGTGTGACCCAGTGACTTCCAGGAACTGCCCGTTTCCTTCAGTTTCTGGGTATAAGACGGTCATGGGGAGGACAGAACTGTAACTTAGAAGTCACTGAGGAGTTATCTCAAATGATAATTAATAGCAAATTGTGACTGGTGATTGGGGGTTTCTGATTTCTCCTTGACAGATGCTGAAGTTGTTGTTGTTGTTTTTAAACTGGTTTTTATATCCATTTTCATCAGGTTTTCCTCTCGAACCAAGGCCAGTTTTTTTTTTTAACTCATTGCATTATTTACAAGACATCATGCTAAGAAACACGAGCATTTCTAAGTGAAGTGTACTACAGTAGATTGGTACTGAATTATTCAGGCTCTAGGCATATGTCTTCTACCTAAAAATATTATAAATAATAACCTTTTACATTTTACTTGAGCACAGGTTGATATTTAAGATATAGCTACATATCGAGTAGGGCTAGGAATGTAGATTAGATCACCTGTACTCCTGCATTTATCTTATTTTTACAGTTATAGGAAGTAGAATATATAATAACATAGATTTGAGATTAACAAATATTTGAGTGTTCACTAAATCCTGAATACATGCTCTTTAGAACTTTCTATCCATTTTAACTGTTGTTTGAAGATTTCTATGTTCTCTGACAATTTTTTGAAAACAGTAACTAAACACTGTGTCTTGTGTTATAAAATGTAAAGGTCACGTTTTACATCCTTGACCTTTTGGTGCTTTGACATATAGGAAGCTGACTTGACTTTCGTTATTGATGCTTTGGTTCTGGGTTGCTTCCCAAAATATCTGGAGGGCCTCTTTAACTCTTTAGTTTGTAATAAACCTTTAACAAGTATGGGAAAAAGTTATGCCAGAATGGAGTTTTGATACCCAGGGAGACAAAGAGATCCAGCAAATGACAACTTTGTTGTCACACAAACAAACCTGTCGGGGCAGTGCGATGTGTCTTTGAAGGTCGAGACCATGGGGTAGTCTGAACCTATACCTGTGACTTCTGTTTCTTCCAGATTTTATAGGATTCTGTGGCCCTCTCTTAAATCAATCACTGGTCCATGGATCTCCTTTTCCACACTATTAGGACTCCTGTCAGAGAAGTACCTAAAACTGGCTGAGTTACCTAGAGTTTACTTAGAGTATGCGTCCTAATTTTAGAAGTTAGACATTTCATTCTGCACCAGCCCCACCTTATACCAGGTTATCTAGGAACTTCCTAAACCAATGCTGCCCTCTGAGGTAGAAATAAGGTTTCAAAGACTTTGTGTATCTGCCAGGTTCTAGGGCGATAGATTAAAGAAGTCTCTCATCTCTACTTTCTGGGAATACCTGGGAATGCCTAATTTCATGTAATCTATTATTATCAACAAAATAAATAGCTAAACGTGTAACCGACTCTATCTTCATATTTTAAGTAATTTTGTAAAACATTGCATATAAATAAAATCTTTAATTGGAAGATCATGTGTACTTACTTTAAAAAAATATATTTATTTATTTTAGAGAGAGAAGGGAGGAGGGGCAGAGGGAGAGGGAGAGAATCCCAAGCAGACTCCACACTGAGCGTGGAGCCCGAGGTGGGGCTCCATCTCACGACCCTGAGATCATGACCTGAGGTGAAATCAAGAGTCAGACACTCAACCAACTGAGCCACCCAGGTGCCCTGCACTTACTTTTTAAAAAAAATTTTAACTACTCCCAAGTATAGATTCTCACCTTTTGTTGTATCTGTATCCTCCGTACAATCCCTACTACACTTTATCGTTTTAGTCCTCATCATTCCTTATCTGAATTCTTCATGTACTCTTCTAAGTCTCTCTCTCTTCAGTCCTCAACCGTAATTTCTTACTAATTATGAAAAGAAAGTCCAGCTTGTCTGTCAGCAAGAACATAAGAGATCTGATCCTTCCCAGCTTCCCTGGCTTTTTCTCGCTCTGCCATCTCTCCCTTATACTCTATGTTCAAGTGTCACAAGTGACTAGCTGCTTTTTTAAGGCCTAATGTCCTTTCATGCCCCTCTGCTTTTGTTCACACAACTCTGTCTCTCTGAACACCCCTCCAATCATTCCCACCCCCAGGATCCTTCATTCAGCTGATGAACGCCTACTCAGCCTTTATCATTCTGCTCATGTCAATTCCTTTACCACAATAATATTTATTATACTAATTATAATACACCCCCCCCTCCCCTGGGAGCTCCCTCAATAAAGAGAATTTCTTCTCTAGTTCTTGGGATGTTAAGCCTGGCTTCCGCTTCCATAGGAGGCCAGTATTGAGCCTGAAGTGGTTCTTTGAGGCTTGGACTTTGCTGGGACTAAGAAGAAATGTCAGTTGAAATGGTGGTGCATGAACATATGAACTCTGACTGCAGAAATGCACGAAGGTATAAATGCCCTCTTTTCTCTTTGCAAATGTAAATTTCAGGTAAGTGTCTCAGACAGCAAGTGAAACTATCCTTCTCATTTGGCCATGTTTCCAGGTGTTACCTAATCCCCTTTCTTCTTCTATGGGCCCTCCTTTATGCACCTTACCTACACAATGCCCCAGAGCCTCTTAATCATAACAACAATAGCTGCTATTAGGTGAGCATTATATGCTCTATACTATTATATATATTTTTAAGAATTATCCCATTTTATTCCCACAATGACTCAATTATTCTCATTTTACAAATGAGGACACTGAGGCACAAATGAGTCCCTACTAATCTTGAAATGTGGCTCTGCCAGCTGAGCTGAATAATCCCAGTCAGCGGTATTTAGTAGTTTACGCATCCGAAGCTACCAAGCAGGTATTTCAGAGATGGTCTTGCGCAGTCCTTAACCCTTCCCCCCCAACCTCATTGCTTGGACATCCCTGACCACAGCAGTCCAAGAACTCTGGGCAGGTGGCATATTTGCACCTCTGGAGAAAAGGAGAGGAGGCGGATGGATGAAGCTTTCTCCCTTGTTCTCCACTGCCCTTTCCCTGTGCTCCATGCTGTACAGAATTGCATGAAGTAACCACTATCCCTTGCTGCCTCCGCTACCCCACACACAAAGCAAGACAGTCACCTCAAACATTTCTTTTGAGCAACAAAAAAACCTTCAGCTCCATGAAATGAGATTATAGGGGGTTACCAGAGAAATGAATCTCTTGCAATTTGCAGAAGGAATATGCATTTTTATTATGGAAAGGGAAGTATTAATTCTTCCTACAGTTTATGTCCCTAAATTAAATCTACTAAATAGAATGTTTTGGAAAAATCCCTTTTTTTTCCTGATCTTTTGAGGTCTGTATCTACATGAGAGACGTTCTGAAGGAAAGCACACTGTATTTTTGACTTCTTTTTTCCCCATAAAGACCCAAGAGTGGGAAACTGTTTGGTGGCCTTACGTATTAACAAAAGAAAATTCCAAAATCGACAAGTTGAATTAACCACGTGTTGACAGAAACAAGAAAGGGCTGAGGTAGTAAGGAAAGTGTAGCACTTAATTATTTGTTAATTCCTAGATAAACTGTGTCAGCAATAATGAGTCACATAAAATAACAGAAATTTGCATGCCATCACTAAAAATAATCACTTCCTTTGCAAAAGACCAGTGGCATATAGCTGAGTTGACTAGCCTTCTACCCATTCATGCTCACTTGCACAAACATACCTATGAAGGGTTAACATCCTCAGAAAGAAAATTCTTCTGGGATGAGAGAATTCTTTTCAAAATTAGAAATAATTGGTATGGATTTCTTATTAATAATCAATATTTTTCATTATTGAAAAATGTACCTATATAGATTAAAAATTAGCCATGGAGATAATCACTGGTAGTACCATGGGGTAAGATTACAGCTATAAATATAGACATATGTATGATATATATATGTGATATCATACATATATATGTGATATGATATATATACTATTTATTTTTTTTATCTCTTTCTCGGTATCCGTATTTCTTTCTCTTTTCATCTATTATCTATTGGATATAGCCTTCATCACCCCATGGTACATTTCTTTTAATATTTAAAATATTCTGACCCCCAGCTCCTATCTGGTTTACTAGAAAATATTCTTTCTCTAACTTTAAGTCCTCTTTTCTTATGATAAGCCCCAAATCCTCAGACCTGTAAGCAATCCAAGAGATTACGCCTGGTTCCTGTTGCCTAGTGGGGGAAAATAGTGGAAAACCTGGTAAGACCACTGGCCCACTTTCTGCCGTTGTTGCTGCTGCGTTTATCAGTTGGGGCACACGAGAACAGATGGCTCGGTAGTCTGGTGCAGACGCCTGTCCACTTCAAGGCCTTTCTAAGTGATCTGTGCACAAGCTATCGGATAGAGTGTAGGAGAGAGAAAGAGGAAGCCCCTCCCCCAGTGTTACACGCACCTATAGCTGATGCAGGCCACAGTAGACAAGGTCTCAAATGCATCTCCATTAGTTTTGGCATCTCCACGGAGAGGGAGGGATCAGCAGAAATCTAGCAGAAGGAACGGGTCATCCCAGGAACCAGTCCTCCCTTTTCTTAAATGAAGCTCTTCCGTGCAGCTGGACCACAGTTCAAGCTCCTTCTCAGTAAAAACAAGTATTCCTGGTTGGGAGACGGAATATAGGTAGTAGGGCTGATGTTGCTTCTCGATCGATGACACTAGAAAGCAACACCTCTGTGCATTCGATATACCCTAATAACTTGGAACTTCTTAGAAAAATAGGGTCTAGTACTAAATTTCCTTTTTTCTCAAAAGGCCCCTTTGCCAAGTGCCTCTTCCCCAAATCCCCAAGCTCAATATGCCAATATGTATGAGATACAGTTGACATAGCTCCATCGGCCTAAAAAGTTGGAACCACCAGATTGCCAAACCCCCCAATTCCCAGTTCTAGCCTTCTCTTGAATAATGGATCCTTGCTTACCCTACATTCATTACCATTGAAGTGATCATTCCCATAACAAAAAAATCAACAGTGTCTCTTGATGTCTTAACAACTCGAAATATTTGTGGATAATAATTTGAAATGGTCTCTCTGGGTACTTTAATATCTATTGTTCTGTACTGAATTGTGTCTCCTTAAAATTCATATGTCGAAATGAAATGTCATTGTATTTGGAGATAGAGCTTTTAGGAAATATTTAAGGTTAAATGACTTCATTTAGGGGATGGCGTCTTAACCCAGTAGGACTGGGTGCCTTCTAAGAAGAGGTAGATACCTCCTTCTCTCCCCACATGAAAAAGTCCTGGGAACACACAGTGGAAAGACAGCTGTCTACAAGCCAGGAAGAGAGCACTCATCAGAACTCAACCATACTGTCACCCTGACCTTGGACTTAACTGCCTCCGGAGCTATGAGAAAATAAATTTCTGTTGTTTAAACCACCAAGTCTATAATATTTTGTTATGGCAGCCCCAGCAGACTACTACAGATTTTGGTCCTGAGAGTGGTTTTAGAGGAGCACAATTTTAAGGAAGAGTTTTCTTTTCTTTTCTTTTCTTTTTTTTAAAGATTTTGTTTTTTATTTGACAGAGATAGAGACAGCCAGCGAGAGTCCCACCAAGTCTATAATATTTTGTTATGGCAGCCCCAGCAGACTACTACAGATTTTGGTCCTGAGAGTGGTTTTAGAGGAGCACAATTTTAAGGAAGAGTTTTCTTTTCTTTTCTTTTCTTTTTTTTAAAGATTTTGTTTTTTATTTGACAGAGATAGAGACAGCCAGCGAGAGAGGGAACACAAGCAGGGGGAGTGGGAGAGGAAGAAGCAGGCTCATAGCGGAGGAGCCTGATGTGGGGCTCGATCCCATAACGCCGGGATCCCGCCCTGAGCCGAAGGCAGACGCTTAACTGCTGTGCCACCCAGGCGCCCCAAGGAAGAATTTTCTGAATTGGGGGGGGGGGAGAAAAGGATGAACTCAGAGATTTGAATTTCCAGTTCAAGTCCTGCATAAATCACTTGCAAGCTTCTGTGTGTGCCTTGAAGGAAATCTTTAGGTCTTGTAGCCTCAGGATTGAGACTGTTGAAAATCGAATGCAGAAT
This sequence comes from Ursus maritimus, assembly GCF_017311325.1. Lineage (NCBI taxonomy): Eukaryota > Metazoa > Chordata > Mammalia > Carnivora > Ursidae > Ursus > Ursus maritimus. The sequence continues at coordinate 33,163,308 of NW_024423319.1, read as the reverse complement.
CTCTTTTTACAATTGGCTGAATTACAATGCAAATTGAACTCCCAGGTCACCGGGTGTCTGTGGTTAAAGTTAGAGCATCGATTGGGAAAGAACAGGATCCCGTAAGTTGAAATGGGGATGTGTGGCCTGACCCTACTGAAACTGAGAACATTGAACCCCTAAATTCTGATGAATATTCCTTGCCAGTGGAGGAGGCCCTTCCACCCCCAGGGGTGGCAGCCTTTCTACCCCCACTTGAGGGGATTAATCCTGCATTGCCTGAGAAAATGATAATGGTCTCTCCTAAGGTAGTTGCCATGCCTCAGGACCCACACCATCACCCATGTTAGCTTTTAGATCTATAACTCGATTCAAGTTCCAGCAGACCCCTGAAGGCGAGGCCCCTAAAGTTTGACCCAAGGGAGGTATACTACACTCCAAAAGAGCTACTTGAGCTTTCTAACTTACGCAGACAGAAATCTGGGGAAAATGTGTGCGAGTAAGTATTAAGGATGTGGGATAGTGGTAGAAGAAACATAAAGTTGGATCAGGCCAAATTGATATTTGCTCACTAATCAGCTTCTGCATTTAATGTTGCAGCTTGGGGAGTTAGAAAAGGCTCAAACAAAGAAGAGGCTCTTTGGTTGGTTGGTTGGCTGAACCACAGACCAAAAAGTAGACCAAAGTGAGTAAATTAGAAATGCTGGACCTGCCTTGGTTTAATGCAGAGGAAAGGATTCAAAGGCTTGGGGACATTGGAATTTTAAGGTGGATTTGTCATTTTAGACCTACTGACCCACCATGGGAGGGTCCAGAAGACATATCTTTTACCAACAGAGTAAGAAATAAATCTGTAAGGGCAGCCCTGGCATTCTTGAAGAACTCTGTGTTCATTCTTCTCGTTAGGCCAGAATTTACAGTGGGAACTGCCTTTTTTCAATTGGGAACCTAAATGCAATGGTAGTATTCGGATTCTGGGGTGGCAGCAAGAACCACCAAAGACAAGGTGGGTATAGTTACCATAACAGATGGCAGAGTCAAAGCACCAATCAGAATGGTCTGAGGTGAAATACGTAGGCAGCTTACAAAATTCTTAATCTTCATGAGAAGAAAAGTTCTAATTCAATGGAGCAAATGTCTAACCTGAGTCATAAAAACAGAGTCATGCCCCCCCCATTAATTCCTAGTTTTAAGTCAGTTTACGGACCCAGCCCAGAATGAAGGGAAGGCCATGTTCCTTGAGGGAGGATCTGCGCATGCTACTACAAACGTATGCCGCCAATCTTTCTCTGAGCCTTCCCTCGAAGTACCTACGGTCTTTTACCAGGGTACCCGTGCATTGGAGAAAATGAAGTAATGACTACTAGACATCGGCTACAGACTGACATTTGTTTCGTAAAGACCCGAAGTCACTGGGGTCCACCAGACGGTGTAGGGACTTGTGGAGGTCAGGGGAGCAATGGAGTTTTTTTAAAGCTCCAGTCTGTCTTGCAATGGGCCCAGTGTGTCCCCAAACCCAGCCTGTGGTTATTCCTCCAGTTCCAGAAGGCATGATTTGAATAGATATGCTCAGCAGCTGGCAGAATCCTCATATTGGTTCCCCGACCTGTGGGGTGAGGGCTATTATGGTGGGAAAGGCCAAGTGGAAGGCACTAGAACCACCTCTACCTAGGAAAATAACAAACTAGCAGCAATACTGCATTCTTGGGGGATTGCAGAGCTTAGTGCCACCATCAAGAACTTGAAAGGAGCAGGGGTGGTGGTTCCCAACATGTCCCCGTTCAGCTCACATGTTTGGTTTACACAGAAGACAGAGGGATCGTGGAGAGTAACAGTAGCTTAGTAAAGCTTAACCAGGAGTTGACTCCAAATGCAGCTACCAGATGTGGTTTCATTTCTTGAGCAAATTAGCACATCCCCTAGCGCCTGATATGCAACAATTAATCTCGGAAGTACTTTTTTCTCTGTATCTTTTAGTAAAGAGCACCAGAAACAGTTTGCTTTCAGCTACTTTAGACTTATTTGTAAGACTTTTGCTTGTCAGAGCATGATAAATAAATCCAACAAAAGTCTAGGGGCCTTTTCTTTCAGTGAAATTTCTAGGGGTTCCATGATGTGAGGTATGCAGAAGCACACCTTCTAAGATAAAAGATAAGTTGTCGCATTTGACCCCTCTTACAATCAAGAAAGAGGCACAATTTCTAGTAGGCCTCATTTGATTTTGGAGGCACCATAGTTCTTATTTGGGCGTGTTGTTCTGGCTCACTTCCTGAATAGCTGCTCATTTTGAGTGAGGCTCAGAACAAGACCAGGCTCTGTGACAGGTCTGGGCTGCTGTGCAAAGCTGCTCTGTGACCCCAGTCATATGATCCAGCAGAATCAATATGCAGCACAGGCCACTAGGACTTGGCATTCTCTGCACATACCTTTGCCCCTTTCGAGAAACTCCTCCTGGCCTGCCACTGGGCCTTAGTAGGGATCAAACATTTAGCCATTGGTCAGGATGTTTACCGTATGATCTGAGCTGCCCATCCAGAACTAAGTGCTATCTGACCCACCAGGCCATAGACGTGGGTGTGTATAGCGGCATTCCATCAGCAAGCAGAGCTGTTGTGTACCTGATTGGACCCAAGCGAACCCTGAAGGTGTAAGTAAGTTACATGAACAAGTGGTCCAAATGTCACGGGTCCACGTTCCTGTGACACAACCTTCTCTCTTCCATCCTGCACCTATGGCCTCGTCTGGAGTTCCCTATGCTCAGTTGACAGAGGAACAGAAGCTTTGGGCCAGCCTGGCAGATGGTTCTGTACAATATTCAGGCACCACCCAAAAGTGGACAGCTGTACCACTGTGACCCCTCTCTGGTACATTCCTCAAGGATAGTGGTGAAAGGAAATCTTCTCATTGGGAAGAACTTCAAGTAGTACACTTGGTTGTTCCCTTTGCCTAGAAGAAGAGATGACCAGATGTGTAATGGTATATCGATTTATTGTCTGTGGTCAGTGGTTTAGCTGAATGGTCAGGCACTTGGAAGGAACATGATTGGAAAATTGGTGATAAGGCAATTTGGGAAAGAGATATGTGGATAGAACTCTTTGAATACACAGAAAATGTGAAAATATTTGTGTCCCATATGAATGTTCACCAAAGGATGAACCCAACAAAGGAGAATTTTAATAATCAAATGGATAAGGTGACCCTTTCTGTGGATACCAGCCAGTCTCTTTCCTTAGCCACCCCTGCCATTACCCAGTGGGCTCATAAATAAAGTAGCCATGGTGGCAGGGATGAAGATTATTCATAGGTTTAGCAACACGGACTTTCGCTCACCAAAGACAACCTGGCTAAGGCCACTGCTGAGTGCCTAATCAGCCACCAGCAGAGACCAATGATGAATCTTGATGTGGCATCATTCCCTGGGGTAATCAGCTAGTTATCTGTTGGCAGATTGATGATATTGGACTGCTTCCATGAAGGAAGGTTCAATGTTTTGTTCTTACTGGAACAGACACTGTGGATATGGACTTTCCTTCCTTGCATGAAATGCTTCTGCCAAAACTATCATCCATGGACTTACAGAATGTCTTATCCACAATCATGGTATTCTACACAGCATTGTTTCTTTCTTTTTTTTTTTTTTTAAAGATTTTATTTATTTATTTGACAGAGAGAGAGACAGCCAGTGAGAGAGGGAACACAAGCAGGGGGAGTGGGAGAGGAAGAAGCAGGCTCATAGCGGAGGAGCCTGATGTGGGGCTCGATCCCATAACGCCGGGATCACGCCCTGAGCCAAAGGCAGATGCTTAACCGCTGTGCCACCCAGGCTCCCCTACACAGCATTGTTTCTAATCCAGGAGCTCTCTGTATGTTCTGATTAATTTTGCTGTGACTATGAAACTGCTATAAAACTGAAGTTTATTAAGATTAAAGCAAAATCAAAATAAATATCTAATTATTAACTCAATATTTTTTTTAATTTTTTTTACTTTAATAAATAATACTATGGTTGACATCCTTGTAGTTAAATTTTTACATATTCCTTTGTTTAGTTTTTATAATACATTTTTAAGAATGGAATTGCCATACCAAAGGGATTAGGTTGTTATTATTATTGTTATTATTTTCTTTTTTGGAATAATTTCCCATCGACCGGCACAAGATATATATGAATTTATATTCAGACCAGAAGTTCAGGAAAGTGCATGCTGCTTGAAATATACAAATTTAAAGCTTTTCTCAAATTTATCTGCTCTTAACTTTGGCTTACACCATCCTATAAATTTACGTGTTTTTTTCAGCCAACGTGAGTGGCCACTGCTTTTAACAAATATTCTTTAGCTATGCTTTGGTGATCCCCACCATGGAAAAGAAACTACTTTCACTTCATTCTTGATTAAAATAGGGGCGCCTGGGGGGCTCAGTTAGTTAGGCCCCTGCCTTTGGCTCAGGTCATGATTCCAGGGCCCTGGGATCCAACCCT
>NW_024423319.1:33090928-33158841 GCF_017311325.1 Ursus maritimus | reverse complement strand
TGATGGGCTCCCTGCTCAGCAGGGAGCCTGCTTCTCCCTCTGTCCCTACCCCAAGCTTGTGCGCTCTCTCTCTTTCTCTCTGCTCTCTCTCTCAAACAAATAAATAAAATCTAAAAAAATAAAATAAATTTAGGTGATTTGTCGAAGATGCCAAAATCTGTTTCTATTGAGATCAACACTGACCATAAGTCTGTTTTCTAAAGTATATTGATGATGATCGGATGGTGAGATAGATGAAAAGATTTCCAGTTCCAGTGTATTTCTTTTTTTTTTTTTTTTTAAAGATTTTACTTATTTATTCGACAGAGATAGAGACAGCCAGCGAGAGAGGGAACACAAGCAGGGGGAGTGGAAGAGGAAGAAGCAGGCTCATAGCGGAGGAGCCTGATGTGGGGCTCGATCCCGTAATGCCGGGATCACGCCCTGAGCCGAAGGCAGACGCTTAACCACTGTGCCACCCAGGCGCCCCGCAGTGTGTTACTTGAACCCACCCATTTACAGACTCTTTATCCTCATATCCCAGTGCAGTGAAAAATGGAATACAAAAATATAATTTATTGCCTCTGGAAACCCAGGAGATACGCTCTCACTAGAGAGGGATATTTGGAAGGTATAAATTGGATGGAAATAGAGAAGCGATGTAGTACATTGAAGCTTCACATCCAGGTACCCCAAGGTGGATAAGTAGACATCTAAAAGTTAGTTATCCTCAGAACTCCAAATATTCCCACGATCGAAGGAAGTTCAGGCTGGAAAAAAAAAGAGTTCATGGATAATGGGTCAATTAGTTAATTTTAGAGTAGAACACCTGTGCCAGTCCTGTGCCTCACACTTAGAAGGAGTGATTCAGGAATTTGCTTACAGGCTAATGTCATGAATACAGTTCTTTAAAGAGGGCATTGAGATGCAAAAAAGTCAGAATAAGTGTGGATTCAGAGAAGAAGGTTACTCTAGGTAATGTTTAAGATCCAAGTGGATGGGAAACCCCATGTAGAAAATAAGCTACTTTTACATTCCTTAGGAAAGCCTGCCAGATGCAGAAACCTTTTCCTCTCCACATCACAACTATTGGAATGCTGGCTCCTACAATTGAAATTTGTATTAATAGAACAAGAGGACAAGGGTTCTCAGTTAGCCTGAGGAAATACACTCTAGCAATTACTTTAATTTAATTTAGAGTTGCATCTACAAATATAAACAGACAATTAAGAAGTAACTAAACCTTTGAGGAAAAGAAATGGCATGAAAAAGAGGAACCAAATTCAACAAAACTAAGAACAAACATCCTAAGGAAACAAGTAATATAGAACATAGAAAAAATAAGTAAATGGGAATACTTAATAGCTTTGGTGTGTTTTTTCTCCCTGCTTTTTATGACTGACAAGATAACAATGTGTATACTTAAAGTTCACAATATAATGATTTGATACATGCATATATTGTGAAATGGTTACCACAATCAAATTATTAATAAACACCTGTCATGTTAAGTGAAATAAGCCAGAGAGAGAAAGACAAATACTGTATGATCTACTTAAATGTGGAATCTAAAAAAAAGTCAGACTCATAAAAACAGAGAAGAATGGTGATTACCAGGGGCTGGGGAGTGGGAGGAATGGGCAATACATTGGTCAAAGGGTATAAACTTCCAAATAAAAGATGAATAAGTTCTAGCGATTGAATCTACAGATTACAGTTAATAATACTATATTATATTAAAGACCTAAATGAATATCTAATTAAATATTATATCGTATTAAAGACCTAGGGATCTAATCCACATTCTATAGTTAATAATACTACATTATATTAAAGACCTAAATGTGAGACCTAAAGCCATAAAAATCCTAGAAGAGAACACAGGCAGTAACCTTTTTGACACTGGCTGTAGCAACTTTCTAGATAGTCTCCTGAGGCAATGGAAACAAAAGCAAAAATAAACTAGTAGGACTTCATCAAAATAAAAAACTTCTGCCCAGTTAAGGAAACAACCAACAAAACTAAAAGGCAACCTACAGAATGGGAGAAGATATTTGCAAATGACGTATCTGATAAAGGGTTAGTATCCAAAATATATAAAGAACTTATAAAACTCAACACCCCAAAAATGAATAATCCAATTAAAAAATGCAGAAGAGGGGTGTCTGAGTGGCTCAGTCAGTTAAGCATCTGACTCTTGATCTCAGCTCAGGTCTCTAATTTCAGGGTTATTAGTTCAAGCCCTCCGTTGGGCTCCAAGCTGGGTGTGGAGCCTACATAAAAAAAAAATGGGCAGAAGACATGAACAGACATTTCTCCAAAGAAGACCTACAGAGGGACAACAGACACATGAAAAGATGCTCATCATCACTTATCATCAGGGAAATGTAAATGAAAACTACAATGAGACATCACGTCACACCTGTCAGAATGGCTAAAATCAACAACACAAGAAACAACAGGTGTTGGCGAGGATGTGGAGAAAAAGGAACCCTCTTACACTGTTGGTGGGAATGCAAACTGGTGCAGCCACTGTGGAAAACAGTGTGGAAGTACCTCAAAAAGTTAAAAATAGAACTACATATGATCCAGCAATCGCATTACTCAATATACCCAAAGAATACAAGAACGCTAATTCAAAGATATACACGTACCCTTATGTTTATAGCAACATTTTTTTACAATAACCAATATATGGAAGCAGCCCAAGTGTCTGTCAATTGGTGATTGGATAAAGAAGATGTGGTATATATATATATATATATATATATATATGCAATGGAATATTATCTGGCCATAAAAAAGAATGGAATTTTGCCATTTGCAATGACATGGATGGAACTAGAGAGTATAACGCCAAGCAAAATAAGTTGGTCAAAGAAAGATAAATATCACATCATTTCACTCATATATGGAATTTAAGAAAGAAATTAAACAAGCAAAGGGAAAAAATAAGAGAGAGAGAGACAGACAAAGCAAGTAACAGACTCTTAACTATAGAGAACAAATTGATGGTTACCAGAGGGGAGGTGAGTGGGGGGATGGGAGAAATAGGTGATGGGGACTAAGGAGTGCTCTTGTGATGAGCACAGGGTGATATATGGAAGTTTTGAGTCACTATATTGTACACCTGAAACTAATGTTACACTGTATGTTAACTGACAGGAATTAAAACAAAAACTTAAAATAATACTGTATTATATATTTGAAATTGATGAAAGAGTAGAAATTAAATGGTCTTACTAAAAAACTTAATAGTTTGAGGAAAACTTGAGTTCCGATATTCATAATGCTGCTCAGAGTTCTCTGAATAAAAGGGGAAAAAATGAGTACTTGGAAATTGCTGAAATTTAACAAATACGATTAGAGAATTGAGTATGGTGGCTGGACAATGAATAGGTATACAAAAGTCAATAAACTTCTGATGAAGTAAAACAAACAACAACCAGCTAAAATGTATAATGGAAAACAAATCTCATTTACAATAAAGACAATGATAACAAAAATTAAATGCCTGGGGCGCCTGGGTGGCGCAGTTGTTAAGCATCTGCCTTCGGCTCAGGGCGTGATCCCGGCGTTCTGGGATCGAGCCCCACGTCAGGCTCTTCCGCTATGAGCCTGCTTCTTCCTCTCCCACTCCCCCTGCTTGTGTTCCCTCTCTCGCTGGCTGTCTCTGTCAAATAAATAAATAAAATCTTTAAAAAAAATTAAATGCCTAAGAATTAATTTAACAAGAATGCATGACGTTTATATGACAACTTTAAAATATTAATGAGACTGCAAAAAAATAACTATTGAATAAGTGGAAAGGCATTCTCTATGTTTAGAGTATAAAAGATGCTCATACTGATTTAATTTCACCCTAAATCAATCGTACATTTAATATAGACTAAAAAAAAACCCCACCAACATGGGGGCCACTGCGCGGCTCGGTCAGTTAAGCGTCTGCTTTTGGCTCGGGTCATGATCCTGGGGTCCTGGCATTGAGCCCCACGTTGGGCTCCCTGATCAGCAGGAGCCTGCTTTTCCCTCTCCTTCTGCCTCTCCGCCTGCTAGCTCTCTCTCTCTCTCTCTTAAATAAATAAAATCTTAAAAAAAAAAACCCACCAACATAATGGTGACACCAGTAAGGTAGGGGAATAAGACATCCTTGCCTTTGTTTCCTTATAGAGACTTCAACTTAACAACAACACATGAACCAAAATACCTTTATGAAAACTCCAGAAAGTAGCTAAGAAATTGTATTACCCTAGGTGAATGCAAAGTTGAAACAGGTGCACTGAAATGGACAAGAGCCGCTTCATGTTGCCACAATTATCCTTCCCTTGGCAGGTGTAACTGAGCTTGGATTCTGGCTTCTCTTTCAAGGGATGGTGGGAGGATGAAGAGAATGGTGAAATGTGCACCCAAGGTTCTGGCTTTTAGAGAGCTACCTGAGGGACTAGTTTCTTTCTCGCCTCACCTGGAGTACTAACAGAACTGGCAGGACTGGGGGGCGGGGGGCAGCTGAAAGCACAGGAAGTTGCAAAAATTTCATTCTTTTTTTTTAGTATTTTATTCTTTTTGATGCAATTGTAAATGGGATTGCTTTCTTGATTTCTCTTTCTGATAGTTTATTAATGTATAAAAACACAACAGTTTGTCATATATAATTTTTGGATCCTGTAACTTTACTGAATTAATTTCTTAGCTCTAACAATTTCTTGGTGGAGCCTTTATCTAGTGACATGTCATCTGCAAATAGTGACAGTTTTACTTCTTTCTGTTCAATTTGGAGGCCTTTTATTTCCTTTTCTTGCCTAACTGCTGTGGCTAGAACTCCTGGTACTATGTTGGATAAAAGAGGGGATCCTTGTCTTGTTCCTGATCTTAGAGGAAAAGCTTTCAGTTTTTGACTGTTGAGCATGATACTAGCTGGGGGCTTGTCATTAAGTCTTTCTTATGTTGAGGTATGTTCCCTCTTATACCCACCTTGTTGAGTTTTTATCGTAAGCAGATGTTGAATTTTGTCAAGTGATTTTTTGTATCTATTGAGATGATTATATGTTTTTTATATTTCATTTTGTTAATGTGGTGCATCACATTGATTAATTTGTGAATACCGAACCATTCTTGCATCCCTGGAATCAATCCCACTTGATCATGGTGTATGATCCTTTTAATGTATTGTTGAATTCAGTTTGCTAATATTTTGTTGAGGATTTTTGCATCTATGTTCATCAGAAAAATGTCTTTTAAAAATATTCAAAATTTTCATTCTTCAGCAGATGTTACTGGATAAATTGGAATGCCATATGGAAATAGTATATTTTGATTTCTTTATTTTATTTTTTTTTAAAGATTTTATTTATTTATTCGACAGAGATAGAGACAGCCAGCGAGAGAGGGAACACAAGCAGGGGGAGTGGGAGAGGAAGAAGCAGGCTCATAGCGTAGGAGCCTGATGTGGGGCTCGATCCCATAACGCCGGGATCACGCCCTGAGCCGAAGGCAGACGCTTAACTGCTGTGCCACCCAGGCGCCCCTGATTTCTTTATTTTTTAAAGATTTATTTATTTATTTTAGAGAGAGGGTGAGGGAGGGTGGGGAGAGAATCTCAAGCAGACTCTCTGCTGAGCACAGAGCCAGACAAGGGCTCCATCTCATGACCCTGAGAACATGACCTGAACTGAAATCAAGAGTCAGATGCTTAACAGACTGAGCCACCCAGGCATCCCTGCATTTTGATTTCTACCTTACATCATACATAAATATCAAATATCAACTGCAGATAGGTTTCAGATCTAATAGTAAGAGGTTATAAAATAATTTTCCATAGATGGAGTCATAAGGCTTTTTGTGACCTTGGAGTTTGCAATGATTTCTTACACAAGACACGAAAACTGCTAACTGTAAAATAAAAAGCTGACAAATAACAAATTGGGTTTCATTTTAATTGGGAAGATGCTTTTCCATCAAAAAACACAATTGAAAGGGTGAAAAAAACAAGCCAACGTGAGAGACACTATTTGTAATATTTTACTATTTATGCATTCGTGTTAAAAATATTTGTATTCAGAATATACAAAGAAATAGAAGTCAAAAGAATGATGACATTCAACTCAAATTAAAAATGTACAAAATACTTTAAACGGGCATTTCCCAATAGAATATAACTAAATGGTCAAAAAATAAATGGAAAATTCCTCAAGTTTATTAGTCATTAGAAAAATGCAAATTAAATGATATTGTGATATCATTACACACCCAGCAGAATGTATAAGATGAAAAAGACAAAAAAAGGTTTTGTCAAGAATTTGGGGCAAATGGAACTCTTCGTATTTTTCTGCTGAGAGTACACATTGTACCACCATTTTGGGAAAAGTTTGGCAACAGCTACAGACAACAATATGAGGGAACTTAACACACAGAACGTTGTTTGAAAGAAGCAAGATACAGAAAAGTATACAGGGTCCGATTCTATCAATATAAAGTACTATAAACTATGGTGTTAGAAATCAGAATGGTAGTTAACATCGGTAGGGGGATAGTGACTCGGAACATGCATGAATGGTGCTGCTGGGCCCCATGTAATGCTGTGATTCTTGATCTGGGGGCTAGTTACACGGATGTGTTTAGTTTGTTAAAATTATTGGGGTGTACGTTTATGATATGGGCACTTCCTGGAAATGTATTACACTGTAATATCCTGTTAATATGGCATATTAACATGCCCTACTCTTATGCCCTCGTCCAATCTTCCTCATTAGCTTTGAAATCCCAAAGCTCATATCATGGTGAAAACCAACAGTATTAACAGCCATTGCAGAGCTGGACGGGCGTTGGAACTCTTCAAAACTCCCCTTTCAGCAAATTGCTATTATGCGACTTGTCTGACAGTTTCAAGGATAACCCTGGTTTCAAGAATTATCTTTACTTGACCTGACCCAGAGCTAACCCTGTGTGAAAAGCCTTTTCCTCCAGGGTAATTGCTGAAACCAATTACAGGGAAGTAATTAACTTTGCAGCTGCCTGAGGTTGCGGATAACGGTTGAGGCAAACAATAGACTAACCACAAGGTTTGAAAAGGAAAGCTGGAGAACGAGATCGATAGGGGCTTTGAAAAGCTTTGACACAAGCCTGGAAATTTAGAAGGCTGCGTGCATGCCCACGGCTGTGTGCAGCTGTGCAATGCTCAGGAAAGACTTGAGAAGCCATTAAGCTCTCAACTCCGGCCGATCTTGAGGTTCTGTCCAAGCAGGGAACAAAAGCTAAAGCAGAATGCAAAACTGCCCGATGGAGTGTTGGTATCGTTGACGTTGTTCTTCCACATGCACACAGAGCCCCTGGCAAATACGAGGAGACTTACTGGCCCAAATGCTTAATGAAATCTTTGTCCCATCGTTAGTGAACTCCTAAGCTAGCCAGAGCCGTCAGTGGCTGCACATGGTAAAGGATACAGATTTTACACAATTATTTAGAAATGTCTGCAAATACATAAACACACCACCAGCAACAAATAGCAGCAAACCTGCAGAGGGTCCATCAAGCAAACCACAATAAATTTCCATTTTTGATATAATACAACGTTCTCTAATCACAGGGAAGCGAGATTACGAATCCATAACAGAAGGTTTGGAATGTTCACAAATATGTAAAACTTACACAAGACACTTCTAAGTAACCAGTGGGTCACAGCGGAAATTTGAAATTGGAAATTTACAGCACAAGGGAAATTTGAAGTTACACTGAGCTTAGAGAGAAACTTACCTAAATCAATACCCCAACCTAAGCATTCATCTTTGGAAGCTAGAAAAAGAAGAACAAATTAAATCCAAAATAAACAGAAGGACGGTTATGAATAGAAATAAAGGAAATAAAGAATAAAAAACAAGAGAGAAAATCAAAGAAACCAAAACTTGATTGAAAGATCAACAATACTGACAGAACTTTAGATATACTGACCAAGAAAAATAAAAGTATTTGAATTACCCAAACCAAGAATGAAAGGGGAAATTCCCACTGACCTTTCAGAAATAAAAAAGATTATAGGGGCACCTGGGTGGCTCAGTCGTTAAGCGTCTGCCGTCGGCTCAGGGCATGATCCCAGCGTTCTGGGATCGATCCCCGCATCAGGCTCCTCTGCTGGGAGCCTGCTTCTTCCTCTCCCACTCCCCCTGCTTGTGTTCCCTCTCTCGCTGGCTGTCTCTAGCTCTGTGAAATAAATAAATAAAATCTTTTAAAAATATTTAAAAAAAAAGAAATAAAAAAGATTATAAGGGAATACTAAACAATTTTAAGCCAAGAAATTAAATAACTTCAATAAAATGGACATTTTCTGAGACACAAACTATGAGGCTTACACACTGATCCAATGACTGGATGATGATTGGTTTAATAGTCCCAAATCAATGGAACATGCCATATAAATAGAATAAAAGATAAAAATCTTATGAGCATCTGAATAGATACAGAAAAAGCATTTGACAAAACTTACATCCTTTCATGATAAAAACTGGGAATACAAGGGCACTCCCTGAGCCTGATAAAGGGCAGTTACAAAATTCCCACGGCTAACATTGTACCTAATGATAAGAGACTGAGAGGATTGCCCGTAATATCAGGAACAAGACAAAGATGTCTGCTCTAACCACTTTTATTTTACTGATGGTTCTAGAAAGAAAAATGAGCAAGAAAAAGAAAGAAAAAGCATCCAGATTGTAAAGAAAGAAGGAACTCTATCTCTACTTACAGAGAGCATGACCTTATAAAATCTTCGGGAATTCAATAAGTCTCTAATAAAACCAAAACAACAAACAACAACAACAACAACAGCAGCAAAACTTCAGCAAGATTGCAGGACCCAAGATCAATATACAAAAATCAAGTATATTTCTCTAGCAATTAACAACCTGAAAATGAAATTGAGAAAATACGAAGCATCACTGAAAGAAATTGAAGAGGACCTAAATAAATGCTCATGGACTGAAGGGTTTAATATTGTCAAAATGGCACAACTCCTCAAACTGATTTAATGATTTAATACAACCTTCCCCAAATCATACCTACTGTTTTTGCAGAAATTGATAACTTGATTCTAAAATTTGTATGGAAATGCTAGGAACCCAAAATAGCCAAAATAACATTAAAAAGAAGAACCAGGTGGGAGAACTCGTGGTTCTCCATTTTGAAATTTAATACACAGCCATGATTATAGAGGTAGTGTAGTACTAGATAATAATAGACATATAGGACATTGGAATAGAATTGAGAGTACAGAAACAAGCCTTCACATTCATACTGATTTTCTGCCAGGGTGCCAAGACAATTCAATGGCCAAAGGATAGTTGTTTCAATAAATGGCGTTGGAACAACTGTGCATCCACACATGAAACAATGAAACTGGACCCCTACATCCCCCCATACACAGAAATAAACTCAAAATGGATCAGACATTTAAATGTAGAAGCCCAAGCCGTAAAACTGTTAGAAAAAATCTTAGACATAAAACTTCATGACCTTTGATATGGCGATGGATTCTCCCAGACATGATGTCATGAACATACAAAAAATTGATAAGTTGGATTTCATTGAAATTGATAAGTTGGATTTCATTGAAATTGAAAAAACCCATTTTTGTCATTCAGAGAACAAGATCAAGAAAGTGAAAAGACAGCCCAAAGGACAGGAGAACATATTTCCAAATTACATCACGTGGTGCTCAATATCATTCGTTATTAGGGAAATACAAATCAAAACCAAAATGAGACACCAGTTCACACCCCCTAGGATGTCTGTAGTGAAAAAAGGTAATAGGTGTTGGTGATGATGCAGGGAAACTGGAATGCTCATACTTTGCTGAATCGCTCTTGAATCTACGAATGCTTACACATGGAAAACAGTGTAGCTGCTATGAAAACAATTTGTCACTTCCTCAACAAGTGAAATATAGAGTTAATACACGACCCAGCAATTCCATTCCTAAGCATACAACCAAGAGAATTGAAAACAGTCATACAAAAATTTATACATGAATGTTGATAGCAACATTGCTCAAAATCACCAACAAGTGGAAACAACCCAGATATCCATCAATGGATGAATAAATACACAAAATTGGGTAAAACCATATAGTGGATTATTATTCAGCAATTAAAAAGATATGCAGTACTGATACATTCTATAATATTGATGAACCTTGTAAACATGCCAAGTGAAAGAAGGTGGAAACAAAAAGCCTCATGTCTGATTGCATTTACACAAATTGTCTGGAATAGGAAAATTCGTAGAGACAGAGAGTGGATCAATGGTAGCAGGGATGGGGTTAAGGGGGGAGTTGGGAGAGACTGCCAATGTGTATGGGATTTCTTTTTTTTTTTAAAAGATATACTTATTTATTTTAGAGAGAGTGATCATGAGTGGGGGGAGGGGCAGAGGAAGAGAGAGAGAGAGAGAGAGAGAGAGAAGCAGACTCCCTGCTGAGTGTGGAGCCCGATGTGGGGCTCGATCTCACCCCTTTGAGATCACGACCTGAGCCAAAACCAAGAGTTGGAGGCTCAACGGACTGAGCCACCCAGGTGTCCTGTGTCTGGGATTTCTTATGAGGGTGTTGAAAATATTCTGGAATTAGTGTTCATCATTGCATGGCTTTGTGAATATACTAAAAATAACTGAATTTTTCACTTGAAATGTGAATTTTATGGTATGTATAATATATATCAATAAAAAAGTTATTGTCTGAGAAACATACATACTATATTTTGCTGTCCTTAGTTAATAGACTGGTTGGCTTATGATGAAAATGTGTTGGTGTGGGAATAGTAAATGACGAGGCCAGAAAACTTAGCAGCAGTGGTTCCGAAGGCAAAATACTAAAGTCATTAATGCCAAATAATATAAGAATGCTTCTGTCTCTGCAGCTGCTGTTATTATTATCATTTATTATTATTGTTACTATTATTATCATATTATGGAAGATCTAGTAAGAATAATACATCATGAAACACAAATGACAACTATAGCTATTGAAAATAAGGAGGAAGTGTTTTCATTATTGGCTGATTGCACAATTGTTCCCTGAAAAATCCCACGGAGTTTAATTGAAAAATTGTCAAGTAAAAATGAATAAGAATAAGATGGACACATATACATACAAAATCAACAGCTTGTATTTCAGTTATAAAACCTCATTAGACAATATGATCAGAAAAGTCCATTTTCCAGGATCTGGAAAAAAAAAAACCCAAACAATCCTAGAAACAAACTCACCAAATAAGACTTGGGATTTCTGTAAAGAAAAGCAAAAAACTCGAGAGCCATGGAAGAAGACACACGCAGAGGCGGATCTCAATTCTGGACAGCAACACTGAATAGTTTTAAATTGTTAAATTATTTGCTAAATGATTTATGAGTCCAATGTAACTTTTATTTCAACCTCCTGAAGAATTTATATTGGAATATTATGGGGAGAGTCTAAGGATCAGCTGGAGGAATAAACACTGAGACTAGCCAAGCAAATCTGGAAAAGAGAGAGTAATTAGAGAAGCCTTGTCACATTGCATATTCTCACTTTATCCCCTACTTCCCTCCAAACCGCAGTCGCCAAGAAAATGTGGAGCTGGTTCAAGAGTCAATATCTGGATCAATAGAACGAAACTGTCCAGCAGAAAAACAGCCACCACCATCACCACTGCGGTCACCACCAGCAGCTTGACTTTATAAAGAATTTAGAATGTGACCCATATGACCTTACAAACTGGTGGGGGGAGGGGTACTTGGCTGGCTCAGTCGGTTGAGCTTCTGACTTTTGATTCCGGCTCAGGTCCTGATCTCAGAGTGGTGAGATTGAGCCCCTTGTTGTGCTCCTCACTCAGCAGGGAGTCTGCTGGAGATTCTCTCCCTCTGTCCCTTCCCCTCCCTCCCCGCCCCCATGCTGGCATGCGCACTCTCTCTCTCTGAAATAAATAAATAAATCTTAAAAAAACCCCGAATNNAATTAGTGGGGGGACATAGAAGGATTACTCGGTAAATATAAATATTTGGAAAATAAATGTATTCCGCCATTATATTTCTTACATCAAATTCATGAAATATTTAAGTATGATAAGCAGAAATGTTTTAAAGACCAGAAACAAATACAGGTGAATATTTATTTACCTCTAGATGAGAAGGAACTTTCTGAGTATAAATTAATGGAAGGACCCACAAAGGAAAAGACTGATAAATGAGACTACATAAAAATGAAAACCCTGTGTATGCACAAAGTACCCCATAAATGGTTTCTGCCAGGGGTTTGGAGCGGAAGAATGATAGGGTTCATCTTGTGCTGTGGAAGATCACTGTGACGGCTTTGTGGAGAATGCATTCTAGAAGAGCAAGAGTTTGCAGCAGATGGACTATTTCGAGAAGCGTTGCCGTAGTTTAGGAGATGATTCTGGTTTGAACTAGGGCAATAATGCGGGTGGCTAAAGGAGGTCGGATTCAGGGTACAGTTTGAAGATAGATGGCTATTTCTAGAGCCTTGGTTGTGTGGATCATTAAGGAAATGGGATAGTTAGAGGGCTACTCAGGGTCAGCGGGGGTTTTTAAGATGTGGTAAAGGTTTGAATACACTTATAGCCTGAAGGCAAGAGCCAACAAGACCAGGAGAGAGTCAATACATTTGAGAGGGGAAAGTACCAGAGGAAACAATAATGGATTTGGGATACAGAGCACACCTGATAGGTAGGAAGCCTATCTCCTTTGACGAGATGATGAAAAAAAGAAAAGAATGGGTAGAAGATATTGCTATGTCTGTGGATGGAAGATCAGGAAGGTGAAGACATCCATGCCTCTTTGTGGTGGGCCAGAGGAGCGTTAGGGGCTGGGCCTGCGTCGGGGGACCATAACCTATGCGGTCACTCTGAAGGGGGCGCCCCACTTGGGATTTACTACTCCGTGACCGCCGTCCTGAAGTTCTTAATCATTTTGCCTTTGAATTTGTTTTGTTCAGTGACGTCTGATGGGAAAATGGAGCACGAGCTCTGATCTTGGATCATTGGAGCTGACATGCCTCAGCGCATGCGTGGTTTTACCTCCCGCTGTTCCCCACCTCCCCGGGCTTGATTCTTGGCTGTCCACTCCCCTGCCAGCCCACCCCCTCGTTGCTGCCGCTGACCTCTGGGCAGAGGCCTGGGTATGAGCATGTTGAAGGTGGGGGTCGGGGCGCACATCCCATTCTTTCCGTGGTGGGCCAGGGGCCTGGGTAACTCTGAGGGTCTACATTTGTCCCAGGAGTATCCCCACACCTGAGGAAGTACATAGCATTATATAGTAATTCAAAGAACACCAGGACGAACTGAGACAGAGACTGCAGAGGAAAAGAAACATGCTTCATCTTCCTTTTCTGTACAAGGGGCCCTGCATTTTCATTTTGCACTGGGCCCTGCAGATTATGTAGCTGGCCCTGATTAGGGGCCCCAGAAGAAGGCCAAAGAGGTTTGGAATACTGCCTCAGTGGAATAGGAGATGGAGTATGTAATCGGATCTCCAAGCAGTGTTCATGAATTTGGATTGGCACTGATGTCCACTGCCATGTGTCATCTCTCTAGAAGCAGTCGGCATCCATTTATCCGTTACTGGTGATTTTAGAGTGAGTGTGATAGAAATACGATACCGAGATCAAGGAAGCAGCCTGATGTGATTAACAAGGCTTTTTAATGGAAGAACCACAAAGCGATGATTCTTTGAAAGTGTTGACCCTGGAGCGGAAGGTGAGAGTCCTCAGCCTTGAGCAGGATTCAGGCGGGAAACACCGAACATTCCGCTCATGTGGTTTAGATAATTCATCATCTCTGCTGGACTCTCTCCCATTGCAGGGTAAGGCAGGCTCTAGATTCTGTTCTGACTTTGGTCATATTTGTTTAGCCACCATCAGCGATTTTGAATGAGGCATATTTGAAAACAAAAACAGCATTTCATAGCACATTTCAGTCCCTTTCTCAAAGACCCAGGAAAAAGCCCAACCATCTTAAGATCAGAAAGATTTTCTCCGGTCCAGAAAGGCAATGACTCATTCGAAACATACATGTTTCTTTTCATCTGGAGCTGGAAAGCCCCACTAGAGATCACGAAGTTGCCTTGCTTGACTGCAACAGCAGCATTTTGGGAGGAGATAAGTATAAACATGAATTTGGTCCTCGCGAACTCACATCAGCCTTTATGCAGTTAGCTGTTGGGCCAGCGATGTGCTCGGTGACCTCCCTGTGCACACATGCCTTCTCTCTCGCTGTGCTGTAAAGGCATTCGTTTCCATGACTCGAGACCAAAAACATTATCAAATAGGAAGTGTTTAGTGCCTCCGAGAAGCTATTTTCTTTTGGTCTCACTTGAGTTGTTAGAGAATAGGCCTGCATCTCAAAAATCTGACCTTTTCCAAGGAGAACGGTAGTTGAAGAGACAAATAAGCTGAGTACTTACCACTTTGAGCTACTCTCTGCACCATGGGTAATTCATAAATGATGGCAATATAGGGTGTCCTACCTTCGCGGTCTTTGATCTCCAACCCCTACCCATCGCACATTCACCCGCGCCTCCTTCTTTAGGACAAATATTCGGAGCTGCAACAGAAGACAGGAGAACTTTAATATCAAGGCAAAGTCGATTGTAGTTCTCCCCCATCTTTTTATCCTTGCTCAGGTGACTGGGTCTCTAGCTGGTCCCTGAGACTTTTCGGTACTGATAACCACCACGACTTGAGAGATGCGGACCCTGCCATGTTCTTGCCGGTTTTAACTCCAAGCTACGTTCCTGTGACTGAAGCCCTCTTACCAGCTACCAGATTTTCCTCGGTGCTGCCTGCGGTGTAGATCTTTGAATGCTCTGCTCCTAAACTCTTTGTGGTTATGCTCTGTACACTCGTTGGGAAATTCTTTTGTCCACTGCTATCACTATGTCAACAGCTTGTCCGTGCCATGTGACTCTTTTTTTTTTTTTTAAAGATTTTATTTATTTACTTGAGAGAGAGAGAGCACAAGCACAAGCAGGGGGAGCGGCAGGCAGAGGGTGAGGGAGAAGCAGGCTCCCTGCTGAACAGGGAGCCCAACACGGGGCTTGAACCCAGGACCCTGGGATCATGACCTGAGGTGAAGGAAGCCACTTAACCAAATGAGCCACCCAGGCACCCCTGCCATATGACTCTTATTGTACTTCCTTCGAAACAATGTTTCTTGTGTCTGGCACGGTCTAGTCCCATTACTTGACATTTAATTAGTTTCCCACAGTCTGCAGCACCCCAATGTGTCCTCTTTTTGTTAATTTTTTGGCTCCTAGTTCTGTCACTGTAAAAGACAAGATGATACACAGGAGTGTTGTCAAGAGACTGTCAATTCAGAGGCTGTGAATTTGGACATTAGAAGAACATAGTTTTTTTTTCCCCCTTGGGCACATGATTCTAAGGGAAATAAAGGTGAGTTCAGTATTCTGAGAAAGGCCGAGAGAAGGTAGAGTTTAGAGGTAGAGTGAAGTAGGTGGAAGGGTTTTGGTTGGTTAGAAATCAACAGAAAACAATCAGCAATATCTTAACAAACAAAGGGAGAGTTCGTTATAAAGAGGTATCTCACAGAACCCATGGGTGTAAATGCAACCCGTCTCGAGGAAGGGGTTGTGTTGTTATCTCTCACATTTGTTTCTTTTTCTTTTTTTTTTTTAAGATTTTATTTGTTAGAGAGAGAGAGAGACAGAGAAACAGCACAAACAGGTAGAGGGGCAGAAGGAGAGGGAGAAGCAGGCTCCCAGCTGAGCAAGGAGCCTGATGCGGGGCTTGATCCCGGGACTCTTGGATCATGACCTGAGCCAAAGGCAGATGCTTCACCGACTGAGCCACCCAGGCGCCCCTCAAATTTGTTTCTATCTACACATCTGCTTCATTCTCTGAAGACAAGTCCTCTCATCTTTTAAGTTCATGGCATAGACAATTTTTTTTTAAGCAAACATATATTTGATCTTGTAACTCCCTCCTTTAAAACTTTCTGATGGAGTCCCACTGTACTTAGGATAACTTGTTAAGTCCTTACCGTGCCTTGCATAGCCCTGTTGTCTGGTTCCTACCCACTTCTCTAACTTTGTTTCCTCTCACTAAGTTTTTATTCCTCTGACTTTGTAGACAATTTAGACTACTGCTTTTGGGCCTTTACATTTTCTGTTACTCTTTATTACACTGGTCCTTCCTATTTTTTCTGGTACACAATTACTTTCTGAATTATGCTGACTGTGAATCTGTTTACCATCCAACACCTTCTCCGTTGTGAGCTATGTGAGAAGGAGACATTGTCCGTCTTGAAAAAGGCAGCTGTCGTAGCTTCAGTACCTAGAATAATGTATAGCACATGTTACGGACTCAATAAATATTTGCTAAACCAATTAAAAGAGCAAGATGGTCCAACCCTGAGAGTCGGACATCAGCAGAGTGACCTAGTATTAGGGAGAAAAAAGGTATAAACAATAATAATGTTTAACAATAGACAATGTAGAAGAATAAAAAAATAGTAAGTCATGTTAGCTCATAATTTTGGACTATTTACTTTGTTTGGCACCATTCAGAGAATGTGTGTGTGGTAACACATTTAATCTTCTCGACAACCCTATGAGGAAGATGCCATTATGATCCCCATTTTAAATTTGTGGAAGTTAGGGCACAAAAATGTGAAGTGACTCACTCAAGGCCAAACAGCTAGTAAAAGAAAAAGCCAGGATTCAGGGTACGAACCTAGAGTCGTCTGAGTCCACACCCAGTACGCTTAATTACTAATGCCTATCGCCTTCCTTGGTTGCGCAGCAACACGGATAGCAAAGCAAAGTTGACTCTGAAATTCTTCTTCGTACATTCTCTAGCCAAAGTTATATATAAGGCCTAAACATCTAAATCCTAACTTAAAAGCTGGACTAAGTAAGCATACCCAAGGGCAAATCCGAGTGTGTCAGAAGTGGGAGTCAAGCTGTTCTCAACACAAATAAGGCTCAAAAGTTGAATTGACCAACTTTCGGAATCACGAGTGAGCTAACCGGAAACCAAATGTGAAGGTAGATTTTGTTGTACTGTCTCTAATGGGTGGTCTTTCTGAATGAACTACGGTGCCAAGATTTAAAAAACAATTCTCTGTGTGGGTGTCACATTCAACCACTTCTTTGTAATTTGTCTCAAAATAGGGCAATGTTAAATTCTGTGTGTTTATAGACATTCACCCAACCCGTGGAACATCTTTTTTTTTTCATGTAAAGCATAATTGGTATCATAAAAGAACCACTGAAGTATAAATAGTGAAATGACTCTGGCGTTCAACAAATGTCAGACCAGAAAAAAACAGAAAAATTGCTTTCCTGAAAGACAGGTGAAAGGGATACAAAACCATCCATTAAGAGGACATTAAAATGGAAATTTTGACTCTTACCCTAAAAGGTTGAATACTTTTTTTTTTACAGTGTGTGTTGTTTGCCACAAGATGGCAGCTAAGCAACTGTCATTTGAATACAGCATAGGTAGGTAGGCAGCCGTTGTGCAGAAATCCTTTCTTTGCTTTAACAAAGTACACATTGAATTACAAATAGTGCTTCTAACCATATACCAATTTAGAAAAAAAACATGGTACATAAAACTTGGTCATGAAATATATAGACTGCCAAGATTTATCTGGGTATATAGATCTTTGAAGTTATTGGGGGGATGGTATTGATTGTCAGCCAAGAAAAGTCCCAGATAAAACTTCTTAAAGTAAAATCAAGCAATAGAAAGCACGAGCTTTATAAAGATGTGCCAGGACCTTGGAGGAGAATGGAAATGGAGAGTTCGGGTGAGAAATCCAGGCTTCCTTGCAGCAAATTGATCCTTCCGGCAAAGATGCTCATCTTGGTTGTTCAATCAATGGTTCAGTAAATGGCATCAATCATTAAGAGAACCCAACTGCGGGAGGAGAGCCATTTTAGAAATGTCGATCGGGCACAAGACATTGTTCCTTGAAGATCAGCCTCTTCTATGAAGTTCTTCCGCATTTCCTCTGAATTCCTACCCCACCTGCTGCCCAAACCACTCACTTTGGCATTTAATCATGCCTGGATCTGTGGCATAGTCTGTTGCTTTTGCATGTTTTTTAAAAAAATTAAATTTTAATAAATAAAATAGTCTTTAAAAAATAAAGTTTAAATTATAACGTCCTTGTGAGTGAGAAGTACATTTTACTTTTTCATGCTAAGCTTGCGGCCCACCTAGCAGAGTGCTCAGGTACAGAATGGTTGTACTAGCAGGGGCAGTATTGTACAGAAATTGAGTGTGGACCCTGGAGCCATACTGCCTAGATCTATATCCCATCTCTGTGTAAACTTCACGTAAGTAATTTGACCTCGCTGAGCCCTAATTTTCCTCAAATGTAAAATGATTAGCAGTTAATATAGGTAAAACATGTAAAAATGTGCCTAGTGGGAAGTCTGTTCTTTAGTAGTCTTTGCTCTCAATGATTCATGTCTTGGAGAGGGCCCTCATAGGAGAAGCCTGGGTTGCCTCTTGAGCTGCCTCCTGGAGGAGTGATTAACCTGGTACTGGGAAACCAACCACTCTCTACTGGTAAGCCTGCTGGTCACAGTTACGCTAAATGGTGCTTCCTTAAGAGACAGAAAAAGTTTAGTCATAAGTACTTGAAAGTCCCATAACCAGTTCTATAAGGAGTAGTTTCTCCTGTCATACTTTCAGGAAGGAAGTATTCTCCATATTGGAATTTGTCAAGTTGGCACACCTCCTTCTGCTGATATGAAGAGCCCTGCTCTCGAAGGGTGAGGTCTATTGTTTCGTAATGTGGTCAGCTATGCTGAAGCGCTATTCCAGTATTGTCTCCTGGACGGTGTCTTGTCCCAGCCATATGGTGGTATGGGGGGGGCAGTGGTGGTAATGGAAGGTCATCAATATTCATTGAAATTTACTCTATGTTAAGACTTGTGGTAGGAGCAGGACACCTGGGTGGCTCAGTCGGTGAAGCATCTGCCTTCAGCTCAGGTCATGGTCCTAGGGTCATGGGATCGAGTCCCACATTGGGCTCCTTGCTCAGCGGGGAGTCTGCTTCTCCCTCTGCCTGCCTCTCTCCCTGCTTATTCTCTCTCTTTCTCTGACAAATAAATAAATACAATCTAAAAAAGAAAAAAAAGACTTACGGTAGGAGCTTCCATATACATATCCCGTGTCATCGTCATGATTAGTAGTCGTATCTGCAGCCAAGGAACCTGAGAGTCAGAGAGGTGTGTGACTTTCTCAAGATCATATGACTAATGTTTTATAATACAAAAGCATACAATCGTGGACATTGTATGATGGAGGAACCAGGGTTTTAATCCAGTTCTTTAGCTAGGGCACCTGTAATTCTTCCTAAATTCCTTATATATGACCATGGGAAAGATCAGGTCTCCCATTCTGTTCTAGTCAGTGATGCCACCTCTTCTGGCATTCTATAAAAACAATGGTCCCAGTTCAGGCAATGCTCTTTGAGGCTAATCTTATCGGTTTACTCTGTAATGAATTTTTACCTGTCCCCCCCCGCCGGTCCCCCCCCCTCCGCGCCACAAACACACTACAAATATATTACACCAAATCAAGATTTTTGTATCTGTTCACAGGTGTCAATACTCTTCTTGATCTCTTATTTTTGGAGGTGTTTTATTGGCCTCTATTGGCACAATATTATTTGTTCTGGAGCTCTTGCCTGACTGATTCTAGACTGGTGGCGGCTTTGACACGTGGACTCACCTTTAATCCTCTCCATGCCTTTCCTCCATCCTTGTGGTCCTTTTACTTCTGCTTGCAAGAAAGCAGATCATTCTTTCTGGATGGACAACACACTGGAGAGTTTGATGTCCTCTTCTGAGCATTCCCACTGTATTTCTCCATGCTTCTATGGGAGGCTTTAGAGGTAGGAACCTATTTTAGAATTGCTAGATTTAGTGAACAAAGATACACACATGTTCGAAATATTACACAGGACATACTTAACAGTAAAATATTCATTGTTTACCTGAAATTTAAATTTAAATGGGCATCTTGTATTTTTTTCTGGCAATCCTGAAAGCTGGAGTCGTTGTGATATATATTCCTCCTCCTCTGCTCTCACTTCCTCCCGGTGTTTTTTCACTCTCACTTATATGGAGGAAGAGGGTATCCCCAGGGCCTACCATGGTGCTTACATACAGTAGGCGCTCAAATGTTAAAAGGAAAGAGATAGTTTCTAGGGGATGTCAGATTAGCTCAGTTGGTTGCATGCTATGACATACCGGCATCCCTTGTCTAAAGAACCGGAGCAGCCACTCTGGAGAACAGTATGGAGGTTCCTCAGAAAGTTACAAATAGAACTACCCTATGATCCAGCAACTGCACTACTAGGTATTTACCCAAAGTATACAAAAATACTGATTTGAAGGGGTACATGCACCCCAATGTTTATAGCAGCATTCTCAGCAATAGCCAAATTATGGAGATAGCCCAAATGTCTATCGACTGATGAATGGATAAAGAAGATATGGTATATATCTATATCTATATATATGATGGAATATTACTCAGCCATCAAAAAGAATGAACTCTTGCCATTTGCAATGACATGGATGGAGCTAGAGTGTATTATGTTAAATGAAACAAGTCAATTGGAGAAAGACAAATACCATATGATTTCACTCATGTGAAATTTAAGAAAGAAAACAGATGAACATATGCGAGGAGGGGGAAGGAGAGAGGGAAACAAATCATAAGAGACTCTTAACAATAGAGAACAAACTGTGGGTTGTTGGGGGGGGATGGGCTAGATGGGTGATGGGTATTAAAGAGGGCACTTGTGATGAGCACTGGGTGTGGTATGTAAGTGATGAATCACTGAATTCTACTGCTGAAACCAATGTTGCACTGTGTGTTAACTAAAATTTATATAAAAGGTACAAATCAAGATAATACACACATACAAAATAAAGAACGGGTGGCTGAAAAACATAATCTTCATTAATCCCTGTGAGTAGCAAATGAATTTAGTCAATATAAGATAGATGATTCTTCCAGCTTGGGTTTGGGGAACACGTATCCTGTTGAGTTGGTTAGTTTCCATTTTCACCTCTGAAGAGTTTGGGCTCATAGAAGTGGGTCTATCTGGGACTCTACCGCAGACTCCCCAATGAGGCAATCCACACGTAACAGTTTAACCCCAGTTCTCAACTCATACTGGTATCTGTTTTGATCAAAATTCTCCTGTTAGTGTCACCAATCTTCACTCTAAACCATCCCCTCTTTCTATCCGGATCCTTAGTGTCTCAAGATGGATGCAGAAATGTGACAGGAAATTGCCAAGAGAGTTTCTTCTTTGTTTGTGCTTGCCCATGATCTCCAGTTGCGGTAAACAACTTGTGTTAAATTAATGACAAGCATTTACGTTGTTACGTGTACAGAAATGCTTCTAAAATATCCCTTCTTTCTGAAACATGATGGCTAGTGCTAGAATTATTTCCAGAATGGAAAAGGAAAGCATGTTTCGAAATAGAGGGTGTTTTTTTTAAACCTTCAGAGTTATAACTACCCCTACGAGAAATTTAACTGATAATTATGGAATCAGTTTATACTTTCACTGATGGAAAATATCTTAAATAGACATTATCTTAGACATCCTGCTGAGGACCTAGAGAGAGTTCTTCCATGGAGCTGCACTAGGTTTTCCTAAAAACAAAAATTAGCTAATTTTGTGCAGCAGTTACAGTCTTATTACTCTTAACAAAATCCAAAATTCTATTTTAGGCCTACTCATGTAATAGCTGCTCTTCAGGGTAGAATAATAAAAGCCACCCACACAAATTGGAGGCTACAGTTATAATGTGTGGTAGCTCCAACGTCTATAGAGGAATGCACCTCATCCCACCAGATGGAGAACGTTGTACCGAAAAAGCATTTCTTTCCAAGAAAATGACTTCATTTCTAGTACATTTACATTGCTTTCCAGTTGTCAGTGTTCTCTGCTTGGCCTCAGAGGATGGTCAACAGGATGTCATCCAGCAAACTCCCGCAGTGCAAAGTCTCCAGATACAGTTTCCACCAGCTTCTATTGCTCAACCCACTCACCTGTACGTGAGGGATGAAGTAAACCCTGATTGGCTACCTACTTCGTGTACACCACCATGTTCGTCACTGAAGACAATACAAGGATGGATAGTGTGAATATTGACCTCAAGCTGCTCACGTGGTTATCGGAGGCTTTGAAGCATATGTTATCATGTTACCAGATGTGGTACGGGCAGGATGCCCACAAACTGGTCACAGTTTTCAATGACCGTATCCCAGTGCACGGCATCTGTGACAGACATCACAAGTCATTGGTTACCAACAATTTTTAAGTGGCTGAAGGTGGTAACTCATTTACTTAAAACATAAATTTATTAACGTGATGACCTCTGTCGCTTGCAATCATATATTTATTTATTTTTGAGAGAGAAAGAAGACCGTGTCAGTCACGTGAGTAGTTTGCCCTGTGACTTCTCTGCGTGTGTGCCGGTAGGCTTTCTGGATTCCCTGTCCGGGTCCCACACGGATGTCAAGAGGGTACCAGATGTTAGGAAAGGAGAAATGGGTGCAGAGGGTGGAAGTGGGGGTCTAGAAGGGCTCTTGTTCATATCATCATGAAAATATTTCTTTCTCTAGGGATTGTATTTCCTTCTTCTCCTTTTTCTCTCTTGGGCCTTCTCTTGTGTCCACGCTTTCCAGGTAAATGACCCTCAAACTTTCAATTACTTCCCAGTCACCTTTATTTCTTAAAAAAAAAAAAAGATTTTATTTATTTATTTGTCAGATTGAGAGAGAGAGATAGAGAACACAAGCAGGGGGAGAGGCAGGCAGAGGAGAGGGAGAAGCAGACTCCCCGCTGAGCAGGGAGCCGGATGTGGGACTCGATCCCAGAATCCAGGGATCATGACCGGAGCCGAAGACAGATCCTTAACCAACTGAGTCACCCAGACGCCCCGCCCAGTCACCTTTAGATTGCTCTCAATCATGATAGGAAGAAAG
Source organism: Ursus maritimus (assembly GCF_017311325.1). Lineage (NCBI taxonomy): Eukaryota > Metazoa > Chordata > Mammalia > Carnivora > Ursidae > Ursus > Ursus maritimus. Next base: position 33,135,839 of record NW_024423319.1, on the reverse strand, counting down.
CACAAAAAGTAAAAGATAGCAAGTGAACACAAGGTGCCAGAACAAATCTGGGCACCGGGTGCCCCTGCAAAGATTGTAGATTCTGTATCCGCCCCAGGCGTAGTTCGGTATGCATTTCTGTGTTTGTTGTTGCCGGTGTGGGGAGGAGGGAAGGTCTACATGAGACCGATCCGCGTCCCTTCTTTGTAGTTACAGAAATAGTTGGAAGTACAACTTCATGGATTCCAGAAAGAACAAAAGTACCTTACCTTTCCAGGGGCAATGTTTTCACGGAGGACCATAAATGATTTGTATCACAGTACTGTTTGGATAGGGTGGGAGAAAATCTCCTTTTCCCTTGAGAAGCTGAGGCTCAGAGGGCTTACCACCTTGCCCGAAGCTGCACATCTCATAGAATATGGCTGCTCAGGAGTTTCCTTTCCTCTCTACATCAGTAGAGGAACAAATGGTCATTCTTCTGTAACTGCTGGTTTTCTCCTCCTCTTAGCCCTCTCTGTCTTGTCCTGACTTTCCTGACCACACCTATACGTCCCTTTGCTAATACTGGCAGACAGCCAGGCCTGGGTAACGTCAAACAATAACGTTGTTATTGTTCCCAGATAGACCCACTTCTATGAGCCCAAACTCTTCAGAGGTGAAAATGGAAACTAACCAACTCAACAGGATATGTGCTCCCCAAACCCAAAGAACTCACAGGTCTTTTCCCTTATGGTATCAGTGAGGCACCTTCCTAGACCTGTCCTGGATGTAAGTAGAGTGTCTTTTTGCAACAAGAGATTTTCCCACCTTTTCCTTTTGAGATCCTATTCTATCAAGACATAGCAATAGAGAGAGTTCACCTTCTCAAGGCTAACGTCCTGACCACTGACATTGGAACTTTCCGATGTTCTGTCTTGTCTTGTAGTGTACATCGTATAGAAGCAGAAGTGCGGCAGGTGTTCATAGATGAGCCAGCACTTGCAGACAAATGGCACCTTTCCCTTAACCTTGAATGGCAGGCTGCCTGGAACTCCCCGCCTGGTGCTCCACTAGCCTTTATGCAATTTCTATGACTCCTACCTGATCGGCTTACAAAAGTGCTCAAGAAAGCCTTGTTTTGGTTTTGGAGGGTTTTGCTTTGCTTTGCTTTTTCTTTTCTTTCTTTCTTCTCATCTTTGGTGCGCCTGTGTATGTCTGATTACGCTGAAGCCATCTCTGTCTCCTTCAACTTTACTTTGTGGAAATATGGTTAACATTTTATATGGATTCAAAGTTGTTACCCAAATACCATCTCGATTTGTATCTTCTTCCATCCCCTCCACTGCAACACATTACATACGTGTACCTAGGGGGGATTTCAACTAATGTTGGGATCTGGCTCCTCCAAGGTGGATACAACGCTTCGGCAATGCAAAAGGGAGAGTGTCTATTACTGGAAAGCGTGGGGGGGAAGGCGGGAAGTGAGGAGAGACCAAAGGGATGATGAATTAGTAGACAGCCTAGCTGGTGGAGTGCCTCCGCCTGACTTCCATCCATACTCTTGGAGTCTAAAAATTCTGTATTTAACTGCAGAAATCTTGGTGGGAGGGGCTGTAAGATCAGGCTACCTCCAACTGCCATACTAATACTCAGGCTGATGGGTTTTTATCCTAGGAGGTCTGCACTGTCTCTCTTCACACTGAATAGAGCGGTTCCGACGCGGCCATAGCAAATGTCGCAGACAGGTGAATATGTGCTAGAATATCAGCTACCCCAGGAACGAGTCAGAGTCCTATTGCCTCTGGACAGACAAGGATCAAAATGGGATCATCGAGAAGCTCTGAGCAGCATTGCAACAGGATGACTCAATGAGAACACATGGCTTTTGCAGCCAACTTTTGGGGAGCTGGGCACTAAAGCTGAGCGGAAGGAGTGAAGGCACAGGTCCCAATATTTGTGAGCTGAGGCATTCATTTACTGCAGTCAAATGTTGATGGTGGCAGCATGCTACCCTTCTCTTCTAATTGGCAGAGAAAAGCAGCCAAGAGTAACTAAATATCACTGACCCAGCTTGGAACTTACTGAGCAGGAATTGCCTGAAAGACTGGAGAAGAAAGAAGACAATGTTTCACCCAGTTCGTTCTCTGCTATGTTACTGTGAGTCTTAGGGGGCAGTAGCGGTGTAGTGGGCACGGAAATGGATTGGTCAGTTTGACATGTGGTACTTAGAGATACAGCGAGAGTCCTTCAATTTAGGATCATGTCAGCATTCATTAAAGGTAATTGTTGAGGGGTGCCTGGGTGGCTCAGTTGGTGAAGCATCTGCCTTCGGCTTGGGTCATGATTCCAGGGTCCTGGGATCGAGCCCTGAGCTGGGTTCCCTGCTCAGCAGGGAGTCTGCTTCTCCCTCATCCTCTGCCCCCTATCTAGTGCTCTCTCTTTCATTCTCTCTCTCAAATAAATAAATAAATAAAATCTTAAAAAAAGACAATTGTAGAATCAAACACTCTTTTTTTTCAGCAGCCTAAAAAGTTGTTAAATAAATATACTTGTCCTGCTGGAGGACGAAGCAAATCTGGATGGATTGCTAAGCTTCTGACTAATTTATCACATAGTGGAGCAGACAGAGGAGGAATCATAGCTCCCTGGGAAGACAGAGATATTGGGCTGTGTCCACATTGACAGCTCAACTGACTGAAGATTGGTTTTGCAAATAACAAGTTGAGTTGGTAGTATCTTAATAGTGCAAATGCAAATGTTCGCTTTAAAAATTGAAGTGCGTTTCGCTGAATCATTTTTAGAAATGTAATAACTATTCCATTTGTTGTAATTAAAGCAGATCTCTTAAAAAATATGGGAGCTATTAAAACCAACAGATATGTTCAAAACATTTCTCCTTACCTTTCAGTCGGAAAATATTCCTGTTGAAGCAAACACAGAATTTTGCTCATGTCAAATATGAATAAAAGTAGGATTGCCGTTGGATGATGGCACAGGGGAATTTCACTCTTTGTTTTAAATTCCTCTTTCATATTTTAATCTTTACGATAAGAATGTGCCTCATCTGGTATTTAAATATATACATGTAGATAGAGTTATGGATGTGGTGAAAGTGACACCAAGTCAATGAGTGTAGTGGTTAGCAGCATAGGATTTTAAATAGGACGGATCTTGGTTTATATTTCATCTGTACTAGTTATTCATTATATGGCCTTGGGCAGGTTACCTAACCTCATTCGTAAAATGAAAACAATATTACCTACCTTGAAGGATTGCTGAGAGATTATAATAATGTATGTAAAGTGCTTTGCATAGTGCCCTGCACACAAAGGTATCCAATTAATGATTAGCTACTGTTTGTATCACTTACCTAGTCCTTCATAGTTTTCTAAGTTCTTGCAAATGTTACTTGACTCGAATGCCCTAATCATGCTGGAAAAAAGTCATAACCAAAGAGAGATTTCAAGAATGGTTGGCACTTTTTCCTAATGGAATGGTTACTGATGTCGATAGCCCACCCACCCCCATTCTGGATGTCTGTCCTTTCTGTTTCCAGTTTGGTCCAATGAGATCTTGGCCTTTATGCTCAATGGTTATCAAGCTGCAACACATAGTTTGGGAAATGGTGACCACTGAGCTCACATGTCATTATCCAGAATACAGGGATATATCCTTGAAGTGTTTTTAATATTTCTTTAAAAAGTAAAAACAAATTAGTATCAAGAGGTTTTTACGAAGAGAAATGCTCAACTTAAGGCTCAATAGTAGATACTTATGTTCATTGTGAGGAGGCAGATATAAGGATCATCTTAAATGGCATCCACATCAAGCTAGACTCAGATCTAATAAGGCAAAAAGAAAAAAGCAGCTCTGCTAATATCGAACAAAACAAAATCTAGAAAAGGCAGCAGTTATCTTTCTATTCTTGCGTTTTATGGACTCAGGTTTTAGTCATGTACACTTTTTCATTTTTATCCTTAGGAAGACTCCTTTGTATCATACGCTTCTTAGAGATTTCACTTGTGGAAAAAGACTTAGACTGATGGTTCTGTAAGCATCACCTGCAGAGCTTGTTAAAATACGGATTGCTGGGCCTTGGCCCCAGAATTTCTGATTCGTCTGGGAACTGCTAACAAGTTCCGGGATGATGCTGATGTTGTTGGCTTGGAAACCATACTTGGAGAACACCTGCATTCAAATACGGAGGGGTCACAGAGATTTTGTATTTATAGCTGATTGGAGGACAGAATCTAATTTTTACTCACCTATAGCATGGAGATTGTGTTTCCACCTGGCACATAATGACTTGGCAAATGAGACTTTAAAGTATGGATCAGTGCAATGGAGCACCTGGCTGGCTCAGTCAGTAAAGCATCACGACTCTTGATCTCGGGGTTGTGAATTGAGCCCCACGTTGGGTGTGAGACAATTACTTAAAAATAAAATCTTAGGGGCATCTGGGCGGCTCAGCCGTGAAGCGTCTGCCTTTGGCTCAGGTCATGATCCCAGGGTTCTGGGATCGAGCCCCGCATCAGGCTCCCTGCTCGGCAGGAAGCCTGCTTCTCCCTCTCACACTCCCCTTGCTTGTGTTCCCTCTCTCGCTGTCTCTCTCTGTCAAATAAATAAATAAAATCTTTAAAAAAATCTTAAAAAAATAAAAAATATATATTGGTTCAAAAATAAAAGTAATTTAATATATATATATATATCAGTTCGGTAAATGTTTATTTAATATCCACTATGTGTCAAGCTCTGTGCCAGATCCTAGAGATAAAGGTATAAACAAATCAGATGAAATCAGTGAACCACAGAGATTTTTCATTATAGTAGAGGGTGACAACAAGAAATATTGAGAAGTACCAGACAATGATAGCTTCTATGAAGAACAATAAAACCAAGTAAGGGATAGAAAATAACAGAGGAGGGTTACTATTTTATAAATGATGGCCAAGGGAAGCCTCTTTGAGGAAGAGACACTGAGTAGAGACTTCAACGAAGTAAAAAAAGGCAAGCTAAGAGAATGTCTTGGGGTTAAGCTTTCCAGGTGGAGGGACCAGCCCTGAGGTCTGCTTGGAGTGTTTAAGAAACGCTGTGCAGATCACTATGGCTGGGGAAGGCTGAACAGTGAATGAAGAAATTCAATGATAGAATCCAGTTCACATAGAGCCTTGCAGGCCATCATAAGGACTCTGAATTTTATTGTGAACAAGATGAGACTTGAACAATACAAAAAAAAAAGAGGCAACGATTGGAAGATGGTTTGAATTTGTCATTTTAATTTCGATGGTTTGATATCATATACAGCTAGTCATTCACGGCATTAAATTCTGCAAATTTCAACACCAAACATTTCCCGTTGTTAATTCTTTTCCCCTAGGACAACCGTAGGCAAGTCTTGTGTTTGTCAAGAGTGAATGAAACAGATACCATTTTCCCTAGATCAGTTGCTGTCATGTTTCTGGAATTTCTTTAATTTGTTTCCTGTCTTTTCTGACACTTGTTTGTCTTTTCCCGCTGTACGGCACACACTGCAAAGCTTACCGCCCTTAACTGGAATTTCTTCTCCTCGGCAATGCCAGCTGCTATCTTGTCTTTTCTCCGAGGGATCTGAAAACGTACAATATGAAAATGCACTTTAGCTCCTCCAATACAGGAAACAGAGAATTCTGATAAGCTTGGAGATGTCCCGACAGGATGAACCCCACTGTGAGCGAAGAAATTATTAAAATAAGAACACTTCTTCTTCAAAGTTTTCCTGCTCTGATGCCAATTGGTCATGGAACAATTTAGGAGTTAATTTCTTTGTAATTTTTAAAAAAGATTTTATTTAGTTATTTGAGAGAGAGAGAGAGAGCGCACGCGGGCGCACAAGCAGGGGGGAGGGGCAGAGGGAGAAGCAGGATCCCTGCTGAGCAAGGAGCCGGATGTGGGACTTGATCCTGGGAGTCCAGGATCATGACCTGAGCCAAAGGCAGACACTTCACTGACTGAGCCACCCAGGCACCCTTTTTAAAAGTTTTTATTATTTTATCAGGGGCTCGATGCTGGGTTCAATGTGGGGCTTGATCCCAGGACCCAGGATCATGACCTAAGCTGAAGGCAGATGCTTCACTGACGTAGCCACCCAAGTGCCCCACATTTTAGGAGTTTAAATCAAAGCAGTGGAGTCACAAAAAGACGAATTCTCAGTGATACCACTAACATGAGGTATTTGGAGTAGTCACATTCATAGAAACAGAAAATAGAATGGTGGTGGCCAGGGGCTGCGGGGAGGGAGGAACGGGGAATTGTTTCTTAATGAGCATAGAGTTTCAGTTTTCAAGATGAAAACTTCTAAAGGTTCATTGCATGACAACACGAATATACTTCACAACTACCGAATTGTACACTTACAAATGGTAGAGATGGTAAATTTTAGGTTATGTGCATTTTACCACATTTAAAAATAATACAATCAACGGGTTGAATCTAATAATGGCAAAAGTCAAAATGGATTAGTAATACAACCCTGCTACAGAACGAAAAATTAAAATCAGAGTATGGATAAGATCTTATCCCCGTCGACATTGATTGATTCCGTCGACAGTTCCTGTCTATTATGTATCTGACAGAAGTCTAGGTGCTGTAGCTACAAACGGGAATAAGAAGATGATTTTGGGGGTGCCTGGGTGGCTCAGTTGTTAAGCATCTGCCTTCGGCTCAGGGTGTGATCCCACAGTCCTGGGATCGAGCCCTGTGTTGGGCTCCAGCCCTGTGTTGGGCTCCCTGTTCCACTAGGAGCCTGCTTCTCCCTCTCCCACACCCCCTGCTTGTGTTCCCTCTCTCGCTGTGTCTTTCTCTGTGACATAAATAAAAATCTTTATTTTTTTTTAAAGATTTTATTTATTTATTCGACAGAGATAGAGACAGCCAGCGAGAGAGGGAACACAGCAGGGGAAGTGGGAGAGGAAGAAGCAGGCTCCTAGCGGAGGAGCCTGATGTGGGGCTCGATCCCATAATGCCGGGATCACGCCCTGAGCCGAAGGCAGACGCTTAATCGCTGTGCCACCCAGGCGCCCCAATAAAAATCTTTAAAAAAATAAAGAAGATGATTTTTGCTTACCAATAACCCGGAGTCTAGTTGAGAGAGCTGGACGCAGGAACAGCACCAACAAAAAAGAATGTTATTGATGTTACACTAGAAGCATGACCAGAGAATTTGGGAATCTGATAACTTAGGGAAGGTGTAAAGGAAGAGGACTCCTAAATTTGGCTCTGAAGGGTGAGATTTCACGTTGGACTGTGGAATAAAGAACATTCCAGCCACAGGGAATCGACTGTACAGCGAGAGATGGTGTAATTTTCACATGAATTCTAATGCAGAAACGGCAATGATGGAAAGGAGAGATATTTTGAGAAAGATTTAGGAGGCAGAGATCACAGGTCCTGGTAACTGATTAGTTGAGATGAAGGCAGAAAGGAGCAATAAATTGAGGAAGGCTTCCGGTTTTCTTGTTTTTTTTGTTTTGTTTTGTTTTGTTTTTTGGACGGCCTTCTGGGTAGGAGTACTATATACCTAGATATAGATCTGGAGATAGAGAGATAGGGATTCAGAATATTACTCTTAGGTCTGGGTCTTTGTTTAGGCAGTTTAGGTCCTCTATGTGGATTTATTTAAGGAAGGTCAGCATTTCTGTTTAAAATTATCATTCAATCTTCCTGACCCGAAATACCCAATGGAGTCACTAACTGATCACGTACGAAAAGGTTACTGCAGAAGAAAGCCAGAGTGAAACTTTCTGTTACATGTATCAATGATACCCTAGGTGAAGTCCTTCAACATGCATATTATCTCCTTGCTAGCTTGTCTTTCTGTACTTGGTGCCGGAGAAGCTAAAATTTCATTTTTCAGATTGCCTTGAGGCTAGAGGGCTGGCATGCGACCTGGTTGTGCAGAAAGTGCATTTGGGGAGACGGATGTTGTGTCAAGCAGAGATCTGAAGCACCTGGTTCTTCTGAAAGAGCAGCGGCAGAGTTTGTGGCTCAGGGGGACGCGAAACAGGAGATCGCAGTGGTAGTCCTTGGCTGGAACCACCTTGAGGCATGGTTGTGCTTTTCTCACTGCTAAATCACTGCTCCTGGCTATTTGCCATCCAAGCCTGGTTCCTGGCACTCCCAGAGATTCTATGGGGGCACCCTAACTATTTTACTAATCTCTTTCTCCTTAAAACTAGCTGAAGTGGATTCAGTTGTCTATACGCAAGAACTCTGGCCAATATACGTGGGACTAGCGCATTTGACTAAACAAACTAGCTGACATTCCAGCCCCTTGGAGTACTCATGTTAGGTAGGTTCTGGTGGTGGAAGCAATGGAGTATTGTAGCTCTGAGGTCAGACGGATCGGGTTTAAGTTCTGTTACTCAGGTAAGTTACTTTAAAATCCATATAGTTCAGTTCTTTCAACTATAAGTTGGAGATGATCACAGTGTCTGACTCATAATGTTGTAAGGGTTATATGAGATAATTAATATGAAGAACTTATCCCAGTACCTGGAAAATAAGTGCTCAAAAAAAGGTTTATATTTGCTCATAATAAGAAAGCACGTGTAGGCTTTGTCTTGCTTACAAGGGCTCCTTGGCTTTTCACTGAAACTTGTTTTTGTGTGTGGCCTAAACAGGCCATTTCTCAATACAATATGCAACAATCACAATCTATTTTATTTCATGAATTCCCTTACTGCATGAATGAAAGCAAAAAAAAAAAAAAAAGAAGAAGAAGAAAACGGGGAAGATAGTTCTGTGTATTAACTCAAGTCTAAACTTGAATCAACCTGTGAACTTCCATGATGGCTCTTAGAAGCTTTAATGGTCAATAACTGTGACATTTCAGAAGCTAGGGCTATGCCTAAGTTCCTTTTAGGATCGGGAGGTCGTTTCACTCCATTTCTGGTTTGAAAATTGCAATATTTTTTGAGTCGATGGGGCAGGCAAGAGGTGAGGCAACGCTCCTCACAAAGGCCATGAGTGTTCATTCATCCGTGTCCAAGTGTCCTAGTGGATACTGGCCCAACTGTACTTGTGACTAAAAAGTAATGAGACATACATCCAAATGGATGTTATCCCTTTGGAAAACCGTATACATAGTCCAGTGGTCTGCCATGATCCAAATCGTTTTTAGACCTTGTCCTTTTGGATTGTCTTAAGGGACACTTTCTGCTTCTTCTTCCTTTTGGGCATGCACGCACGTGTACCCGCACACAGGTGTTATTTCATGGCCTTGAACAGTTTTAAACTCCAAATGGTAACACATGGCTAAGTTAGTTACTTTATTAATATTCTTCCGCACATTTATTACAGTTACACATGAAACATCAGTTCCTGCTAAGGCAATTCCTAAGTCTACTACTTGTAATCACGTCTTTCCACCTTTATCCATGTGCTGACCTCACAGACAGTCCTTGTAGCACCATGATTAGACTTGGGGTGATGGTGTATCTTCATGAACATCCTCCTTCTCCTCCTCGTCTCAGCTTTAAAGGTGAGGTTTTTTCTGGTGATCAAATCCCCTCACCCTGGATTATAAGAAGATTTTTCTATTTAGGAAATTCAAAAGAATATGCTATAAGAACTATTCATCGGACGATATCATCGAGTGAAAAGCCAAGCTACCGTGTGGGAGAAGATACTTGTGAGACATCAAGCTGACAAACAGTATATATCTGGAATATGTACAGAACTCCTACAGATCAAAATGGAAACAAAGGAAGACAAACCAACAAAAACATTGGGCCAAAAGAGCTGAACAGTCACTTGACAAAAGAAGGTATCCAGATAACCGATACACAATATTCAAGGATGCTCACCATTGTTATTCGGCAGGAAAAGGCAAAATAAAACCATAAGGAAATACTAGGACACACTTGCTATCATGGTTAAAAGTAAATGGATGAGTGATACCAAGTCTTGGTGAGAACATGGAACAATTAGAACTCTCCTATTTGGCTGATGGAGGTAGAAACTACTACAATTATGTTTGAAAAGCATTTGATAGTATTTAAAAAAAATTTACGGGCGCCTGGGTGGCTCAGTCGGTTAGACATCCACCTTCAGCTCAGGTCGTGATCCCAGGGTCCTGGGATGGAGCCCCACATCTGGCCCCCTGCTCAGCGGGAGTCTGCTTCTCCCTCTCCCTTTGCCCTTCCCTCAATCTCCCCCTGCTCATGCTCTTTCTCTCAAATAAATAAATAAAATGGTTTAAAAAGTTTTTAATCATGGTAACATACACACAACATAAAATTTACTATCTTAACCATTTTTAAATGTACACTTCAGTGATATTAAACACATTCATATTGTCGTGCAACTGTCTCCACCACCCACCCCCAGAACTCTTCTCATCTGGCAAAACTGAAACTCTGTACCATTAAACAATGACTCTCTATGACTCTCTATCCCCAGACCCCAGCAACTAACATTCTATGTTCTGTCTCTATGAAGTTGGCTACTCTAGGTCCTTCATATAAGTGGAATAATGCAGTATTTGTCTTTTTGCGATTGGCTTATTTCATTGAGCATGATATTCTTAAGGTTCATGCATGTTGTTTCAGGTCAGAATTTCTTTTTAAGGCTGACTAATATGCCATTTTATGAATACATGACCGTTTGCTTATCCGTTCATCTGTCAATGAATATTTGAGTTGCCTCCACCCATTGGCTCTTGTAAATAATGTTGCTATGAACATGGGTATACAAATATCCGTTCAAGATCCTGCTTTAGTGCTTCTGGGTTGGTCGTATTTTTTTTTTTACAAGCTAAATACTTTTATATAACTTGACAACTTCACTTTTGGACAAGGAATGTTATCTATGCCCATAAGAAAATGTGTACGACAATATGCATAGTGGTGTTATTCATAATAGCTCCATATTAGAAACAATCCAAACATCCTTCAGGAGTAGAATGCATACAAAAACTGTGGGATATTCATACAATGCGATATTATATAGCAATAAACACAAGAATGTGGATTACTTTAAGAACAATGCTGAGCATGTGTGCATTGCAGGTGGGGGAAGCCGAGTGCTTCGGCAAAGACTTCCAATGGGAGAGAAATACTTGAAGGAAAAAACCTACAATGGTCTGAAATTCAAAATACTAAACTGTCTTAGTAAAATCTAGCAGTTGGGTACTTAGAGGTAAAATGGAAAAGCGTTCTGAGTCTCATTGAGATGGAGGGGGAAAACAATAAGCCAAGAGAATCTTACTGAAGGAAAAATATTTGGAAACTCATTTTCCCATAGCAGTAGAGAAAGTGACAGAAAAAGGAGCTAACTACCAGCAGCGGGTGGGGAATACAGTAGTTTCCAAATCAACAAAGGGTGGGGGCTGATGAATGAACTGCTCCAATGATAAAGGGATAAGGAAAGTGGCTGGGGTGGGGAGAACTGATTTGTAAAATAAAGATAAAACAGGATGCGAGACAGGAATAAAATAAATCAATTGTTACAATAAAAAAACCAAGATGCTGAGAAAAAGAAGCCAGAACACCCAAGAATACATAATGTATGCCTCTACTTATATGAAGCTCAAAAATTGTCAAAACTAGTCTATGTTTATACTGCTTAGAAAAATGGTTTCCTGGGGTGCCTGGGTGGCACAGCGGTTAAGCGTCTGCCTTCGGCTCAGGGCGTGATCCAGGCGTTATGGGATCGAGCCCCACATCAGGCTCCTCTGCTATGAGCCTGCTTCTTCCTCTCCCACTCCCCCTGCTTGTGTTCCCTCTCTCGCTGGCTGTCTCTATCTCTGTCGAATAAATAAGTAAAATCTTTTAAAAAAAAAAGACTGTTAAAAAAAAAAGAAAAAGAAAAATGGTTTCCTTCTGGAAAGAGTAATGGCTGTTAGCATAGAGGAGCTTTCTGAGCTTTTTGAAATATTCTACATCTTGATCTGGGTCCTGGTTGCATGGAGGTACACTTATGTAAAATTAGTTGATTTGCGTACTTAAGATCTGTGCACTCAGCTGTGGCTGTTCAACAACTGCAAGGAGGAGTCCAAGTTCAAGTATCCTTGGTGAATGGCAGCATCACTGTAAATACACAGGTGCTACTTTAAGGAGACAACATTAATCTGACCATATTTGTTCTGCCATGTTTATTACAGACAGGCATAGCACTTTATATAGTCACCCCTACTAAGTCCTATCCACAGTATACGATCCAAGAAATAAAATCACGTGTACGTCTGGGGGCAATATCAGAATATGGAGATCTAGGAACTTGCACTTTGGCCTTTGTAAAAATACTGAGCAGTGGCTGTTAACTAGTTTAATGCCCAATGCTGAAGAAACATTTTTAAGCACTTCCATCTCATTGATTGTCTTCATTTTCCCAGTAATTAAAAAAAGTAAAACACTGCCTTTTTACTCCCTTTAAGGTTGAAAGGTGACCATCTGAATTCTATTTAACGCTGCGTTTGTGTTTGGTTATGGTTCAAAAATGTTCCTTTAATCATGAAATGGAGAATTGTTTTTGGATGCCAGATATCATATGCTATTCCAGACTCTTTCCAAATTGTGAACATTAATTTTTCTTGTATACTAACCTTTCCTCAGCTGTTTCAGGGATTTGGCTTTCTTCCCATAATTCACCAAGTAAAGGGTTAACATTAGTCATTGTGAGGAACTTTCAAGTTTCAAATCCCAATTTTTTGCCAATAAATGTGGAGAAAATTAGTAGATATGATGTTGCAACACATGCTAAAAGAGCAAATATTAAAAATGTAACATGCTACTTCAGATCTATAGGACTTTTGGTTCGCATTATTTCTTAATATTGAGAAAAAACATTTTTCTTACATGATGTGCTTTCCAGGGAAAGGGAGGGAAGGCACCCAATAAATACCAACTCTCCTCTATGCCAGGTTATAGGTATTTTTGCGAAACAGAACACAGACTGTGATACGGGCACCCAGATATCACCTTTATTAGAGGGAAGTTCCAATGTGAGCATTTGTCTTTAGGTCTGGTATCCAAGCGGATCTGCTCATTGATCTCCAGAATTAGGCAAATACATCCGTTCAGTTTTAGACGGAACTGGCCGGGGCGCCTGGCTGGCTCAGTCCATGGAGCATGCGACTCTTGATCTCGGGGTTGTGAGTTCAAGTGCCATGTACGGTGTAGAGAACTTCTGCTGTCCGTTGGAAGGCTTGCCCCCAAAAGGAGAAATAGGCGAAATCAAGCCAATTATGTCCAGTTATTCTTCCCAAATTTACCAGTTAAGTGCGTCCTTCCATCTCCCCACTGGCAGCATAAGTACAGGATTCTGAAAAAGGTCCCTGGTAGACTAAGATCACCTTGCAAAAAGGGAACATTAGAACTGGTAAAGTGTTCCTAACCTAACTTTTCCCAATAAATATCTCATCTCCTCTTTCTTCCTAATTACTAAAAAGAGAAAAGAAGAAGAAATCATGTAAATAAAAGCATAAGGCATAATAAAAGTTTAAATGGATTAATATTCTTTTATTATCAGCCATGGCACGATCCTCAAATAAAAAAAAAACACATCTTTCTAAAACCATAAACTAAATCAAGGCGAGCAGCAAGAAAAGTCCATGTAGAAAATTTCAGACTGTGATCATATTTATTTTCAACCAGCTTCAGAAACTGAAATCTAAAATATTAAGATTATATTAAAAACTGACACCAAAATATCTTCAGACGATTTTACTATTCAATGCAAAGAATAATGCTTAGAAAATCTTTTAAAAAATTAAATCTCCATTTTATAAAGCATTACCCCTTTTCTCCCAAACCTAATTTTGTATTCAGATCTCTGTTCTTTCCCGGAAGTTCACTTGATCACGAGGAGATCCCTCTTTTTTTTTTTTTTCCAAATTGATAATTTATTCTTAAATGTAAATCATCCCAAATTATTAAAATAGTCCCTCCAGTTAGTTGACACACAGTGTTATGCTAGTTTCAGGTGTACAATACAGTGATTCAACACTTCTGTACATCACCCTGTGCTCACCGGGACAAGTGTCCCCTTTAACTCCCATTGCCTATTTCACCCATCGCCCCCACCCACCTCCTCTCTGATAACCATCAGTGTGTTCTCTAGAGTTAAGAGTCTCTTTCTTGGTTGGTCTCTCTCTTTTTCCTTTGTTCGTTTTGTTTCTTAAGTAGGAGATCCTTCTCATCACATAACTCTCTGGGCTATGTTGCTAGACTGCTCAAGTACTTTTCTGTGCTATTTCCTGATAACGTGCTGACAAAGCAACAGAACTAGTTTGTATTTATATACTTCCCAAATCTGGGTCTTGTCTGTGGTCTGTCTGCTCTTCCAAGAGATAGAAGTCCTCATTTGGTGATTTTCGAGAATGCAAAGTCATACACATTAGATTCCACCCTGTGAAATGTGATCCCATTTTCCAAAAGGTAGTTCATTTCCTAGCGAAAGAATAAAATCAGTTGCTCCTAAAATAAAATTCATTTTGGTATAAAAGTAAATGGAAACTAAAGCTTTAAATGGCATGCCCACTATTTTTTTAAAAATGAAAAGAACAGTAATATTTCAAGCGTGTATCCTATGAGCCAGACACTGTGTTCCAGGGACTTTTCATGTGTTATTTTACTTAATCCTTACAAAAATCCCATGAGGAAGGTGGCATGTTTCCCATTTGGCAGATAAAGGAACTAAGGATTAAGACACCAGAAGGTGGCTCTAAGTGGTGGAACTAGAATTTGATCCCACGTGTGCCTGACTTCAAAACCCATGCTCTTTCTTTATCAGGGTCGAAAAATGGAATGTAAGAGGGGGAACATTTTTTACATGGTTTAGATGAAATTAGACATTCCTGCCTTTCTCAGCTCTAAGTTATCACCTATAATCGGCTATCGTGCTCTATATCATTTTCTGGCAATTTGGGTGAAAACACAGATACTACCTTCTAGGCCCCACTGGCGGTATTTTATGCACCAGACCAGACCGACTAAAGAGCATTGTGACATCCACAGAAGTTGACTTGAAGACTTTAAAGAAATTGTGGGCAATGACAAAGTTCCGTCATGATTCTTCCAAAGACAGGAGGTGCTGAGTACCACGTTATACTTAGGTTTCCCAGCCAGATGTGGCAAATTCCCCATTTCTAGCCCAGTGCTTCCCAAAATACCCTAAAATATTTCCCAGAAGCATGATAAATGTCTTTTTTGGATCCTAGGGCTTTGGGGAGACCTTTCAGGATTCCTAGATCCTTCTTTGTTGCTTTTCCTAATTGCCTCGAAGTATGCTAGAATTTGTGCCATTATGGGAAGTCATAACTCATTTGAACTGGCAAAAGAAACCCCACACAGGAAAGTCTAGCTGCTTTTGTGCTTTGGGATCTAGTGGTATCTTTATTTTAAAGAAAAGAGAAAAGAAATCATCAAATCTGTCATGACACCAGCATAATCTTAAGCCACTGTAACGCTGCCAGCCAGCCAGGAGGTTGCTGAAGCAAAGTGAGTTGTTGAATGGCCTAAATATAGGGCAAAAATCGAATATGTCATTGGATTGGCAAAAAGCAATGGCCAAAAAAAATCCAATTTTTGACCAGTTTTTGAAATTTATATCAGGGGTGCCTGGGTGACTCAGTCGGTTAAGCGTCCTACTCTTGGTTTCAGCTCAGGTCTTGATCTCGGAGTCATGAGATCAAGCCCGGCCTTGGGTGCGGAGTCTGCTTGAGATTCTTTCCCCCTCCCTCCCCCTTTGCTCCTCCCCCTGCTCTCTCTCTCTCTCAAATAAATACATAAGTAATAAAATCTTTAAAAAAATAAATGAAGTTTATATCAAATGTGTCCCCAAAGTGCATTTAATTAAAAAACAACAACAACAACAGAAAAAACCTAGTTGTGAAATGACAGAGCCAAATGGCTCCATGTTTCAGTGAAAATGATCACGTGCACTAGGATTCTCAGTTGAAGGCAACCGACCCTGACTCTGTGTTGATTTTAACAGAAGAGAAATGCACAGAATGGGCAGGACGACTCGGGAGCTAAGCTAATAAATTGCAGACTGAAGATTGTACTAGAATATCAGTACAAGAAACGTGCAATGAAAGGTGAGAGGAAGTGGTGATTGACTCGGGGCAGGCTGAGTGTTCCATTTTCTGGAGGAAGTGTGATTTGAACCAAGTGCTATCTCTGCCTTGGAATTATTTGGATATGGGAGTATCTTCTCTGCTAGACGGACAGTCCCTTATAGGAAACAAAATAGGAATGTCCTATTTTGTCAGCACCTAGTGCAGTTAATTGTATACACTTAAGATGATTTAATATGTATTCATTAAATACCTACTCTATGCTCAACACTGTGTACTACATACTGGAGATAATAAAGTGAGCAAAAAAAAAAAAAAGGCTTGACTTCTTTCCTCATGGAACCCCCAGTCTGGTGGGTGAAACAGATATTCAAATGATCACACTGATGAATGCATTTTTCAATCTGTCAAAAATGCCAGGAGGGAGAAGAAAGAGTGTTATGCAAGCATACAACAGGGGGACCGAGCCTCGTCTCTGAGGAGGTGAAGGCTTCCTTGCCAAAGTGACAGTTGAGCAGAAGTCTGAGAGATGAGTAAGGATTTGGCCTCGTGATAAGGGGGAAAGAGCATCTGGAGCAGAGAGAGCAGAATATGCATATGGTGGGGGCGACACGAACGGTCTTTCTGCGCTCAGCTTCACCTGCCTCCCACCCACTTCAGGTGAAGAGATATCGCTTCTGTCAGAAATAAATCTTTCTTCCTGCATTTTGTTTTAAGATTTTATTTATTCATTTGACAGGGAGAGAGAGCATGCACACGCATGAGCAGGGGGAGGGGCAGGGGAGAGGAAGAAGCAGACTCCCCACTGAGCAGGGACCCTGATGCGGGGCTCGATCCCAGGACTCCGGGATCATTACCTGAGCCGAAGGCAGGTGCTTCACCGACTGAGCCACTCAGGCGCACCCCCTTTTCTTCCTGCATTTTTATTTCTACCTTTGCCTCCAGTGAACCTCGATCTATCAAGTGTCTTTTATTTCCCTTATATTCTCAATGGCCCTCTCCCTTTGATACTTGCCTTGAAGATAGTAAGCTTAAGTCTCTGTGACCTCCAAAAACCAAAACAATAAACCAACACTTCTCTGAATCCTATATCCCTCTACATGACTTCCTATCTTCAGCTATTTTTATTGGCAAAATTTGTAGAATAATGGCATACTACACCTGCAACCCCCACTTCCTCAATTTCCACTCACTTCCTAGCCCTCTTCAATATGGAACCCAGCACAACCATTTCACTAACAAGATCTTTTCAAGGTCACCAATGACCCCCTTGCCGCAAAATTTGACTTAAAAAAATTATTTATTTATTTATTTATTTATTTATTCAAGTATAATCAACAGACAGTGTTATATTAGCTTCAGGCATACAATGTAACAATTTCATCTTTGACTTTTGACCACTCTCCCTTTTCGGGGTGTCATGGCACTGCTCTTTCATTGTGTTCTACCTTTTCCTCAGTCTACTTTAGAGTCTCCTATTTCTGTCTATCCTTGAGTGTTGGAATTTCATCTTTGGCCCAAGGTCTTCTTATCTTGTACACTGTAGCTGGGTGAGCTCTCCTACCCCACCTCTAGGCCTCTGGGTAAATCCTTTCTATTCTGAGAAGCTTTGGTTAGGACTTATACGTTGTGACTCTTTCTCAGACTCCCCTTAGTCATTGTTAGGGCTTTCTTTTCCAAGCTTTGCTACATTCCATGCATATATATCCCCATAAGAGTGAGTCTTATTTTATTACGTTTATATGTTTCCTGGCCTGTATCTCCAACTAGATTGGCAGTTCCTTGAAAGTGGGGCAATCTCTTCATACCAAGCTTTTAGCTCAGTGCCTGGCAGAGAGTAGATGATCAATAAACATTTACAGATGAGTGGATGGATGGGTTTTGGTGAGCTTTTTCTCCATACAGCCCTGGGGAGAATGTCAGGGGAAAGCTGTGGCTATCTGGAGTTTGCACAGGTAGTAAATGGCAGGATGGAGCATTCGCTGTTTCCACGAACCACGATAGGGTGTATATTTGTGTAGTGTTTACACTCTGCAAACTGCCTTCATGTGTATTATCTCATGTAACTTTTATAACAATCCTGCGGACTGAGTGGCGTAGATATTTTTTTGCCTTTCATACTTGTATAAGGAAATGGAGATTAGGAAAGCCAGTGATTAATATTTACACCAATAGTGAGTGAGAGAGCTAAATCTTGAACTAAGCTCTTTAGAGTGCAAGCCCAGTGTGCTGTCCACAGGTAGAGAACCACTCAGCCCTGGGGACACGAGAAGTACAGGAAAGAACGAGGTTGTCGAGTTTTTCACTCCCTTGTTATGGGGGTACTGGTTCTATCTCAGGTCTGCCTTCCCAGGTAGAGGGTGAGCTTCTTGAGGGCAAGGAGCGTGTCTTATGGTCCCGTACCCTCCACCCACACCCTCACCAGCCTCTTACCTTCTGCAAGGACTGATGTAGGGCTGCGCACCCAGGAGGCACTCTGGAAATACTGGTGCTTTGGTTTGCCTTGCCTCCTTTACTCTTGATGTCGATAGTAGATGAGTGAAGGGAGATTCGCAAGGGAAGAATATGGAAGTCTCTGCACCTCTAGCTCTGCTGGGTACACCATATTGGTGAGGAGCCGAACACAATGGCTTGCATTATGTCAAAAGTGAGAACCCATGCCACCTTAATCCTGTCTTGTTTTTCTTTTGAGTTCTGTGACCTGGGGTGTGTGTACTTCAGGGGAGAAATACACTATTAATCATGTCTGATAAACCAAAATGGTCGACGCTCCGGCCGCCTACTTGTGCTCAAGGGAAGTCGGACAAAACGGATGTGATTTGCATTCACACCTACAGTGAGGGCTTCAAGAGTATACTGGTGTGCTTCCTGAGACT
The DNA here is from genome assembly GCF_017311325.1 of Ursus maritimus. Classification (NCBI taxonomy): domain Eukaryota; kingdom Metazoa; phylum Chordata; class Mammalia; order Carnivora; family Ursidae; genus Ursus; species Ursus maritimus. The sequence goes on along the minus strand of NW_024423319.1, from coordinate 33,116,951 downwards.
ACTTCTCTACCCCCTTTCTGCCCTTCCGATAAGATAAGAAGCCTTTGCACCTGGGCAGTGCTTGATGCTGCCCTACGTGTCCACCGCTAGTACCTCAATGCAGATCGCCATTACCTCACACCTACGTTATTGCAACACCCTCGTAACTCGTTTCCCTGGCTCAGTCTTTCGCTGTTTACAATCCATTCTCCACACTGCAACCAGAGCAATTGATCTAAAACACAAATCACTCTTCATGATTTGCCTCCCGCCTAGCTCTTCGGCTTCACCCCCTCCCATTCCCTACCCTCATCTTCCACTGTAAGCTCCCACCCTCCTGAAATAGAGCCGCAAGTGTGCTGGTTTTGGCTTTGTTCTGTACATCACGGTCCCTTCGTGCATGTTCCTCCTGCCTACCTGCTTCTGACCTCTAGTTGAACTTTTCTCCATCCTGGGAGACTTAACTCAAATCTCACCTTCTCAGTGAATCCTTCGCTAACTCATCATCCATTATTACTTGTTCTCTCTTTTGCATATACCTGCGTTATGGTACTTCCTTGTTGCGTCATAAATATCTGTTTATACATCCATCTCGGCAACGCGTATGTGAGTTTCTTGAATGGTGGAACTATGACTGATTGGCTCCCCCCCACACACCTTGTTCCCTCAGCACTACACACATAGTAGGTATTCAGGAATGTTGTTTAAGTGAATAATTATTATATTTCCTAACTGAAAGGGCTCTTTCTGACCTCGGAGTTGCAACAAAATAACCAGTTGTTCAACTGTCCTCAGGCTTCTGGGCCGGGTTGGGTGTGGTCCTTTCTTGAGAAAGGATGAATTTAAATGTCCTGTCAAGTTTCTTCTTAATTCCAGAGTCTATAAATAAACAGCAGATTAGAATAATACCCTCAGCAATGCTGAAGCAAAAAAAAAAAAAAAAAACCCAAAAAACTCCTTTTCTTTGCTTTATACCTTCCAATGTTTCCTAAATTTATCATTCCCCCTAGGTCTTCTCCTATACCAATCCCTTATAATAGGTGCTGATCCTGGGTGATCGTTGGCCCCTATTGCTATTCAAGTTCAACCAGGACCACTTTATTTCATCATATATGTAAATACACATACACATATACACACAGTATCTCATTTAATAGTCACAAACATCCTATGAAATAGTTACTATTATGATCCATATTTCGTAGGTGAAGAAACCCAGTGGTTAAGTAACTTGTTCAAGGCCATACAGCTTGGAAGTGCTAGAGACTAGACTTAAACTTGGATCTGATCGTAGACAGCCTGTGGTTTAACCATTATACCGTATTCCCTCACCTATTTTCCAAGAAGGGGTTAAACTAGATCATCTTTGAAAATCCCACAGCAAGTTTTTATTGCCCCCTTCCCACGTCTTAAGAGCTCCACTGGGGCCAAGCAGGAGCATGGTGTTCTGTAGTTCGGGGAACTGAAAACAAACAAACAAACAGATATGAGGTTCCAAATATCCCCTTGAGCATTTCTTTTTCTACAATCACTTTCATTGAGATATACTGTAAGGACTCTGAAAATGGCATATTCAGTAATGCTTTTCAGGACTTGTGGGTTGCTATCCCTCATTTATCTTCCTCATAGGCAATGTGACTTTTTTTTTATTTATTTTTATTTTTTTTAAAGATTTTATTTATTTATTCGACAGAGATAGAGACAGCCAGCGAGAGAGGGAACACAAGCAGGGGGAGTGGGAGAGGAAGAAGCAGGCTCATAGCGGAAGAGCCTGATGTGGGGCTCGATCCCATAACGCCGGGATCACGCCCTGAGCCGAAGGCAGACGCTTAACCACTGTGCCACCCAGGCGCCCCGGCAATGTGACTTTTTAAGTAAATTCTACCCACAACTGAGTGTGAGACACACAAATGCACAACTCTTGGGAAGCATTTGTTCCAAAAGCTTGAAAAAGTCTGAAAAATTTGGACTATTTCACAAAGGAAAGGAAAACCTTACATCTAGCAAAAGTGAATCATGTCCTAAAGGAAGGGAGTGGAAAAAGGAATAAAGCCTTTTTTCTAAAACTGTGTCACCCCTCAAAACACCTGGAACCAATCGTCACTGAAGGTGTCTTGGAGAACAAAACAAAGAATACTAGACTTGATTCCCACATCTATACCTTACCGACAATGCAACCTGAGCAGGCAACTGCCCCACTCTGAGCTTCCATTTCCTCATTGTTAAACGAGATAAAAACAGGAACTACCTCTCAGGGTTGTTCCTAGAATTAAATGAACTAAACCATGTTTTAACAATGCTTTATGTACTTCTACTCATTTGAGATATTATTACAACTTGCCTTGGTTCAGTGCACAGCCACTGATCTAGTTACCTTTCTTTTTATTTGTTTAGAGAGAGAAAGGGTGGGGTGGGAGGGGCAGAGGAAAGGGAGAGAGAGAATCTTAAGCAGGCTCCATGTCCAGTGTGGAGCCCGACACGGGGCTCAATCTCATGACCCTGAGATCATGACCTGAGCTGAAATCAACAGTCAGACGCTTAACCGACTGAGCCACCTGGGTTACCTTTCTTTTAATACTGGTCATTCTCCCTTTGACCACAACCAGACTCCACTGCACATTGTCCCTCCCCCCGCCCCAAGGCAAGCCCAGGCTCACTGAAAGGGCAGAGCTATGACTGTTTCAAGAAAACAGTCCCTTTGGCCAATGTAAGCAGATAACACTCATGGTGAACTGTGGCAGTTGACTTAATTATGATAGAGAATGTCTGGGTGCCAGGAGGCCTACATCTTAGCATTCCTGCTGCTTATTTTGAGACAAGTAGAATGCTACCAGACAGAAAGAGCAGTTGGACCCTGCTACTCTAGTGGGAAAGGCAAAAAATGGTCTGTTTTGGGATGAGTGAATCATACCAGTTCAAGGGTCTTGAAACTTGAGATTAAAGATCTTTGTTTGAACATGGGGTGACTGAGGAGCCAGTGAAGAATATAAAAGTACAGTTTTGACAATGGTACGTTTCACACAGAAGGAATAGGCCACCATGTTTCCTGCGGTCATGATGTCCCAAGATTGATTAGCATGTTGTTGACTGAAGATTCCACATTGGAAAGCGCCATAACGGAATGGCAATTGGAGAGATGTAGGGACAAATTAGAAAGCCAAATTATCTGTTTAGAGATCAGCGGAAGCTCGCGACCTAGGGTTGAGGATTGTGGCAAAAACAGAACCAACTGAACAATGTCTTTGTGGCCCCATCACTGGTCTGAGTCTCCACTTTGATTGATTTCTCCCTCTTCATTACCTCCCTAAAATAGCGCCCTTCATAGAATTTATAGCAGAAATAATGAACTGTGTATGTCAATGTCTATGGCACTTCTTAGTGGTGAACGAAATAAAAATTTAAAAATTGGGACATGTCAGAGGAAAGTCCGTAAAAACGCTGTTCCGGTGTGGAAGAGTTCTCTTGAATCAAAGTGATCACATAAGGCTTAAAATCAAATGGTATGCTCGTTTACTAACGTAATCTGAGCTTTCTTTTCTCCCGCTGCAGATGTAAGAAATGAAAAAAACCAGGGCTGTGCTAGCATATGGAGGTAATTTGTTCATATGTACAACTGGGCTGGAGCCATCAGTAACCCAGTTATAAATTCTGAGCCCCCTGTATTTTCTTATTTCGAAGTACGCTCTCCCCCATGTAAAGACAAAAACCAAGCCAGAATTGCTCTGAAAGATACCGCACTGAGGGTTCTGAGTACAGAAAACCTCACTGGCAGCAGTTCGGACCTTAGATTCTACCAAGTCTGCCTGAATTTAAACTCACGAACTCTCATATTTAAGTCCAACATAAATCGTTTAGTTTTCAAGTTCCCTTAAGCTAGGAAAATTAAGACTTCCTGTTCTTCAGGGAGAAAAAGGGCCTGAAAACTTAAGAGGTTAGAAAATGTCTTGAAGCTCTTCATAATTGAGCATAAATGAATCCAAACCATATGGATTGCATTTCCTTTTTTTACTTTGAACACTGAGGGGAAAAACATGTTTGGCAAAATGCTGCTGCCTTTTTTTTTTTCAGACCCAAATATGTTACTTTCACCCCTGAGCCTTCTTCCCAAGCTGCACCATATGCCTGGAATGTTCCCAGGGCTCTTCAGTCTGTAAGTCTGCACCTCCTGAGAGGCCTACCTTCCTCAAGAAGTCATCTCTGGGTGACTAGAAGGAATATTCCAAACGCTTCCTGAACCTTCCTGGGTTAACATACAACTTTCGAGCCTTCTCATCCTTCAATCTTCTGCTTATGTGTGGTGCTACTCGTGTTCGCTAAAGGCTTATTTTGTTCAGATGTAATAGCTCATGTCATTTAGTCTATATTTAAAAACCATTTATTTAGCATCCAACGAATCCAAAGTTTTATGGATAAATGCTTACATCAGCATAATCTTACATTGTGCTTAATGATGCAGCCCATAGAGAAGACTAAACATAGCCCTGGCTAATAATCCTCAAGTAAGACACATCCTAGAAGAGAAATTGGAATGGTCCTACTTGAGGAGGAAGCCCCTTGATGATGGGATTTGAAAGGCTCTAATAAATCTTCTCCAGAAGTATCAGATTCATTTATTATTTAAATTAATAAGGCTATGTAAAAGGACAAGCGGCTCTTAAAATACAGAAGTAAAACTTGATTTGTCATTTAAAAAAATTTTAAAGGATTTATTTATTTTAGAGAGAGTGAGCGTGCTTTGGAGGAGGGGCAGAGGGAGACAGAGAGAGAGTCTCAAGCAGACTCTGTGCCGAGTGGGGAAGCCCACGTGGCCCGATCCCATGACCCTGAGATCACGACCTGAGTTGAAATCAAGAGTCCGTGCTTAACCGACTGTGCCATCCAGGTGTCCCATTTAAAAATTTTTTTTCAGGTAGGCTCCACACCCAGCGTGGGGCTTGAACTCATGAACAGAGATCAAGAGTCGCACACTCCACTGACTGAGCCAGTCGAGTGTCCCCTAGAAGTAAAATTTTAAATCCTGCAATTTACTGTCTTCCTATTAGCTCACTAAATTTTACACGCTAAGGGGATGTGAGTTTCACTAGGAGGGGTAAGAAAATGAGAACAATTTCGAAGGGTACACACCATAGACTTATTTTATGATATATCAGAGCTACTTGTTATTTGGGTGAGTTGAAGTTAGGAGACAGAGGAGGATCTAAGGTGAGAGCACACGCTTCTCTGTGTGTGTGTGTGTGTGTGTGTGTGTGTGAAAGAAAGAGAGAGAGAGAAAGAGGGAGGGGGAAAGGGAGGGAGGGAGAGGGAGGGGGAGAGGCTGAGAGGTAGAGAACATGAGAATGTGACAGCTTATGGGAGAGTGAGCGAGAGAAAGCATTTTTGGTAGAAAGGGATAAAAAGATCTTCCCTTTAATTAGAATTTGACTGATGTTTAGGACTTGAAGAGAAAACCCACAGAAATAACTCAGGTTGGAAAGAAAACTGCCTACAATATGTATAATATTTATTTTTTATATTTTATTTGCCTTATTTCTTTTCCTAATGAAGCTGGAAGCATTTGGGAGGTTAGGGACTTTCATACCCTCACCTCAACACCTAACCAAGCCTTAGCCCAGAGGGGACATTCAATTATTGGTTGATTGATTATAGGGGCTACTGAAAGCTTTGCTGAATATGGAGGATGCCCTCAGTACTGTGTCAGGCATTGCAGAAGACGTGCAACCCAGGAGAGACTAAAATGATCGTGACAGTTCTGTTTGGAAGAGCAAACCCTGTATGTGGAAATAACCAAAGCCCAGTGAGGATAACCCCATGGATTACAGGATTTCCATGTAGACCCTGGGACCCGATAACAAGAGAACATGTGATTAAGTCTGAAGGAGGTTTTTGTTTTTGTTTCCAGCAAATGAAATGGTGTAGTATTTTGTATGGTGGAATTCAAATTCAGGGTACTTGTTAACTGAAGTGATACAGGCTGAAAGTACTTTCATGTAGCTTTCCGGACCTGCCCCGTTTCATGTTTCATGCCCCGTTTTCCTCTTACCTCTTCTTCTACTGTCTTCTGATAACTTTGCTAGGACTCCTTCCACGGCAAGGGAGAGGTAGACCGAGAAACAGGTTTAATAAGCAGATTCAAAAGGGTGATTTCATACTGACAAAATAAGAGGAAGTTAATCATTTGGAAGATAGCCCTAACCTCTTAAAGCTAATAAGCACTGGGAGCACATTTCCACAGAAACGTTAGTTAGAAATCACTTTCAGTCTTAGTAGCTTATTTAAAAAAAAATTCCTATGGGGATTCAGGAGAGGGAGCCTCTAAGGAGGAGGTGGGTCTCTGGCAAGCCACGCAGTGAGAAAAGTGAGAGTTAGTGAGGAACACATTTAAATTATGGATCCAGAAAGAGGAAGTGAAACCATGGTGAATGGAGATTTGAAGTCGCTGCCCAGGGCTCAGCTGACTTAAGGAGGGGATAATGTTTCTCTTATTTTCACTGCCATTAGCAAGCATACACCAGACACTGTGCTTAGCACTTTGTATGTGTGACCTCATTTAATTAATACATAGCTATGCAATAAGTACTAGTATTTCATCCATTCTAAGAATAAGAAAATAGAATTTCAGAGATCAAATGGTTTTCCCAAAGTTACCCAGCTAATACACAGAAGAAATAGGATGTAAAAGCAGACCTGCATAGCCCCACTTAACCACTTCAGTATACTGACTCAAATTGATTTCCTTTGTCTAGGTCCCAGGGTATTCCTACGTGGGAAGAGTACAGGGCCACATCTGGTTATATCTCAATTCAGGGACCTAGGTTATTATAACAAGGGGAGATCAGGAAGTACTGAGATTATTGAGACAGACTCCAAGTCCTTTAGAACTTGCCTGTCGAGGGGCACCTGGGTGGCTCAGTGTCTGACTCTGGATTTTGGCTCAAGTCATGATCTCAGGGTTGTGAGATCGAGCCCCATGTTGGCCTCTGTGCTGGGTGTGGAGCCTATTTAAGATTCTCTCTCTCCCTCTTCCTCTGCCCCCTTCCCTCCCCAAAACCTTGCCTGTCTAGATGTTCGCTCAGGTACAGCCACCATGCTTTAAGAGGAAGACAAGAAGAAGAAGGGTCATGTGCAGCATGTTGTTGAAGTGGGTTAGAATGACAAAGGGACCCACTAGCATATCTTCTGAGGGCCAGATGAGAGATGTGGGATGATTAACTTGAGAGGAAAAGCCTATTGACACGTGGTAGCTGTCTTTAAATATTTGACAAGACTGTCATGTGGAAATAGCATTGGACTTACTCTATATACAGCTATAGAGGAGAAATGTGGGAACAATGGGAAAACATGAGAAGGAGAAAATTCTGGATCAACAGAAAACAACTTCATAAACATAATGCAGTTTCATAACATTATCTTGTGCCTTAGAACCTTTTGGAAATCTGGCAAAGCCTATGAACTCTTCACAGAATAATGCTTTTATATGCAGAACATAAAATGCAAAAGACTACACGGGAAATGAATATATTGAAATGTAATCTTTGGGCACCTGGGTGGCTCAGTCGGTTATGTGTCTGCCTTTGGCTCAGGTCATGATCCCAGGGTTCTGGGATCGAGTCCTTCATCGGGATCCCTGCTCAGTGGGGAGTCTGCTTCTCCCTCTCTCTTGTTTGCTCTCCCTCTCTCTTGTCCCTCTCCCCTACTTGTGTGTGCTCTCTCTCCCTCATAAATAAATAAAATCTTTTTTAAAAAGAAACGTAATTCTTAAAATCTTAAAAAAATTGAAGATAATCTGCAATGATTTTAAAGTGGTTTGGAAATATCTGAGCTTTTTGGTTATTGATAATCATACTGATGAGGGAACAGAAGGCAAGCTGAGGACAAAGCAGAAACTGACACCCTGCAACCACCCCCCCCAAGGGATGTATGTGACATTCCCCAGGCACTCCTGGCTGCCCTAAAGGACAAAGAAATAGTTAACCTATAGAGACCACAATCCTGCAAGACTTAAGTCTCCCTCAGTTTGCAAATGTCTTAGCAGTTTACAAGAACGAAGCATTTCTACCAATAACCTAGCTTCCGGAAGGGAATGTAGATACAATTAAATGTCCTTATAATCTGCAGCCTCCGGGAAGTTCCCAACTATCTTCATGTTAATGCCTTACTAGAGGGAAAAACAACCTTAACTCGACAATGGCAAGGCCTCAGGTATCCTGTGAGTCTTCTTTAACATCTGAAAGTACTTTCTCAACCTCCCTTTTTTCCTTACCTCCCCCAACCCCATGGTATATAATCAGCCGCCCCCCACAACCCGGGGCAGCAGCTCTTTCTGCCCACGGGTCCTGTCCCCGTGCTTAATAAACCACCAATTTTGCACCAAAGACGCCTCAAGAATTCTTTCTTGGTCGTCGGCTCCGGACTCCACCCCACTGAACCTCACCTATATTCCCAAACCTCATCAATACTACTAAGGTTTGTTGTCTACATCCATAATAGAAGAAATTGTCAATTTCAAGTGACGATTACAGAAAATGAAGATATATATATTTTTCCCATCAAAGTTCATGGAACCTCCAGGGGATTTGTGGATTTCATGTTACGACCTGAATTAGATGTGTCCAATAGTGGGATGAAAAGTCACGCAAAGTTGTGGTTTTTCTGTCACAAGAATAGTTTTTACCTCATCAGGGATGTTTAGGTAGGATTCCTGCTTTGGTTACATACTGGACGAAATAAACTCTTCGAGGGTCCTAATTTTAACAGTCAAAACTCTTTACTGACTTTTATTATCTACAACAGGGATTTTAAACTTTTTAAGCAGCAGAAGACTTTCTTCAAAACAAAATCTTGCTTGATCCCTCAATATATTAGACAGGAAACGTGGGATCAGTTCTCCATGGAAATGGAGGGCCTAATTCTCTGCCTGCTTAGCTTCCCCGCTTGTCACCTTCCTTTTCCCCCCTGACCTGCGCCAACTGAATTTTTAAATGTGAGACCTCTTCTGAAGAGCCCTAGGGCTCTGTGAAATGCAGCCATAGGATCAAATATCAGCTCCTTAGATACACGTTCAAGGCCATGAAAAATCTTACCTCTCAGCTGCTGCTCAACAGAACACTCATTGTCTCCAAACAACCTACAACATTCCTGACGCCACACCTTTGTTCACACTGCTCCCCAGTCTGGAATGCCCAACACGCCCTCCTCCTTTTTGCTACTTCCCTAAACTATACCCTCTTTCAAGTTCAAATTAGGCTCCACTTCCTCCAGGAAGTATTCCCTGATCAGTCACCCTTGGTGATTGCTGCTGAGTTCTGAATCAATAATATGGCTCTGATTTGACGCTACGTAAGTGACGTTGATTGGCTTTTGTTGCTGGGTCCCTTCTGTCTCCTCGCGGTGGAGGGGGTGGTAAAGCATCCTGTACACAGGAGTTGCTGAATCAGTTCTTGTCTATGGAATTCTTCCGTCATGTTGGTTCCGTTTCCTTAAAGAAATCATAAACTTTTCGTGGACGAGGACTTCCTTAGACATTTCAGTTGCCATAATCTCTCCAGCACTTAGCATGATCCAGAATCCACAAGAGACCTGAGCTGGGCATAGTAAGATTTGGGCAGGAAAACTGTTAGATAAGAGCAATTTAGAAAAGATGGAAAATATAATTTGATGTAAGAGAGTTGTATCTGTTGCTGGGGAAGAAGGCAGATGCCAAGAATAAGGTGTGAAGGGATATCCTTGAGAGCAAAGGAGCAGGTCAAGACACGACCAGGTGAGGCAAAGAGTAAGATGTCAGCGAACATGAGTGAGTCACAGTGAGAGAGATCAACCGAGATTAACATGGAAACTTGCTTTGAGATAAAAGGCAGGCTTAGAACCTTTCTCTTGCTGACCATTCATTAAAGCTCAGAGTTATTCAGTCCAGGCTCAGAGAAAATCTACTTTTAGGCCTAGATTCTGAATTAAGACTCAAGATCGTTGACTCAGTCCTCAAAGAAATATTTGAGAGTTCCAAATTCTTACTTGGAAAAACATGGTCACATGAGGTGTCCCTAAGCCACTAATATCTTAATGTCTGTTTTGTAACACATGTTCAGAAATCCAATTTAATAATACTGAGATTTAGTAGTAAGTACCATTGGCTGAAGACTTCCTTGAGTGCAAGGCACCATGATAAATAATTTAAAAAAAGATTTTATTTATTTATTTATTTGAGAGAGAGCATGAGCAGGGGATGGGGGTGGGAGGGGCAGAGGGAGAGGAAGAAGCAGACTCCCCGCTGAGTGGGGAGCCAGATGGAGGGCTCGAGCCCAGGACTCTGGGATCATGACCTGAGCCGAAGGTAGATGCTTAACCAACTGAGCCACCCAGGTGCGCCATGATAAGTGATTTAGATGAGGGAGGGGAGTCTGGAGTTTCAGGAAGTGAATAGGATAGGATAAAATAGGATAATAGGATAAAATGCTCCCAAGAAGTCAAGGGTGAGAACTCATAATATCAATAGGCCTCCATGCCAAGTGTTTACCCTTGAGGGGCACTGTTTCATGCATTGGGCATTACTTTCATTTAATCATCATAACAGCCCTTTGAACTAAGTATCCTTTCCTTCTAGAGAGGCCAAAATTGAGATTCAGAGACATGAATTGACTTATTTTAGGTTGCATAGCTGGTATGAATGGCAGAGTGGCAGGAGTGGAAGAGTCCGGATTTGAGCTCATGCTCTTCCCCATGGCTGAACTACCCCATTGCTATACTGTCAAACATCATCCCACGTTGCTTCACCAGAAAGAACGGCCAAGAACGCGTTCAGTGAAATTGCCAATTGTATATAGAATCGTATATAGGGGCTGGGGAGTTTGAGTGTCATAGAAAGTCAGAAAATCCCCAAACCTCAGTTGAACCAGACATTTCCAGCCTCTTTTCCTATCGTATTTCAATACCCCTCCCAATATCCCTGGAGACACTCTAAAGGAATCGCTACTACGTGGCCAATAGGACTTTAATATCTTTCTTTTCATCTCAGGTAGGTGATGAGAAGAGTGCCACAGAGATCGGGGAAGGAAGAGAAAGCGTCATTTACAAGGTTGAATAAATCAGAAGCCGAAAGAATCCGAGGGTAACCGGCTTTTTGTTTGTTGGGGCTGGGAGACGCTTCAGTGAGAAGGTTTGTAATTTACACCGGGTCAAAGCAGGAGTCATTGGTCAAGAGGGGAAGAAATTCTGCAATTTTTGTTTCTGAACATTATGTTCAAATAGCAGCCCACTCTCCTCACTAGGTCGGAGGTATCAGTGGGATCCACCTCAAGCTCCGAGTCGGTAAATTCAGCCTTATTTACCTCCCTCCTTGAGGTATGGACTCCTCTGCAGGCAGGAGCTAAGGCATTCTTGGCACTTCAGGAACCTCTTTCAGAGGTTTATACAAATTCAGCTGGCCTCAAGGCCAGTTACGGAGCACACGTTCGTTCGTTTGGTGAGGTGGCGTTTGTGGCAAAGTCTCTGCGCTGGCGCCAGCCACTTCCTCCTCATTGTCTCCTACCTGTCCCCACCCTCGGATTATCTTCTTAATGGATTATGCACAGGTGTAACCCCTTCCAGATCTGTGATCTTGCCTGGAAATGCTTAAATTCCCTCTCGCAAATCTTTCTTCTTCCACGCTGCTCTTTTCTTATTTTTTCTCCTGCTTCTTTAGTACCCTTTGCTCCTTTTCTGCCCGACGCGGATTCGCCCCACGTGGCAAGTACCTGGGTGTACACCGCTACATCTTTGCCATCAAGGTAAAAGCTGACGTTTGTTTACAAAGAAAGCTATCACTTTTCAGCCTCCAAATGTGCTCACGCCGCTCCAGAGAACAGAGAGGAGAGTACATACTTCTCAAATTTAGAATGCTTTTTCTTTCTGAAATCAACTTTATTGAGGTAAAATTTACATCAAGTAAAATGCACCCATTTTAAGCGTGTAGTTCAATGCTTTTGGCAAATATGCACACTTGAATAACATTACTCCTATTGAGATATGACGTGGAACATCAACCCAGAAAGTTCTCTCCTACCCCTTTGAAGCCAAAACCTTCATCGACACCCCTACCTTCTGGCAGCCACTAATCTGTCCTTATCATTATAAAATAGTTAACCCTTTTCTAGAACTTCATACAAATGAAATCATACAGTATTGTTTTATTTAATCTGGAGCCTGGAAATTCTTCTGTGCTATTGCATATATCAGTAATCTGTTTTTAATTTCTGTTCATTTTTATTTATCGTTCATTTTGTATTGCTTCCTAATTTATATTTCTTTATAGAGTATAGCCCAATATATCTGTTCTCTGTTGATCCACATTTGGGTTGTTTCCAGGTTTTAGATATTATGAATAAAACTGTTCCGAAAAAATGAAAATCTTGTGGTCACACACAAAACACCTAGATACGGAATTGCTGGGATTACAGGGCAGGTGTATATTTAAGTCAATAAGAAACTGCAAAAACTTTTTTTTGAAGAGGTTGTGCCATTTTACATGTCTACCTACAATGTATGAGAACAATTCCACAGTCTCACCAACATTTCATATTAATTTAATTAAATTAATTTTTTTTGTTAGAGAATATGTGTGTGAGGGGGGAAGTGGGGGAGGGACAAAGGAAGAGGGAGAGAGAATCTTAAGCAGGCTCCGTGCCCAGTGTGGAGCCTGATGTGGGGCTCGATCTCGGCACCCAGAGATCATGACGTGCCAGAATCAAGAGTTGGATGCTCCATGGACTGAGCCATCCAGGTGCCCCCTTAATATTAATTTTAATTTTAACTGTTCTAGTGGGCTAGAATGTGGGTTAGGTAGTAGCCATTCTAGCGGGTTATCTGATTTGGGCTTTAATTTACATGCTCTTGAAGACTAAAGATGTGGAGCATCTTTTCATGAGTTCATTGGTCTTCCATATATTTTCTTTTGTAAAGTGTTCAAAAGTCTTTTGCACGCCCTCCTTTTATTAGGTTGCTTGTCTTCTTAATCTTGAGTTAGAAGAGTCCTTTGTATATTCTGGATGACAGAATACGTACAGTGAATATTTTTTCTAATCTAGGACTTGAAGTTTTATTTTCTTTGTTGCTGTATTTTTAAAAGGAGAAGTTCTTCATTTCCATGAAGTCCAACTTAGCATTGTTTCTATTATGATGAGTGTGTTTTGTCTTAAGAAATCAAGGTCACAAAGATTTTCTTTTATATATTCTTCTAGAAATTTTATAACTTTAGCTTTTAAGTTCAGGTATATGATCCATTTCAAGTTAATTTGTGTATATGGTGTGAGGTAAAGATTTATTTTTTCCCCATTTGGATATCTAGTTGATCCAGTTCCATTTGTTGAGAAGACTATCATGTCCACATTGAACTACTTTGAAACCACTGTGAAGACTCAATTGAGCATGCATGAATAAGTCTATTTTTGGACTCTATTCCATTGATCTTACCTGGATATCTTTTCACCAGTACCACACTGTCCTGATTACTGTAGCTTTTATAGTAAGCCTTGATAAGAAGTGGTATAAGCCCTTCAGCTTTGCTTTTCCTTTTGAAGATTGCTTTGGCTATTTTAGATTCTTTGTATTTTCATATTGTTAACATAAGCTTGTCCATTACACAAGGAATTTCACTGAACTTTTGACTAAAATTGCATTGAATCTATAGATCAATTTGGGGAGAATTGACATCTTTACAAATCTAAGTCTTCCAATTAGGAACATGGCATATCTTTTCATTTATTTAAATTTTCTTAACTTTCAGAAATGTTTTATAATTTTCAGCATACAGATAAAGTATATATTTTGGAAAATTGATCCCAATGTGTTTTATGAAGATTAAATGGAGTTACATATAAAATGAATTTTTATAATTGTTTATTCTTAGTATATAGAAATACATTTAGTTTTACTATAAATTGACCTTGTATCATGTTGCTATTCTCTTGTGTGCAATATATCATTATTCTCCAGCTACTCTTAAGAATTTCTATCTTTGACTTTTAGCTATTTGACTATGACGTGCTTGAGTGTGGTTTTCATTATAATTAGCCTGCTGGGTTTTGCTGAGCTCCTGGAAATGTGTTTTTCACCAAATTTAATAAAGTTTGAATGTTATTTCTTCAAAAAAATCTTTCTGCCTCATTCTCTCTCTCTCTCTTTCCTTGTGTCTGGAGATCCAATTACACATATGAGAGAATTGTATTATCTCACAAGTTACTGAGGCATTTAATTGATTTTCATATTTTTCTCTCTGTTTTTCAGATTGGATAATTTCTATGAATTTGTCTTCAAACTCGCCTAACCCTGTTTCTACTAACTCCAGTTTGTTTTTAAACTCTTCTGATGAATTGTTTCATTTCAGATCCTTTACTTAAAATTTCTAGAACCCTTGATTCGGTTCTTCTACATTGTTTTCATTCTCTGATAAGACTGATTCTGTTCCCTTATTCAACCTGTTCTCTTATGCAAGGCATATTTTCCTTATATCTTTAAACATATTTTTAATAGCAGCTTTAACATTCTTGTCTATTAATTTCAAAATCTGGACTAACTTGGGATCTCCTCATATTGATTGCTTTTTTTCTCAACTTAAATATTTGGATGTCTTGCTAGCCATTTTGGATGATACATTGTAAAGAATCAATTATGTATGTTGCTTTTTTTCAATTTTTTTTTACTTTACTGGCTGTTTTCCTTGCTTTTGTGGAGGTTTGGTTATAGGCTTTTTTAGGGTGGGTCTAGAGTAGCTCTTACCCTATAACATGGTCCTTTTGCTAATACATGGCCTTTCTGTTGTTTTAGCTGAATGCTGGGGATTTTATTGAGGACTCTCCACTCCGGCTGTGGTGGAATTCCAATGTTTCTGGGAATTGTGCAGCTTCTAGGATCTCCGTTCCCCTCTCGACCCCAGAACAGCCTCTTGCTGCTAGTTCTTGCAGTTTTACCCCACGCGGGTATAGCCCAACCCTTAGTCAATGACCTCTGAGAAACCCCAACAGCGTCATCCTGTGAACCCTACTGCACAGCTCCCTCCTTTCTGGTATCCTTCCCTAAACTCCAATATTTATTCCCTCAGCTCAGTAGGACAGTTACTGTCTGCTTGATGTTTATATCCTCATGTCTTGTTCTAGAAATTGTCCCAAGGCAGAGGACTGACATGAATTTGGGGCTCACCTTGTACGTTTTCCTTTTCTCAGTGATTAAAGTCCTGCACTGCCAGTGTCCAATACCTTAAAACAATTGTTTTATTTTATGCCCAGTTTTATAGCTTTTTAATTATTTTTTAAAAGTTTTAAAAGGTTCATTTATTTATTTTGGGGGAGAGAGATAGCAAGAGAGCACACAAGTAGGAGGGGCAGAGGAAGAAGGAGAGAGAATCTCAAACAGACTCCTCACTGAGCTTGGAGCCTGATGCGGGGCTCGATCTCAAGACCCTGAGATCGTAACCAGAGTCGACACTGAGAGTCAGACACTTAACCTACTGAGCCACCCAGGAGCCTCTATAGCTTTTTTTTTTTTTTTTTTAAATAGCAGGAGGGCATGTTTGGTACTAGTCATTCCATGATAAACAGAAGGAAAAGTGTCCCTGCTTTCTTATGCTTTAGCAAATTTGATTTCCAAGTGTTATTATTGTTGTTGTTGATTCTTCTTAAAAAATTAGGAGATGCTCAATGAATGAGCCAAGATCCAAAGCCAGGTAATTTAACTCTAAATCCCATATGCTTTCCGTTACACTGTGTTGCCTCTCCATTTAAGTAGCTTTCTAGATGGAGTGATTTGATAGTTGCTGAAGAGGTACCATTACAACCAAATGTCTTCCTCCATCGGCTAGCACAGAGATCTGAAGACTTCACTATCTTAATATCCTTTTAAAAACTTCAGCCACCCATAAATGTAGTTACAGTGATCCAATAGCAATTGACCATTTTATAAAATACTAGAAGGGACTTAAGCAATTATCTGAAACAACTCTTTCATTTTAAGGAGAGTCAGGCAGAAATAAAGTAAATTATCTGCTTAAGGTCAAACAGTAAACAGGAGAACCAAGACTTGAACCAGGTTCCTCCCTGTCTATTCTTATCACCAGACTCAGTAGCCTCTATGACTGCTGAGAGAAGGATCTTGGAGAATGGAGTTTAGAACAGTTGCGTAAGAAAAGGCACAGCATTTCCCAGTTGTTGTTTTATATCTTTGAAAAGGCAATGACAGTATCAGTAAAGTATAGTTATCCCCTTGGCTGATCATCCTCTGAGAAGTTTCTGTTTTTATTTCAGAGAAGAATAGCTGGGCCTAAGCAGGACACTTTGTCATAGCTACAAGGATATGAGATGTGAGCCATACATCCTCCCAGGAAGAAATTACTTCTCAGCAAGGTGGTGCTGTAGCAGCGAGGTCAGGTGTTGAAATTTACGTGCACTCAAGGGATTTTGGGGTGGAACAAAGCCACCCTGTTTTCTACATTTCAGTCATGGTAACTACATCTGGTATTGTTCCAAAGCCTTTCTGAGAATCTGGTAAAAGTAATCTTTAAATCGGCTGTAAGAAAGATGAGGTTGACTTCACTGGAGATTTCTTCCACTTAGGCTTCAGCCATTCAGATATCAGAGTCAGGCAGGTAAATCCATCATGACCCCTGTTGGTTCTAATTCCAGTCATTTCCCATTGTTTTATAAGCCTGTGTCCTAAACCCTGCTGTAATCTCTCCATCGCCTAGAATTTTCTCACTTTTTCCTATCTACTAATCAGGCAAAGGAAAGCTATGTTTTCATCTACCTGGGTTCAACACTGGGAAGCTGCCAAAATTACTTCGTCCCTTCTCACTTTTGGGTGCGGTTGAGTGTCACAAAGTGGACATCCAGACAAATCCCCCGCCTCAAACATCAAACCAAGAAGACGAGGTGGTGAATCTCCTTTCCCTTTAGAGTTTAGAGTTTCCCCTGCTGGCAATTAAGAAGACTGAAGACATGGGATTTTTATCAACCGGGCAAGCTCTACCTATTATGTCTCACTTTCCAAGACCACATTCATACAAATAATCGAATGAGAGGCTGTTTGCTATGCCTTGGCTAGTGTAAGAAACCCTGTAACTTCGGTACGGAAGTATAGTCTCCAACCTTTCAGTCAGAAATGAGTATGAGGAAGTTCACTTAAATCTCTGTACTCCTCAAACTTCAAATAAACAAGAAGAATAAATGTGAAGTTGCTAAAGTCCGACAGATTGGATTATTAACCCTAATAGGAAGAACAATAGTAACAATAACAGCTTACATTGATCATGTAGCATACATAGTTCTAGGTACTTTACATGTGTTCATTATTCTAATCCTTGCATCAACCCTACGAGGTAGGTACTTTTCTTCCATTTACAGATGAAGAAATTCAGTCAGAGTGCTTAAGTAATTGGCACAAGGTCCCAGGACTGGTTCAGTGGCTCAACCCAGATTTGCACCTAGGCAGCCAGCCTTGAGAACTGGACTCCTAACTATTAGGCGGGAGTCACAAGCATTATCTTTGGATATCTGCCCATATCCAGACTATGGCTTGCATTCTAAGTCACCATGCTTACAAGGATTTTTTTTTAACTAACACAAACAATTTTAAAAGGTATTAAGGAATTGTCACATTCTTTACTTTTAACTAAGGATGGTTCCTTGCCTTTGGTTTAATCGCTTAACTAGCAAGCCGACACGGAAAGATTTGGTGGCTGGTGGCCTGGGTTCTGGCCCCTGTTCTGCTCTGAGCTACTCTTGGACCTAATCATTCTGGAAAGTCGGTCTCCTCACTTGTAACTTCAACGAGTCTTGAGCACTTACTCTGTGCCAGGCACCGCATTTGTGCTAGAGAAACAGTGATTGCCAAGTGGATACTTCATTATGACGACTGAGAATGTTGACTGAGGCAATCTTCAAAGTCCCCTCGGGAACTAAGCGTAATCAAAGCCCGCTGAGCAGTATTCTAGATGCCTTCTCCAACAGAAGGGTGCTGATGGAACAGTCACTTGACTCACTAGAAAAAATGTTTAAAGCCCGGACTGAAAACTGACTCAGAGCTGAACTGCTTTGTGACCACAAATCTCCCTACGTCATCGCCCAGTTGCTAATGCAAATTATCTCCTGGGCAAGACTGCTGGAATGTAGCCTCCCTACTCAGTGCAGGCCCTGGAGCCAAAAAGCCATCATGATTTTTATGCTCTCCTCCCTTCTTCCTACTCTCTGGCTTGGCAAACAATTCCCTTTACTCACAGGGATTTATAGCTTTAAAATACACGGACAATCAGACATGGAAAGAAGTGTGTAGGAACCAAAAAATTGAGATACGCGGGCAAACAGAAGTCACGTTGCTGAAAACCCGCATCTATTGATTTTCAACAGAAGATCCAAAGGTAGGACGCTTAACTGACCCCACCTTCATTCCAGCCAAACCATCCGGGAGAAATCGGGCATAGGTAGCCCAGACCCCTTTCTTCCTCTTTTCCTTGGGAGTGACCCTGTCCACAGGGATCCCATATTTCCTCTGCTCTTCGAAGCCATAAATTTTAAGGTAGGGCCCTTTCATGAGGCCACTGTATCTGTGTCCTATAGTCAGATCTACCTGAACATAGAGTCCATGTTTGGAAATGGCCAAAGATGGGGCAAGGGTCAGACCATGGATAACAATCTCCTTCCATAGGTTACATACTCAAAGCAAGAGCCATTGACTGAAAGCTCTCAAGCTTTATTTGGTGATGTCACCCACCTGCATAAAAGAAGACTCAGAATGTCATTTTGCTGTTTCACATCTATATGCTCATTCATATGACCATACTTCGTCTCGTCATACCCCTTCATTTTATGGATGGGGAAACTGACACCCAGGAAAGCAAAGTGATGTGCCCGAATCACACTGCCTATTAGAAGCAGAGTGGATACTGCTGTTTCTCAAAAGAGAGGAGGCTAATTCTGGGAGAAGTATCAATCCCAGGTTTAGGTTTAATAAAACTAATTTCTATGACTATGTATCCAGACTTTGCTTTTTTTTTTTTTTTTTTTTTTGGCGTGTTGAGAATGCATCTACTGCAGGAGTCCCACACGATAGCATCAAACTTCTGTGGGGAGAAATAACAGAAGGTTGATGATTGGGTGTGGTCACTGAAAGAGAGCAACTATTTCAGAGAAAAAAGATGCTCTAAATATTCTGCACAGGGACGCCTGGGTGGCTCAGTCGGTTAAGCGTCTGCCTTCAGCTCAGGTCATGATCCCAGGGTCCTGGGATCGAGTCCCACATCAGGCTCCTTGCTCAGCAGGGACCCTGCTTCTCCCTGTGCCACTCCCCCTGCTTGTGCACACACGCTCTCTCTGACAAATAAATAAAATCTTAAAAAAATAAAAAATATTCTGCTCAGGATGAGCTCTAAGTTTCTGCATCTCCTAGCCTCTGATCCCTGCTAATTTGCAGGGTGTTCCAGCTGCCAGCCTGCGCTTTGTTCCCTCACACTGCAACCACCAGAAGATTCTTTTAAGGCGTTGACTTCTCTCCGTAGAGCTGAGTCATGAACAATATCACATGCCGGCCAGTTGGAGTGAATACAACAAAACTGTTTTGCTACAGGTAAAGTAAGGGCCCTTGAGGTGTCAGCTGTATGAAGACTGATGAGCTAGGCTAGGGAGTGTAACCAACCCTGAGCCATCCTTGAAGAAAAATACTTCAGGTAATGGGAATGACCCAATTGCCAACTGCTTGCCGCCAACGTCCTTCTCTGCTTCACGGACTGAGAAGTTCCATTTCTCATCCTTGGTCTGCCTTTTTATTTACCCTGCCTTTGTGGCTTGGCCTAGAACTCCAGTCCTCTGTCAGCCACGCTAGACGGAGTAAGTAGGAATGGCGTAATGCCCTCAGGCTCCCGAGTAGCAATATCCTCTGGACCCAGAGGACTCTTCCAGCTGCTCTGTCAACAAGGGTGAAGCCATTCTAGATACTATTTTTGCCCCATTCTCTGTTCCATTTCTTTTATTAGCCACTCCCCTCTATGCTTGGGTTCCAGTGATCTCTTTATAAACTTTGTTGAGCTGTCCCAGCTAAACCTAAGCACCCACTTCTCTTCCTGCCGCACTAATCTACACGTTCGCAAGTGCAACCGCTGGATTCCTCAGAGGCCGGTATTTTTTCTCCAGAAGATCCAGCAAGGACATAGGCAAGGAGTCTCCTTCTCACGCTTTCAGGAAACCAACACTGAGGAGGCGCGGAGTGCGGCTTGCCGGTAATACAGACTAATTGTGATAGTTTTTGTTTGCCCAGGTTTCCCTGGGAACTTCCGGATGAGCCGACACCCTCCTGAACTTGGCCTTAAGATGTGAATTCACCTTATTCACAGACCTTGGAGACAATACAGAGCAATATAAGATATCAGCTGAAGGCAATTTCCTCCAATGGCTCTGTTTGGTTCCATGCAATTTACTTACTCTGGAGTCAGACAGCACGCACTGAGGAGTACTAGTGAGCGGAGGACACGATCGCAGCTTCGTCCGCTTCTTCTCCCAACAGGGTAGACAGCCATTCACCAGCTTTGCTTTTGGCTTTAGTGGAAGCTGATCTTGATTGGGAGCAATCGAGAAGGCAGACAACTGAGAGACCATCTGTGTGCTTAGCACAACAGCCCTAAAATTCAGATGGCAGATGCAGATCTGAACATCACTAGCTAGCTAGATTAAAGAATTTTAAAAGGTTAGCCAAGTCTCTGAATATTCCATGTGTCTCTCTCTGCAATCCTCAGACTGGAATGGTATTTTTACCTTGAACCTGGTTGCTCTTCAATAAAGCCCAAGGAGGTTACCAGGGTCAATAGTCATATCAAGTATCACAGAACCGGGAGAATCGCTCATGTAGGTATTCGGGTTATGGACCTAGAGCATGCAAAGTCCTTTTTTGGAACAGGAAACAGGATGACCACTAGCCTTATTCATTTACTTGAGAGTTGGCATTCATTTTCCGCTGTGTTTTGGCAGAAATTTGTGAGATTTAAAGAGCACAAAAATGGAAAGCTATGGTATTCTAAAACTCAACGAATAACCATCCTTAATATTCTGGCATACTCCCTTCTTTGTCTATGTATCTTATTATGTCTAGATGAGAATATACTGGGAGTATAATTTTTTTAAAGATTTTTTTTTATTTATTTATTCGACAGAGATAGAGACAGCCAGCGAGAGAGGGAACACAAGCAGGGGGAGTGGGAGAGGAAGAAGCAGGCTCACAGCAGAGGAGCCTGATGTGGGGCTCGATCCCATAACGCCGGGATCACGCCCCGAGCCGAAGGCAGACGCTTAACCGCTGTGCCACCCCGGCGCCCCGGGGAGTATAATTTTATATAGAACTTTCATTAGAACTATAACCCAGTCATAATTTCCATATGCTGTATATTCCTTTTAATAATATCCAAACGACCTCACAGTAGCTCATTTCTCTTATATATTTAGCTTTCTCCCAACATTTTGCTTTCACAAAAAATGCGATGAGTATTATTGTGCAGACAAGTTTTCCTGTATTTTGGATTTTTTTTTCTCCTAGGATAGATTCCTAGAAATAACACCATTGAGGAAAGACTTTAACTCAACGACATGACTGATTGGTGCATGGGTTTTTTACTCTGTTCTTATGGGATTTGAACACACTCAATTAAATTATCTGGTCTCCAACCAGATGTTGGGCACTGCTCTGTCAGATCCTTAGTAAGCTTTTGTATTTCTCTTAAACTTGTCCTGAAATACCAGTTTATGAATCTTAGTGACAAGGTCATTAATCTAGTAATAAAAGGTATAAGTAGTCCATGTGATCGATAGCAGGTTTTACTGAGTACATACTATCCATCAAGCATTGTGCTAAAATTCTTATGTGGATGATCTAATTTAATATTTTTCAAGATTTCATGATCATCAGAAGCACTTGGACTTATAGTATGAATAGCAGAGTCTCAGATCTAGGAAGTCTTCAATGTCTCTGGGCTTAGTTACCTCTATAAAAGGGACAAACGTACTGGCCTTGCCCAACTTACAGGGTTGCTGGTAGTCCTAAGGAAATGAAGTTTATTAAACTTTATGAAAGTTATCAAACTCTGTGTAAAGCAAGTTTTTAGTATTTTTTATTGGTTTATTGTATTTATTGGTAAAAACTCTTGCCTACACCTTTCTCAACGTTGAAAACTTTGGTAGCCTAAATAAACCAATGCAACCAAAGCTGACCCTGAGAAGGTTGGAATTTCATATTTCTTTATTTTTGGAACAGATGGTTAAATCCTGTAAGGAAGATAAAAAACCAGGTTAATGCTTATGTGAAGAATTGGGGATGTTACCCTATTGTACTAGAAATTCTATATAAGAGTTGGTTGAGAGTGTTTGAAGTTTATGGTGATGTTTGGGATATCACCTTTCCTTATTTACCATTCAAATAACTGTAAGGAGGAAAGGAAACATAGCTTTTGTTACACCGGGGGGAAAATATTTGAGCACACCTTATTACAGGCATACCACCAATGAAGTCAGCTATTAATAATTCTGTTGAAATAGGTCCAATGGCAGTTACCTATTGAACTTTACTGAGGAACTGGAGTATAAGAAAAGAAAAGTGAAGGTCAGGTAGACATTTGGGAAGGAGAGACTGAAGGCAGCCAGCTTCATTGGCCCCTCTGATGTCTTTGGAAGCTAAACTGCAATTTGACAGCTTTAAAAGCTGGCCTAATTAATCTTGGGTTGTCATAATCTCCCCTTTCTTTGAGCCAGCCACACACGTCCTAATTCCTGTAATACTTTGTCGGTTTTTCTCTTCTGATTTTTTTTGTCATTAACTTTTTGTGCCACTAAAGCATTATTCTGCATAATAACTGTGTGCGGGTATCAGCCTAGGTATTATTTCTGCTCAAGCATATCCTAACTCTGAGTCCATGGAAGAAGTTCCTCTTCTCCCTCGTCTAGCTCATTTTATGCTAACCTAACACCAGGGGCTTGTCAAGGAGATTTCTCGGTTGTAAAAGCCTCTCTTCAATTTTCGGCCTGAGATTTTTAAATGTAATACACCACTAAGCCTAGTGGGAAGATTAACAAAAAAAACAGGAAAAGTTTCCCAGGGATTTTGATTTTGAAGAAGAAATGTGGAAGGGTATAAGGTATGAACCTCACTGTTGTCTCAGATGTCTTTTGAATGGTGGGCCCTGGGCCATTTTGTAAGAATGTGTTGCATGAGGTTCTCAGAGATTAAGACCAAGTAACAAGACAACATAACTGCTGGTGACGCATGTTTCCAGAGCCAAACTGGCCAATACGTTACAAAAATGTTGAACCAATTTGTGACAAAGCAAGTATTTTGAACATTCAGCTATGTTAAAGTCCTGGGGCTCTCGGCACGTTGAAGATAGAAGATTGTGACTTCAGATGAATGCTGGGGTCAGTTAATCCCAAGTATAAATAGCTCAGATCGGAGAGGGAAGAACCAAGAAGAAATGCATTAATGTGGTTAACATCCAGTCATACAGAAAGACAGACCAACATAAAGGGCATTATAATTGTTTGCATTGGCCAAAAGGCAGAATTTGCAAACAACTTGAAATGATATTAAAGATAAATGTCAAAAGATAATCCTTGTCTTTCCTATTACAGTTTTATTAGCCCCTCTCTTTTGCAGGGCCATCAAGGTGATTTAGTTTTTTTCTAAAAATAATAGAGCTTTTTGCAGTCACTGGATGTTGCTTTGGTTTTCTTTAAAAAAGCATATAAAATACTCCCAAGTCTTAGACTTTTCTTAGGAGTAATGCTATTCTTTATTTTATATTTTTAAAGATTTTATTTATTTATTTATTTTAGAGAGAGAGAGAGAAAGAGAGAGGGAGCACAAGTGGGGGGGTGGGGGCAAGCAAACTCCTGACGTGGGGCTCGATCTCACGACCCCGAGATCATGACCTGAGCTGAAATCAAGACTCAGACAGTTAACAGACTGAAACACCCAGGCGCCCCCATGCTGTTCTTCAATGAAACATTTGAACTATCCAAGAATATTTATACAGAGTATCTTTTGGGTTTTTGCTTAGATTGTCCCTTCTGCTTGGAATCCCATTATCTTCTCTCGCCTTCCCAGTAAACTTCCATTTATTCTTCGAGACTCCGCTGTGCTTCAGGAAGTCTTCCCGGACTTTTACGGAGAGATAATTGCTTCCTCTTCTGTATTCCCATAGTATTTCATTCATACCAGTTATCATATCGCTACAATCTCATCCCTGCCTCCTCCACTAGCCTGTGAGGCTCTGGAGGAAAGGGACTACATTCTAGCTTTCTCTGACCATTTAGAAAGAGTAAACACTTGTCAAAAAAAATTATTTTTGACTCAGTGGATTACGATTGTTGCTGGCACCTGGATTTACTGAGTTTCATGGGACCACTGAGGGCAGGGTGGTCTGCTGCCAGGAAAGGGTAATACAGGGGTTCCCTAGGTAGAGTTTATAGTTATCTTCAACAGAAAAAGAAGCTAGAATGGAAATTTTCAAGCCCGGCTGCTGATGAGAGTCAGACGGGGAGCTTTTACAACTATCAACCCCTGGCCTCCTCCGTAGCATCAGGGTACTGGGGGGAGGGCCTAGGCACTGATAGTAGTTAAGTCTTTCTTTTTTTTTTTTTTTAAAGATTTTATTTATTTATTCGACAGAGATAGAGACAGCCAGCGAGAGAGGGAACACAGCAGGGGAGTGGGAGAGGAAGAAGCAGGCTCCCAGTGGAGGAGCCTGATGTGGGGCTCGATCCCAGAACGCCGGGATCACGCCCTGAGCCAAAGGCAGACGCTTAACCGCTGTGCCACCCAGGCGCCCCTAAGTCTTTCTGTATGATTCTAATGTGCAGCCAGGGTTGAGTACCACTGAGCCTGAAGTTGAGGAACCCAGTATTGTCAGAAAAGGCCGATGAATGCTAAGTTCCACAATAAGAGCCAGAAGTAAGACATGCAGAGATCAGAGATCTCTGATGGTCAGAAAGCAAGGTTTCTAATTATAACAAGCAGGTGCCAGAGATCATAAATTCCTTTTGAGCCGTGGTTCGGGCCCACCTAGCTTGACAGATTTACAGGGTCTCACCTCTGCAGTCAAGGGGCTCCAAAGCAAGTTGGGTTTACTATAAAACCATAGGCTTTATAGGTGCAAAAGTCTTTCTCATATTATTTCCCTAGCCAGCATTGAAAAGTTTTGAGAAGAAACTCAGAAAAATCCAATTTCCAACAAAATTTCTCCCTTGCCCCTTCTTCTTTTCTTCTCCTCCCCTCCCCCTCAATCCCCCTCCTCCCCCTCCTCTTCCTCCTCTTCCTCCTCCTTTTCTTCTTCTTCTTCTTCTTCTTCTTCTTCTTCTTCTTCTTCTTAACATTCGGTGCAGCAATCATGTTGGGCCAAAGTTAAGTGAAAGAACTCCTGGATACAAAGATGCAATGACTGTAATACATTAAAAAATATAAGCGGATTGACAGGTGCAGTTAATACTAGACAGTTGAAAAACAAATTAAATAAGATGATTTGCTGTGTGTGCCAAATACTTTGTTACATACAACATTTCCTTTGAAAGACTTTATTATCTAATTTCACATGTATTTCTGTGAGATATTTAGTTATGGCTAAGCACACTTATTTCGAAGTGCCTCTGTCTACATACACCTCACAACAAGAATTATTATGACACATAATGAGTCAAAATGTCCTTCTTAGAGGGGAGCTTCTTTTGGGTTGCATTTAAAATACGATTCCTGATGAAAGGCTCTCCCCTTTGATAGCCAACTACTTATTTGCCATGTTTTCTTAGATTTTTTAAAAAAAGATTTTATTGATTTTTTTGAGAGAGAGAGAACGAGAGAGAGAGTGCATGCGTCAGGGGAAGGGGCAGAGGGAGAGAGAAAAGCAGGCTGAGCAGGGAGACTGGCTGGGCTTGATTCCAGGACCCTGGGATCATGACCTGAGCTGAAACCAAGGGTCAGAAGCTTACCTGACTAAGCCACCCAGGCGCTCCTCCAGAAAGTGTTCTTAAAAGGAAGGAGTATGCCTTCTATCCCCCCCCCCCCC
>NW_024423319.1:33065819-33090918 GCF_017311325.1 Ursus maritimus | reverse complement strand
CCCCCCCCCCCCCCCCGCCATTGGCTGGAATGTGGACCTAATGGTGAGAGCTATTGTTCTTGGCCTATGAGACTTTGAGGTGGAAGCTGTATGTTGGGATGGAAGAGCAACCAGATAGAAGGAATTTGGGACCTGCCGCTCATGGAGCTGATAACTTACCAGTCTGGGGCTGCTTATGTGTATCTCAGAGGAATCTTCTATCTTGTTTAAAGCACTACTATTTTGGGTTTTCTATCACTTGCAGCTGAAGTGAATCCTAACTAATACAGCAGATAATTGATATAGGGATGGGACTGAAATGAAAGTGATAGGCTTTACTTGACAAGGGGAAAGTTATGTACCTTACCTGAGATAAGACAAGAGAAAGAGAGAAGGTTAGAAAGTGAAGGAAATTTTAGATCAGGGCTACTCAGTTTGTGGTTCCTGAACCAGCATCATCAGCGTCACCTGGGAACTTGTTAGGAATGCAGAGTCTTGGGCTCCACCCCACACCGACTGAATCAAAACCCTTGGGGGCGGGGGTCCAGAAAGATGTGTTTTTAACAGGATCCCCAGGTGATTTTTATTACATCAGTTTTTGGGGTGCACTGGTCTAAGAAAGCTTCTTGGACCACAGAGGAAGTACACCTTTTGAGATGTGAATAATAATCCTTGAAATTCTACTGTGAAAATGGCAAAGGTGACAATGTTATTGATGATGATGGCTTATCCAGGATGTCGGTGGGAGAAGACTTCTGTGAGTTACAGGATCTCTCTATGGCCAAGTTAACTTTGCATCCCATTTTCACTCTACTCCAGAATAAGATGAAGTGGGACAACTTGGGTCGTCATTGTTTCCCAAATTACTGTAACTCTGACCTCTCCGGGTTGTCCAACCTTATTTGGCAAACCATTTGAAGGCACAGATCTTGGATGATTTGAATGAAGTTTCGAGATACTTGCGTCTGGCGGCTCAAATGCACATATATGACATGCAAAGCGAAAACGTTAATAGTATAATTCCAGCCAATTTCCTAGTCTCATTTTTTGGCTGTGGGAAAACATTGGAGAGTAAGGACCACAGATTGACTCTCTTTTCTAAAACAATCTTATGTATAGCTGGGGTTAAAGTTTAGGGGCCCAGAGTTCCAAACTTGTGCCTATTTTGATCTCTGTTTTTTTCTGTAATTGAATTTTTTGTGTTGGGCTATTGCAAAGACTATTTGAAACATCATAGGGTTGTCAAATATGTGTAGCTATCTCCACATTGACACTGATATCCCCTTCTGTAATTTTTTTTAAAAAACAAGATGACTTACATCAAGTTTCTACTGCACTAACTCAAATAAACTCTCCAAATGCCTTACACTTCCAATAACCACAAAATACAGAAAACGAAAATTATACCAAGATATTTGCAAGGGAAAAGAAGAGTAGAGTGTAAATAAACTCACATCTCCAAACTCTCAAAAGCTCAGTTTGTCTTTGGCATGGGATTTGGGTGAAAAGTCAGCTGTTTGATTTGAATCAGTTCACTCATCTCGTTTTGCCATAAGCAGTATACGGGGACATGTCAAATCTTAATTAATATGTCAGAAGGAACATGAAGATAAGGAAGAAGAATTATTTTCTTTATATGAAGCTATTCTGGTCACAAAACCAAAAAAAAAAAAAAAAGGAAAGGAAGTCTGACCTATGGCTAATATCTATTTATTTGTGATCATAATCAGTTTCTCGTCCTAAGTCGCTATGGATATAGGATTTAGGCTGTTCTGTAAGTATCGTGATACTCATTAAGATAACACTGACTTTTATTAGTATTTTAAATCAATCCTTTGCTAATTTAAGCAAAGGGCTTTGGTAGCCAAGTGCACTTAAATTGAAATCTATACATCACGGGAGGTGCGTAATGACTTAAATAAAGATCCAAATGTGGTACTAACAGCCTCCCCAGACCCAGGAAGTATTGGTTCTCAGCAGGGACTCATCTGTGACATGATCAAAACCAAAGGCAAAGTTTAAAAAGAGTTTGAATGGAGTTCTTTCTCGTCGTCTTGTCTAATGATGCTGGTGAAACATTTCACATGTTTCACTATAGACAGAAATATTTTTAGTAAAGCAATAGGTTCTGATAGAAAAAATATGACCGTATAACATCTTCAACTAGTGATGCTGAATATTGGCTGGGACTCATGTATTCAGAGAGTTTGGAACAATTACAACAGCATTTAATACGGAGTGTTACTCTTTTCTAGCTAGGGCGACAAGCTTTACGTAAACGAGCTCCTTTATGCCTCACAGCACTTCTGGGAGGTAAGTACCATGATTATTCCTACTTTAGAGATGAGTAAACGAAGGCTCAAAGAGCCCAAGGCCACAGAGCTGCTCACTTGCAGCGCCAGAATTGGGATCTGCCTTTTTCTACTTTTAAAGCCCTTGATTTTGACCCCTCCAGGCATATCTCATTTTATTGCACTTAGCGGATACTGTGATTTTTACACATTGAAGGTTGGCGGCAAGCCTGTGTCAAGTAAGTCTTTTGGTGCCATTTTTTCCAATTGCATTTGCTTACTTTACATCTCCATGTCACATTTGGGTAATTCTCACTATATTTCAAACTTTGTCATTATTTTTCTGTTTGTTACGGTGATCTGTGATCAGTGATTACGACTCACTGAAAGCTCAGATGACGGTTAGCATTTTTTAGCAATAAAGCTCTTTTAAATTTAGGTAGTTACATTTTTTTTCCTGACGCAATGCTGTTGCACACTTCACAGACTACAATTTAGTGTAAACATAACTTTTATATGCCCTGGAAAACCAAAAAATTCATTTGACTTGCTTTATTGCGCTGGTCTGGAAACCAAACCCACAATATCTCGGAGGTCTGCCTGGACTTCACTAAACTGCTTAATTGTGAATATCAGGGGTGGCAGTGGGGTTATTTGTAACTTGAATTTTACTGTTTTTTTTTTTTTAGCTCATAATCTTGTCTACAACATGGAATCAAATAAATCCATTGTTAATTCTATCTGGTAATTCTATTTGACCAAGTGACAGACCAGATTCTTGCATACGTCAACGGAACTGGCCAATTTCAGTCACAACGGCCAATCTGGTGATTAGTGGGATAGGGCAGCGTGAAGATGGCACCCAAGTTTTACTGTGATTCTTAAATGGCTCTTGAATGGTAAATATCCTGATTGGCTGTTTAGGAGGCAAAATTGCTATTTCTTTCTGGCCTGAAACACGCAGGTCACCCTTCGGGGGAGGGTGATAAATTCGGCTTCAGATAGCGCGGCAGAAAGTTTCTGGCCCACGACATCTTTTTTGAGGACAGTAATCTTAATTTCATCTCTGAGAGCCGGGTACAATAGAGGATGTACTGATCTGGGTGTTTCACTTTCAAATATTTATCTGAAGGAAAGGTTGACCCTATAATTGTTTAGTGACCTCTGTGTCTCCTTTCTAATCACGGTAGTTCTACCAAAAGACTCAGCCTCACCCTGCACTTGATTGTCTCGGGATTTCCCCCCTTCTCTCCCATTAGAATGCCAAGCCCATGACAGCGGGGGCAGAGGCATTCTCCTTTACCCTGCTATTCTCTGCAGCTGCCGTGGTGCCTTGAACAGAGTAATCGCTCAGTATTTTTTGAATGAGTGAAAGCGATAGCAAAGACATTTGCTTGCTTCCGAGCAAAGGGTGTTTTTCACCTGGAGTTGCCACCTGATGTGTGTAGAACACAGAGAAACGTGAGCAGGAACGTGCAGTGACATCAACCCTGGATGCACCTTAGAATCAGAGAAGAAACTTTTGAAAATATAGTTTTTAAAGATTTAATTATTTATTTTAGAGGTAGTGTGCGCATGCAAATGAGGGGGAGGGACAGCAGGAGAGGGAGGGAGAATCTCAAGCGGACTCCACGCTGAGTGCAGAGCCTGATGCAGGGCTTGACCTCAAGACCCTGAGATCATGACCTGAGCCGACATCAAGAGTTGCACGCTTAACTGCTTAACCAACTGAGTCACCCAGGCACCCTGAAAATATTTTTAAAAAGTGCCTGCACCCACAGCAATCCGAGACTAAATACTTGGGTGCAATTCTGCTTCGGTGAGGTTTGACAACCTGTGTTGCTGAGCGTTCGGATATCAAAATGCTGATTCTGATTCAATAGGTTAGAGATAGAAGCCTGGGATTCTGCATTTCTTAAAGGTACCGCAGAGGCACCTATGCTACTGAATCATGAATCAAGGGTTTTATAGCAAAGAGCTAGAGGATAAATAACCAAAGGTTTAGATTTCCCTATAGGCCTTGTGGTTCAAATGATATTTAGGGTCAGAGAGAGAGCTGGGTAAATGATCACTTGGCTTGTGTTAGCTTCTGAGCTAAGAGATGACTGATGTTACCTCACGTCTAGGAAAATCAAGGATGGGATACCACTTACAGAATCCTGCAGAGGTAGAAAGCCTAACTTTGGCCTAGGCTCACTGAGGTATCTTTTGAGTTCCTCAAATATCACATTTTCTATATCTTTTCTTCCCCACTCTGACTCAGCCTGGGGGTCTGGTGCTCAATAAAGGCGTGTGTTTTCTTTCTTTTTTTTTTAAAAGATTTTATTTATTTATTTGACAGAGATAGAGATAGCCAGCGAGAGAGGGAACACAAGCAGGGGGAGTGGGAGAGGAAGAAGCAGGCTCCTAGCGGAGGAGCCTGACATGGGGCTCGATCCCGTAACGCCGGGATCACGCCCTGAGCCGGAGGCAGACGCTTAACCACTGTGCCACCCAGGCGCCCCTATAATAATTTTTAAAGGTATATATATACCTTTAAACATTTTGTTTGCTCTCATTAGACATATGCTCATCTGCACTTTTACTGAAATGTACACAAGGGATCATATGCGTTCTGCCTCTACGCAGTCTTTTCGTCTGTTCTCCTCCTTCTTTTGATTCTCTTCTGTGGCTCCCATTCCCTCATTAATGCCTCCATCCTGCAGCATCCCCCTAAACACACCCTAACCTGTCTTCACAGTTAACATCGCACTGTGTATTTTTTCATTCCCTCTTTTATTCCTCCCTACCCACTCCCTTCCTCTTCCTTCTCTGCTGGAACAAAACATCTCACCGGGGAGCATGACCTCTTGCTAGTACAGTCTGTCTGTCCTGGGCCCTGCTTTCGGCCAAGCACTGTCTTCTTTATCAACAAACCCATGTGTATTGTGCATTTCTCTCTCTCTCTCTTTTTTAAAGATTTATTTATTTATTTTAGAGAGAAAGTGAGAATGCACATGAGTGTGGGGGGGGAGGGGCAGAGGGACAGGGAGAGAGAGAATCTTAAGCAGACTCTGCACTGAGCGGGGAGCCCAACGTGGGCCTCGATCTCATGACCCGGAGATCGTGACCTGAGCCGAAACCAAGAGTCCAACGGTCAATCAACTGTGGCATGCAGGTGCCCCGTACTGTGCATTTCTTGCGGATCTTGCCCCATACTAACCACCAAAGAGCATACTCATAACTTGTTTTGGCAGTTGTCATGCCGTGGAGGAGAAACGTGAGATGTTTTTGTGACTTTCCTATCCCTGATTTCATTCTATTCTGCGGACACTTCCTTCCCTTTTTCTTAATAATTTCCTGGGAATCTCACATAACTTTTGAGGCACTTTTTAAAAATCAACAGCCCAGCCCAATTCAGTTTAACCCTTCAATCGTGTGTCTGCTATAAAATTCTTCCCTCATCCATTGCTGGTTAGACTTATGCTTGGAGGACTTAGAGAAGACAAGTGGGCATAATGTGGGTGGACGGAAGGGCAGGGCTAGAGAGGAGTTGGGATCCTGTTCCTTTTTAAGGTCTAAACTCTTCTAGTATTGGGTTTGAGAGGGGGAATAAGAGAGATGGCAGGATTCTTCTTCTTCCTCCTCTTCTTCCTCACCCTCCTCCTCCTCTTCTTCTTTAAAGTTTTATTTATTTATTTGAAGTAACGTCTACATCCAACATGGGGCTCAAACTCACAACCCCGAGATTTGCATGCTCTTCTGACTGAGCCAACCAGACACCCCTTTTCTTCTACAACTGGTCATCTGTTGATAAAGAGGCCTGTTTGGATTTGCTCTGGCTTCAGCTGGCTCCATCTTCTACTGGTGCAGCAGCTACATGGGGGGTTGGTATCATTTTCTTGGGGTGGTGAGGCCAATATCCAGCCTCATCTTAGCTTCCTTTCCTGAAGAGAAGCCTCTGTGAAAGGCCTTGCTTATTACGATCCATACCCTTCCCTTCTCTGTTCATGGTATTACATTTCTTGGCTCTGTCTCCTTCTATAAGCTCTGTTTTCCTCATGCTGGGCCATGGGCACTACTGAAGTTCTATTGCAGGCCTTCAAGCATCAGGGGCTAGTCTCATCCTTGGAAAAGTATATCATGGTGTTTTCTTACCCCTCTGCTGCAAGCTACTCTTGAAAACCTTCACC
Source organism: Ursus maritimus (assembly GCF_017311325.1). NCBI lineage: Eukaryota > Metazoa > Chordata > Mammalia > Carnivora > Ursidae > Ursus > Ursus maritimus. The sequence goes on along the minus strand of NW_024423319.1, from coordinate 33,084,476 downwards.
TTCAGAAATCTCTAGATAATAAGCAGGCAACACCTATGTGTTCATGTATAGACTTCAATTCATAGAGAAATAGATCAGGCTCTCCCAAGAACCCCTCATCAAGGTCCGCTTCACTCTTATGGATGCACAGAGATGGGCCTGTAGTTCGTAGCTCGGCAAGTATCCAGGTAGGAAATCAGGTAACAGCTTCGTTTTCTTGCAGGGAGCCCTTATTCTCTTGGCTTTTCCCTCCACTTGACTTTGGGAAGGAGTAACTCTCACTTTTTCCTACATAGAGAAAAAAAAGGAAAAAGTGTTGCAAACTGTCAGTATTGACAATCCTACTAATCCACTCTTGTCTCCCGCTCCTCTGGTCTTCTATGGATTGGCCAAGGAGTAGAGGTCTGGGGCAGTGGCTAGTGGTTTTACGGTCAATTCGTCTACTTTTTGTAAGTTTTTCTGAGAGGTTTTGGACCCAGCTGTTGTTAGGTCTCTTAAGAATATGTAAATATTTAGAGATGCTTTTCTCCCTCTTTGAAGTTTCATTGCCAATTGCAGGGCAACATGAAAAGTCTTGCTAACGATCTCATTATATTTAAAAGAAACCTATGCTAAAATTCAGTGGGGTTAAGCCAAACCACTCCATATTTCAAGCCTACAGATCCAGATTTGTACAAGTTATACATTTCAATTTATGGCCATGGTTTGCCCCTTCAGGTCTGCTAGATTCTTAACAGAACAAAGATCATTTCAGTAGCCTTCCTATATGCCTCTAGTCCAAACTGATTTCCCCGGTCTATGAAAATTTATTGCATTTATGGTCTAAACCAGAGGTCCTCCCCCATGTGTCACATATGATTGATGAATTCACTTATAAGACAAACTTCCATGCATTTATCGAGGATTATGAACAATTTCCAATAAACTAGCAATAACTTTCTCTCTCTCTTCCACTCAAGGAAGCATATTGGATTCAGTGAGTGATATTATTAAAGCAATTACCTTAAACTTGCTTTTATTTGTTAAAGAGTAATTTTCATATGTTGATACATTTTTATTAGTACTAAATTATTTGTGACACACTTTACAACTGATCATGACACCCTGTTCGGAAACCGCTGATCTAAACCCCAAAGCGTAATGCTTTATATTCTCTAGTTTTGTTTTCAACAAAGTTATAGGTCTCCTGGAGGCAGGAATTGTATCTAATGTGTACCTAATACTTAATAAATCATGTTTTAGATAGATAGATATTAGTATTTTAGTATTCCTAAAATCATATCCAAATACAAATGTAAATTTATACATAAATTTCATATATACACTCACTACTTTAGTTGAGCCAGAGCAGAGATTATTAAGCCAGGAGTGACTAGAGAAGAAAGGCATTCTTTTTTTATAGTCTCAAGACATTACTTTTATTAAAGAAAGATAGAGGTTTGACATTGATTTGGCCTCTGTCACAGCTTCTATATTCCTGGTTTAGAATCAAGAAATGCTAGGGAGCCAGCTGTGTTTATGGATTTCTCATATAACCTAGCACTTCTCCACTGGCACTCCAATCCCGTGCTGATTAAAATAAAATAAGTGGAAGTTCATTGTTCACTCTCTGGTTTCTAGAAATCTTCTTCCGAAGTCGGGAATGGTTTCTTTCCACACGACTCAGTGTGCATTCCCGCTTTCCTTCCATCGGTAGTTTTCATTAGACCTAAGTGTCCTGAAATGTTTTGTAGGTTGGGCTCTTCCAAAAGTAAAGTCTGAGATAGAGACGAGCATTCAGGAAATTTATTAAGCGGTACTCTCAGGATCAACAACTATGCAGGGGAAGAGAAAAGAAAGAAAAGAAATAAGAAAAGAAGGGAAGAAACCCAGAGTGGTTGCAGAGGGAAGTTGAGCTGTGTAACGGTCTCAACAAAGGTCTCAGCCAATGCCAAGGTGAACTCAGAAACTGGGACCTTCCTTTAGAGTTCCCCACATTGTGATGAGCTGTCAAGCCTTTCTACTTGCTACTTGACCAGTCGTGAATGCATGTTGTCCCTGGGAAGGGGTTATGAACTTGGGAGACGCGGTTCTCTTTAGCTAATGACATTTCTGGAGAGGACTGGCGGCAGAATGCAGTCAGCCAGCATTCCTAGAAGCTGGGGAATAAGCCCTTCAGTCCTTAAGTGGAATCTGGAGTGCATCACAACATCCACTACAAAGGTCTTTCTTGAAATAATAATTCCACGAGATGTTAGTTGGTGTCACAAGAAAAAAAATATTGACTTCTGTGGTCAAATAAGTTTGGCAAATGCTAGGCTAACCGAGTTTGGCAAATGCTAGGTAAACAATTCTTTACTGGAAGAATTCTTAGACATTTAAATATGCTGGTATGCATGGTGAACGTCCAATGGGGACTAAGACATGGAAAAGAGCAACCATGGATGACCAGAGAACACATCTTTTGAGGACTATCTCTTAAGCAGAATGCCACTAAACTTCAGCTTGAGAAATGCTGTTCCAGAGGCAAAGAAGACAGAATAAATACTATGGTTGTTGGAACCTGGAGCTCTATTATCTCAGATTTTGTCTCAATGGTCCAACATAGCAAATAAGCCATCTTAGTTCAACTATTAGCAAGGTCTCTTGCCCTTGATTAGATTGCTATGGACTATTAAGTCTGATTCACAGCTAAATCAAATGGGACTTTTGCTTAATGAAAGTCTAGCTTAGTATGGAGACAAAATGTTTGCTTTATTGTTGACCATGTTTCTTCTCATTCAGGTGGGCTTATGGGCTCAATGTGTTTTTGGAAATTGACACTGCGGACAATAAACGCAATGTTGCGTTCAAGAAAACCCATCATGTTATAGTATTGCTGTATGATACAAGAAGGCCTTGAAAAGAATTCGGGGGGAGTGCCTGGGTGGCTCAGTAAGTTAGGTGTCTGCCTGGGGCTCAGGTCATGATCTCAGGGTCCTGGGATCAAGGCCTGCATCGGGCTCCCCACTCAGCGAGGAGTCTGCTTCTCTCTCTCCTCCCCACTCATGCTCTCTCTTGCTATCTCTATCTCTCTTTCAAATGAATAAATAAAATCTTAAAAAAAAACAAAGAAAAAGAAAAGAATTCAGAGTAAACTCGAACTTTTCTCAGCCCTATTTCACACCAACTTTTGGATCTCTGTGATTGTTGACTCAATTGTTATACTTGTTTTCTCACTGCCCTCTTCTTGAAATAGCTCTCACCTCAGGATGTCTGCTTACCTGACTATCACATAAATCAATTCAGATTAAGTCAGAATCAGAAAAGAGGCAATTTCAGGAATAAAAAAGAAACTCTTTGCTAAAATATACTACCTGGGCTTGAGAACGTTCATGGACAGGAAGACATAATACTTTACACTTTGAAAAGTTAGAGAGCAATATTTACCTTCAGAAATGGCAAAAAAGGACCTGAATGCCCACTGTGATCTGAAACTACTTTTGTTACAAGTATTGTGACATTAAGCTTTCTCAAAGTCCGTAAGTAATAACGTGTGGCATCAAATTTGAATTTTCAGTATCATACAGGTGTGTGTGTGTGTGTGTGTGTGTAGAGGGATAGAGAGGAGACACTTGTTTAGAGGTAATCTACATTTTATTATAGTATACTATGTTATACTAACCTAGATTATACTATATTATATTGGTATAACATATTTTATGTTACATTAGTATAATCTAGATTGTACTAAACTCTATATTATGGGGATTTATTAATGGGATAAATTTTGGCTAGAGGGATCATCATTTTAAATTTCAAAGTCAATTCCAATGCTTTACAATTCTAATATGCCGATTTTTGATTCATCACAGGTTATTTGAACCTTTCTGTCAACCTGAGCTTGTTAATCTTGGGCAGTAGGATTTTGTTTTATTTCATTAATTTTACTAAAACAGTGTCAGTCTCTCTCCCTGACCAAGTCCTTCATTTTAAAAAATGCTTCCTAAAACAAGAAAATGATTCCTTAGGGTAGAATTTTCAAGCTCTATTTGACTACTGCAGGAACTGACTGGAGGGGGGGAAAAAAAGCTTGATTGGACTCTGCTAAATAGAAAAACAAATAAAGTTATGTGATCAGAAGTTGATCAGAAGTATGCTGGCTTTTGAAGATATCCAAGACAAGATAAACTACATTTTAGGGAAGTGTAAGAGGGTTTTTAAGAATAAATGAATTATGCACGTCCTATTGAGATGTGCTTCCCAGAGATTTGGCAACCTATTCTTTTCCAGTCAAAAACGACTTTTGATTGATGAGGTGCCGTCTGCACGGTCCCAATCATCCCATCTTTTTCACAGTAGTCCCTGAGTGAGGCCAGCACATTAGGAGAAATAGCCACAGCGAAGAGGCTAGGCTACCAGACATCTGGGGACGGCAGCATCACTAAAGTCACAAGTTGCTTGACAGAAAGGAAGTGTGGCTTTCGCCTTCCTTGACCCCTGCTTCCTTTTCTAAAGAAATGAAATGCTGTTGAGACCAAAATATCATCGCTCTCCTACCCCCACCCCCCCATTCCCACCCAGACAGGAAGAAAGGAATTCGCTCCGCTAGCTTGTCTGCATTGCGCACGCTCTGTTCCTAATACTCGTTTGCTTTAGCTTCGCTAGCATTGCCCTTTTATATAATGTATAAATACGATCGTTAGAAACCTGAGCCATACGAAATAACTATCTGAGGCCAAAGATGTTAAAAAAAAATTAGAAATAAGAAAGAGAATTGTGAATACCCGTGCAGCAGCTCTTAGCACAAATGCAGGTGTGCCCAGACTTGGAAAAAAACCAACTGACGAAAGACTCATGTAAACAAGGGGACTCTGATCCTTCACCTTCTACTTGGAGGCTGGAGTCCTGATGTTATTTCCTCACTGGGGGGCCACTATGAAGAATCTTAGAACGTTGAGGAATTATTCAGGTTCGGCTGTGAAGAGCAGGACAGTTTAGGAGAGCAGACTCCAGGACAACCTCTCAGGGAAGCGCAGCCTGCCTGTGGTTGATCTCCTGGCCTAGATTCTGTCTCCTTCCTCCCACTGCATTGCTACTTTAATTTGCCCTACTACCCGAATTAAGGATGGGAGACATATATTTGGAACTAGTCACACTTCAGTGTGATTTCGTTCAATAATACACGTGGCTCCTGATGAACTGGGTTAAGACCAGCTGCTCCGTTTTATTAGGGGAACCAGAAATAGTTCACTTTGGCTCAGTGCTGGAGAGGGGATGTGGGGGTAACGCAGGAGTGCGGAGCTTCTGAAAGAAGGGATATTAGAAAATGCCTAAAGAGGACAGGAGGAAACCAGTTTTTCTTTTTCATTATCACCAATTCTTAATCAAACGCCACGTGATCCCTTACTTCCTACAACTTGAAACTCCATATGATGTTATTAACATAACTGTATTGTGAGTTAATTGATTCTCGGCCATCTAGCTGAGTAAGTGGATGGTCATGGATAGTACTGTTCATCAACTCAGTGACGAAGATCTATCAGGGTCGTCGAAGTAGTTGAAGTCTCTTATCAAGTACTTTTTCTCCCCGAAGCATTTGCACGGAACCCAAGTCACAAAGTCGTTGGTGAAGACAGGATAAAAACAAAGTTGGAAGAGAGCTAAGCAATTCTTTAATCCAAGCCTTCCTGATACCCCTCAAACGTCTAAACCCTGTTTTCATAGTTCTCTCCTGAAAAGAAGGGTGTCTTCACATACCTAATACGTTTTGTAGGGCTCGACAAAGAATTCAAATAGCCAGTTGCTGCTTTTAATCAAGTTTTCCTAACTAGTTTTGGACACAGATGCAATGGTTTTCATGTTCGTTTTGGGTTGAATGATGAGATTAAACTTCAGTTTAGATGTAATCCTATTACGGATTTCATAGGCCGTGCCCAGTCCTGTGCTAAGTGCTAGAAGGGACGTAAAGCCATCATATCAGAAGGCTCCAGCCTGCCATTGCGATGGTTAATTTCATGTGCCAACTTGACGGGGCTAAGGGATGCCCAGATAGCTGGAAAAACATTATTTCTGAGTGTGTCTGTAAGGCTGTTTCTGGGAGAGATCAGCACTTGAGTTGGTAGACTTTGTAAAGGAGGTTACCCTCACCTCACCCTCACCCTCACCTCACCCTCACCCTCACCACCATGATGGGTAGGCATCAGCCAATCAGGGGAGGACCAGACTAGTACAAAAAGGAGGAGGGAGGGGGAAATTTGCTCATGGTGATTATTATGGATGAGCTGGAACATCCTGTATCATCACTTGCTCCCGGTTCTTGGGCCTTTGGACTCAGATTGGGACTTAAACCATTGGCTCTCCTGGTTCTCAGGCCTTCAGCCTCTGACTGAATCACATCACTGGCTTTCCTGCGTGTGAGGCTTGCAGATGGCAGAGCATGGGACTTCTCAGCCTTTACGATAGCGTGAGCCAATTTCTAATATATATTAGATCCAACAGATATACTAGATATGTATCTATATCTAATATATATGACTGGATTCTATCTAATATATATTATTAGATTATATCATACATGTGATCTATCTCATATAATTATTAGAGATATAGATCTGCCATTATTTCTGTTTGTCAGGAGAACCCTGATTAATGCAACCACTCAGTCACAACCCCTACTGTTCGAGTGAAATCAGGGTAGCGCCCTAGGCATGGCTCTTCCCACCCTTGCCTTGATCATGCCACACAATTTCTAGTTCACAGTGCATTTTTGGTGGCTTGTGACAACTCAGTGCTGTGGTGGGAGATTCATACTCACGGGTTATGCTGCCAAAGCCGAGTACACACATAGGATTAGGTTCTCCTGTTGAAGATAGTCTCCCCCAAGGGCTAGTCAGTTGTTCCCAAATAGTCGATATTCTACCATTTACCCACTGATTGGAAATATCACATCCTATACTAAGTTCCTGAGTCACTAGCATCTATCTTGGGACCCTCTCTCTGGTTTCACTACTGTGTCTGTCTCTTCATTCATGGTGTGAAAATGCTTTAATTACTGGAGCTTCATAACACATTTGAAAAAAATCTGCCACAGCTGGTGATCACTCTGGGGAGGATTATCTTGGGTATTTGCTGGGCGCGCGCGCGCGCGCGCGTGTGTGTGTGTGTGCGTGCGTGTGTGTGTGTGTGTGTGTGTGTGTGTGTTTGATCTTGAGAAGCAGCTTAGCTGGTTCCAAAAATATCCTTCCAGTATTTTTATTGGGACATGTTAAATACATAGATTATTTTAAGGGTTTACGGTTCCTGTCCATGAACAAGGTATAAGGTATACATTTACATTTATTTATACTTCTTAAATTATTTTTACTGTTTTCTGTAAAATTTTATGTTTCTCCTTGTGCATTTATATAATTTTTCTAAATGTGTTATCTTCGCATTTTTAATTGTTTCCATAGCTATGGTCACATTCCCGTTGTCATTCTTTACTTCATATATTTACTTCTCTGCACTACACGTGGCCAGACTAGCCAGAGCTTTATATATTTTATTGCATTTTCACAGAACTACCTCTTTCAGTGTTTGTTATTTCTTCTGGTCCCTAAATCATAAGTTTCTGATTTAATCTTTACTAATTCTTTATTTATGTTTTCCTTGGATCTGTTTTGCCCTTTGCTAGCTTTTTGAGTTATAGTCTAAGTAATGTATGCTTTCGTTCTTCATATTTAATAAGAAGAATATTTATAGCTATGAATTATTGTGAGTACAGCTATGGGAATATTCTGTACTTTTGATATATTGTTTTCAAAATCTCTGGATTTCTAAATCACTGCTAATTATTTTTCAAAGTTATTGGTGTAATTATAGCATCTTTAATTTTCTTCTTTGAGCAATAAGTTACTTAGAAGTGCATTTCTTAGTTTCATAATTCAATTTTCTGGAATTTTGGTTGATTTCTGCTTTGACTGCATTGTGGTCACAGAATGGGATCTGTGTGTTTCGTGCTTTGGGGAAATTATCACAGTCAAATCAGAAGGAAGTTACATTTTTATTGTGTAAGGGACAATGTTCAATATCTAATAAATCACCTTGTTATTGTTCTTATTTATATTATTTATCCATATGCATTTGACAGACATGATTTTTTAAATTTACTTTTTTATTGAAGTATAGTTGACACACAATGCTGTGTTAGTTTCAGGTGTACGACAAAGTGAGTCGGTACATCTATCCGCTACGCGGTGCTCACCACCGGGGTAGCTGCCATCTATTGACAGACAGGATCTAAGAATCTGACTCTACCATTTACTGATTGTGGCCCTGAGCAAATTACATAATCCTTCCCTGCTTCGTCATTCAGTTGAGCCCAGCTCCTGGACTGTTATGAAGCTTATACAGTTTAGTGTACATACAGCGCTTTGCATGCTGCTTAAAACCTAGTAAGTGCTTTTATCTAAGAATTATTTACTCATATTTTTGCCACTGTCTGATCTTTTTAAACATTTTATTTATTTATTTTAGAGAGAGAGCAGGGGGGAGAGGCAGAGGGAGAGGGAGAGAGAGAATCTTGTGACCCTGAGAGTGTGACCTGAGCCAAAATCTCACCACCCTGAGATCATGACCTGAGCTGAAATCAAGAGCCGGGTGCTTAACCTACTGAGCCACCCAGGTGCCCCTGATTTTGATTCTGATTTTTAACCCAATGTGAAGACTTTTGTTTTCTAATAGGTGAATTTAAATTTTTAAGTTTTGTTGTTGTTTAAATGGTTTGTCTTTCTTTCTTTCCTTCCTTCTTTCCTGCCTTCTTTTTTCTTCTCTTCTCTTTTTCTTTCTCCTTTTGCTCTTTCTCTCTTTCTGTTGTTTTCTATATTTTACCATATAGAGCATGTTCTGGCATTTTTTCTTCAGTTATTTCAAATATGCACAGTCTGTTCACCTTTAAGCACTGTTTAGATTTGAAGCTGAAGTTTGGGAATGGAAGTAGAGAAGATGCTTGATAACTAGATGAGAGTGAATCAGAGAGGCTACGGACAAAATTCATCAGTGCTTAAAACCTGTACCAAGTTGGGGCACCTGGGTGGCTCAGTCAGTTAAGCATGGGACCCTTGATTTCAGCTCAGGTCATGATCTCGGGGTCTTGAGATCAAGCCGCGCGTCAGACTCCACACTCAGTGGGGAGTCTGCTCGAGATTCTCTTCCTTTCCCTCTGCCTCCCTCTGCTTGTGTTCTCTCTCTCTCTCTCTCAAATAAATCTTTAAAGAAAAAAAACTGTACCAAGTGAGATTCTCTCCACGTAGTAAAAGTGAGATGTGCACTTTAAGACAAACTGTGTGTTTTTTTGTTGTAAAGGACAGAATGCGGTATTTTAAGTGCAACCACGAGTTCTTAGGCACAGCCTGGAGTAGACTCTTCCTAGCTGGTCAGTTTATTTCACAAAAGTTGCCTTTCAAGTCTCTCCTGAAAGTGGCGGTACATTTTGAAAAGAGCAGAGGTGTGTGTTTTTTTTTCCTTCAACCCCCAGGGCTTCGGAGTACCTTCTGTGAGGGTTTGTAGGTTTCCCTTCTTTCGAAGAGTTGATGGGAGCAGATAGTCCTATTTTTTTTTAAAGCATCTTGGTGATACTTCCTGATGTTTACATCGCACTTCGTAGTTTGTTTCATTTGATGCTTCTGTTAAATATCATGAAATAGGAAGGGCAGGTGTGATTGTTCATATTTTACCAACAAAGCAACTGAGGCTTGGAGAAGAAGTAACTCCAGTAGGGTTCCGTAACTCACAAAGGGAAGAACTGAGACTACAGTGGAGCGCCCCGCTGTAGGCAATGGCATGCCGTCTTGTAGAGAACTGTGACCACCCCTCAGTCAAGCAAGACTCTCGAGATACACTGGATATGATTGAAAATGGTCACAAACCTGCCACCGTGGCTGGGAATGACAAGCCTTTGCCGAATTCCCGCCTCTATGCTTTTGCTTGAGCCCGCCCTTTATTTCTCTCCAGATCCAGGTCATTATCTCTGTCTGTGCTGGGCTTAAAATTCTCTTTTGCCAAGAACACTCAAACGCTGTCAGCCTGGAGCTACTCAGGTCACTGCATTATTGGGCTTGCTGGTCCACCTGTTCCGTTTGCGTCCATATTTCCATTGGGAACTAGTCTAGGGCAGGCAGTAGGTATGATATTTTAAAATATCACAGGCATGCTGGCTTCTCGTAGCTTTATAGCGTGGCTCGCGGCAAGTCTGGCAGACCGCAGTACTGCGGGTCATTCTCTCCCCACTTACTAGAATGTCGTCTTAGATACACAGTCATTTGCCCTCGCATTGCCTCTTTCTCACCCGTAACATAGAATAGCTAATGTTTGTTGAATGCTTCACATGTATTATTTTTATTTTTTTATTTTTTTATTTTTTTTTAAAGATTTTTTATTTATTTATTTGACAGAGATAGAGACAGCCAGTGAGAGAGGGAACACAAGCAGGGGGAGTGGGAGAGGAAGAAGCAGGCTCATAGCGGAGGAGCCTGATGTGGAGCTCGATCCCACAATGCCGGGATCACGCCCTGAGCCGAAGGCAGATGCTTAACCGCTGTGCCACCCAGGCGCCCCCACATGTATTATTTTTAATCCTTAAAATACGTTTGCATGGTAAGTATTAATTTTCCTCTTATTAAAATGAGGAAATAGTGGGATGCCTGGGTGGCTCAGTCGGTTAAAAGCCTCTGCCTTCGGTTCAGGTCATGATCCCAGGGTCCTGGGATTGAGCCCCACAATGCACTCTCTGCTCAACAGGGAGTCTGCTTGTCCCTCTCTCTCTGACCCTCCCCCCCACTCGTGCTCACTCTCTTGCTCTCTCAAATAAATAAAAAAAAATTAGGATAATAATATTTCTCTTTTGTGGTTGTTATGAACTCACATTTATAAAACACATCACAGTGCTAGTGATAAGTGCTAGTTTGTTTTCCATTCCTTCCCCTCCCCGTCCCCCCCCAACCTCCAGGTTTTTCTGATCTCTAGCTAACTGTTTAGCTCTTTTTCTATCCTTATGTGTTGATCAAGAGCCTTCACTGCTATTGGCTTGGGGCCCTTGTTTAGGGATCTTGCTTGCTCTCCTGCACTCTACCAGGTCATATCAGAGGGCCAATTGTGCTGTGGGTGAAAACTCTTGAAATATTGTTAATAAGTGAGGTGCGCCAATGTTAGTGTTGTTAGTAATGGGGCCGGTGGGAGGTAAGGAAGGAGGTAGGAAATAATAGACTTTTCATGAGAAAATACTGCAGTTAAGACACCATCACACTCAGAGCCATTTGCTTACCTCTTTTTCCATGCGCCACTTTATAGGTTTGAAACACCAGTTCTCCAACTGTGGTCTCAGGAGGCCTGGGGGTACCTGGGTCTCTTTCAGAGGAACTGCGACGTCTTTCCATTTCTACGTACGTATCTGTGTAAGGTTGGGTGTTCTTTATATACTTCGGCCGGACAGCTGATTGAATGCAAAAACAGATACGAAAATCCTACTGTCTTCTATTAACTTGTAACAGAGTAACAAAAATGTAAAACAATACCATCCTTCTCACAATTTTTTTATTTTGAAAATACAGTCACTTTTCATGAAAGTGATTTATGTTAATACGTAATTGGTTTATTACTGTTGTTTAAGTGAATTAAAAAATACATGTATTTTAAAATATCACAATTTTAATTTCTAATATGGTAAATATTGATAGATATAACTAATGTAAGCAAAAAAGCTTTTTGGAGTCCTCAACAATTTTATGAGTATAAAGAGATTCTGAGACCAAAATATTGAGAACTGCTAGTCTACATGAAAGAAGTTAGATTACAATGTTACAATTATTTTGCAAATTCCTCTGTATCAGGGATCAGTGAACTACTGCTTACAGGCCAGCAGACTTCCTCTTGTTCTTGTAAATAAAGTTTTATTGAAACACCGACATATCCATTCATTATTTATTCTCTACGGCTGCTTTGGTCCTGCAATGGCAGAGTTGAACCATTAAGATATATGAGCCACTTATGTGTCTTGTATGAACCACAAAGCTCAAAATGTTTACTCTCTGGCCCTTTATAGAAAAAGTTCACTGATTTTGTTCTATAGAGTAGAAAGTCCGTGTAGAATTTTTGAAAGTGGAATGTATTTCTATTATTTGACTCATTGTAATAGTCTCCTTACTTATACATATCAAATCAATCTTGATGATCAATGGGGAGACAGGTGATAGAGCTATATTGCACAAAATCACTCAATAACTATTTACTGATAACCTATGTTTCAGATAGTGTGCTAAGTAATGGGGAAATAATGTTGAACAATACAGACATAGACGTTATCCTCATGGAGATTATACTTGTTTACTCAGTCTCATTCCTGTTTTGTTTGTTAAGGCTCGATCACTCCAAACTTGCATTCACCATGGCTTTATAAACCTTTGTGTAGAATAGAGACACTGACAAGTTTTTGGATAGATCGTGGCCCTTTGAATGAAAATCTAAGGGCAACCAAATTTGAATTTGGAAGACATGACATTTGGATCTGGTGGGAATGAGGTGACACGTATGCTAGGAAGATTCAGCAGTATCCACGTATCCATTAAACAAAATTTATTAAGAAACTTGCATGTACTGAACACTGCTTGTATATGACTCCCATCCTATATCTATGCTTACCATGTAATTAGGGTACATCATGCCATGGTTAGAAAAAGGGAGACAGGATTATTATTATTATTATTATATTGAGATGCCATTATTTTTGAATTCTAGTCCTTCAATGAGCTGTGTAGATGGAAAAGGATCACTGACTTTTTTTGGTTTTGTTTTTGATTTGTTCAGTGCCCAGAACAAGATGACAGTGACTTTATTTTACATCTCTTTCACTAAATTTCAAAGGCAGACTTTAGTTATAGGAAAAATCATATACCCAGAGCAGTTTAGAGTTAGAAGAGATTCAACTTGTTCAAATCTGAAATTGAGAAGCTGGGAGGTTCAGTGGTTTGCCTAAGATAATACACCTAGTTTGTGGAGGACTGGGAGCTAGAATCCCAGACATGAGCTCTTTTAATTGAACCGCCCTATTCTCTCTCTTTTTCAAAGTGTTTACTGTGAAAGAGACATGAATATTACATATAATCTACTGCCTTGTCAGGACAAAAACATGAAATTAAAATCCATCCATGATGAGATCACGTCTCTTAGCGGTTCAGAATAATTCTTTGATATGGTCATTCGCATGGGAGGTAGGTTACCAAAGCAGTGACAGTGAGAGGCAAAAATAAGCATTGTTTTATGGAATGGGAGGGGAGGAGGGTGAGACAGGAGTCAAATTACTAAACAAGAAATGAGCACATGCCCATTAAGCAAACTGGCAGTAACTGTCTTTTTTGTGTTTGTAACTAGAGAACCCATTCGAACTGTGACTCAGAAAGGACTTCAGCATCTCTACACTTCAGGATTCCTATATGTAAACATGAAGCTAAATAAATATATCTACCCCAGAAGATTGTTGTAAGGATTAGAGATGATAACTGTGAAACACTTAACTCAGTTTCTAAAATAAGGCAAGCATAATGTTAAAGGTGAATATTATCACTAGCATGAATTAATTTTGTTGCGATCAGTTTTAATGATCCAAACGTAATTGAGTTCACATATAAAGATGTCTCAGCAGACTGGCAATTCTGGTATTCCAAAATTGTCTGCATCTTTTTTTTTTCAATTGACAAAGAACCTTGCATCTGCAAGAAGGTGTTGCAAGGAACCCTGGAGAGAGGGTGCACTTGGACAAATGGATTCAATGATGTGATCTCACAAATGGATATAAACTCATAAATCAGGCTTTTGACTTTTACATGAAAAAAGAAATAAATTAAAAAGGAATTTATAAGTAAGTAGCATGTCATTTCCGTGCTTCTGATTGGAAAAACACATCATCGCAATCTTATTCTTTTTTTTTCTCTTATTGTAGTATAAGCATTTTCATTTGTGCTGCTGTTCATAGACGATTAAAATCTGGTTATGGGTTGGGGAGGGGAATGCGAACAGGATTTTAGAGATGAAAATGTCTTGCTCAACTCCTAGACTTCACAATCTGTATATAAGACCTGCTCTACTAAGCAATCATTTACTCACTCCAACAAAATCAATAAAAAGCCTTCTAGAAACACATTTATGGTGATGCCTGACAATTGTGTAACTAGGAAAACCATCCAACTTTCTTTGGCTTCAGGACCATTGGTATTCTAATGAATATTTATTGAACACATACCAAATGTCAAGCACTTTGCTAAGCACTGGGGGATAAGACCCAGCCCTTGTCCTTAAAGCAATCCGTTAATTTATTCATTCAAAATATACCACAAATATGTTGGTTGCTTACTATGTGTTACATGCAGGAGGTGTAATAGTGAAGAAGATGGATCTGGTTCAGCCTTCCAAGAAGTTGCTGTCGAATGAGAAAGACAGATTTAGTCAAACTGTTTATAACCACAAACAGTAAGGCATGCTATGAGGAAAGAGTGCTTTGTTGTCCTGAGAGCACATTGGAGGGGAAATCAACCTAATTGGGGAAGGCTTTCCTGAGGAACTGACTTCAACTTAAGATCTGAAGAATGAGTGTTAACTAGAGAAGAAAGAAAGAAAGAAAGAAAGAAAGAGAATCATTCCATAACGCAGAGACAGCATGTGTAACGATTGTGTAGCAGAATGAATTATAGCAAATCTGAGGAGGTAATGGGTCAATATGGTTGGAATGCAGAGACCAAGGGAGAAGAACATGCTGTGAAATTATGCCAAAGAAGTAGGCATAAGTGGGGTCATGCATGTCCTTTTAGGATATGGAAAGGAGTTTGGATTTTGTTTTTCTTTTTTTTTTTTTTAAGATTTTTTATATTTATTTGAGAGAGGGAGAGAAAAAGAGTGAGCATGAGCAGGGGGAGGGGGAGGGGCAGAAGGAGAGGGAGAAGCAGACTCCCCGCTGAGCAGGGAGCCTGATGTGAGGTTCAATCCCAGGACCCTGGGATCATGACCTGAGCAGAAGGCAGACACCTAACCAAGTGAGCCACCCAGGTGCCCCCGGATTTTGTTTTTCAAGTGCAGAGGGAAGCCATTGAATTCTGCAGCAAAGCTGCATAATCTGATATTTTATTTTTAAAAATATAATTTTGGATCATAAATAAAGGATGATTTGTTTGTGGGCAAATGTACAAGGAGGGATACCAGGTAGGGCCTACTCAGTTAGTTGAGGCAACAAGTGATAGTGACTTCAACTGGGATGGTAGCAATGAAGGTAGAGAAGAGGGGATGAATTTACTTCAGATAATCACCCTATCCTATTATCTGACCAGGGCTTTTCCTTTCAAAACACTGCTATGGATTTTTCTCATCAACAAATCCCCTGCTAAGGCCACCTAGCTTAAGAGTTGCCCTAACTGTAGGAAGTATTCACTGTTTCCTTATGTTACTAGGTCTGTATACCTCAGTGATACCTTTCGCCTTTTCAGTACTTTGATACACTTTTAAATATTAAATTCTTTTCTGAACGATTTATTGATTCAATACAGTAAACACTGGCCTTGAATTTTTACAAAGCATTTAAAAATGTGATCATGTATGTTATTGTATGAAAAGGCTAACAGTTATAAAGTTGTTATTACAGATGATCTGATTCCACTAATTGTAATTTAAGAGAAAAAAAGACCAATCATCCAAAATGGCAAAATCAGTTCTGATACTTGTAGATTTTTAGAGCTGGTAGAGGGAAAAGGAATTTAATCCAAATTCTCACCACTTTCCAAGTGTTTTTTAAGGTGAAAAAACACCCCAGAGTCCCAGAGATGCTAATGAACTTGTCCAAGCTCACAGAGCTATGTAGTTAGCAGAGACAGTTCAGTAACCCCAGATTTCCTTTCTTGAATCCAGTGTTTAGTCCAATACGCCATGCCATATTTGACAATCTACATGGCTCTTTATGTGTTATTAAAGAACAGAAAAATGAATCCATACTGAATTGAGCCAGTAGTTTTTAGATTTATTTAGACTTTCATTACCTGGAACATCACTTATGCAGAGGGGAGGGGTAGATCTTTATATCCTTAAAATTTTGCACAAACTGAGAGTGAACATGATAGCTTCCTTAAACTCTATTTCATAACTTGCAAACATCATTCCATGGGAATGCAACAATTGGGAAGACAGCTCTTGGCAGGCCATCACCCCCAGGGCACTGCACAAACAGCAGACTGAAATATAACCCCAGTCTTCCTGTGAAAAAGTCCTATTTACTTAGCCTGTTATTTCAGCTTGAGGGAGAGGCTTCAGGTTTCTCACACATGTAGAGACTAAAGAGGTGCTTCTAGCAAATGGAAACAGGAAGACCCTATCCTTGTGTACCTCCTTGACCTTGCTGCAGCTTGAGAACATCCCAGAAAAGAACTTGTACATTTGTCTGGAACCTTGGTTTTTGCAACTGTTGTACAAGGGACACCTCCAGATCTCCTAGTCTGGAGGCCAGCAAGGATTGCAACTGTGGCCCCACAGGACTGTGCATTTGCATACTTTAAAAAAGCTGCTGCCTGAGGGTCTGGCTTCCATTCGGCCTGAAACGACATGCTAAATGAAATTCCTCCCCTTGTAACACTGGCGGGTCTTGACATGCCCTCAACAGCAGGGACATATCAAGAGTTAATCAGGCAATTTAGGCAACCACAAAGGTTCAAGTGACTTCCAAGAGCTAGGGCAAGGCAGAACAATAAGATTAATCACTTACACAATGTCACCCTTTCAGCACAGGATTTTCACCTAATATGTAGAAACAAACACAGAACATCAAGCAAAATGAGGAAACAGAGACATAAGGTCCAAATGAAAGAACAAGACAAAACCTCAGAAAAAGACCTTAATGAAATGGAGATAAATAAGCTACCTGATATAGAGTTCAAAGAGTCATAAAGATGCTCACTGAACTTGGGAGAAGAATGGGTGAACACGGTGGGAACTTCAACAGATAGAAAATATAAGAAAGTAACAAACAAAAGTCACAGAGCGAAGAATACAATAGAAAAATACACTAGAAGGGTTTAACAGCTTACAGGATGAAACAGAAGATGAATCAATGAGCTGGAAGACAAAGCAATGGAACTTATTCAGAGCAGGGGAAAAAAAGGAATTTTAAAAAGTGAAGATAATTTAAGGGACCTATGAGACACAGCAAGTGGAGTAACACTCACATTATAGGGGCCCCAGAAGGAGAAGAGAGAGAAAGGGGCAGAACATTTATTTGAAGAAATAATGGCTGAAAACTTCCTTAACCTAGAGAAGGAAACAGACATCCAGGTACAGAAAGCCCAGAGTTCCAAATAAGATGAGCCCAAAGAGGTCCACACCAAGACACATTAATTAAAATGTCAAAAATCAAAGGTAAAGAGAGAATCTTAAAAGCAGTAAGAGAAAAACAATTTATTACATACAAGGGAACCCCCATAAGGCTATCAGCAGATTTTTCAGCAGAAACTTTGCAAGCCAGAAGGAAGTGTCATGACATATTCAAAGTACTAGATGAGGGGCGCCTGGGTGGCTCAGTCAGTTAAGTGTCTGCCTTCGGCTCGGGTCATGATCCCAGGGTCCTGGGATTGAGCCCCATGTGGGGCTACCTGCTCAGTGGGGAGCCTGCTTCTCCCTCTCCCTCTGCTGCTCCCCCTGCTTGTGCTTTCTCTCACTCTCTCTTCCACTCTCTGTCAAATAAATAAATAAATAAATAAATAAATAAATAAATAAAATCTCAAAAAAATAAAAAAATAACAACAACAAAAACTAAAGAGCTAGATGGAAAAAAGTTCCAAGCAAGAATACTCTACCCAGCAAGGTTATTATTCAGAATTGAAGGAGAGATAAAAAGTTCCAGACAAATAAAACCTAAACAAGTTCATCACTACCAAACTGGTCTTACAGGAAATGTTAAGGGACCTCTTTAAGCTGAAAAAAAAATGGCACTAATTAAGAAAATAAATGAAAACAAAAATCTTGCTGGAAGAGGTAAATCTATAGTAAAGGTAGTGGATTAATCACTTATAAAGCTATTATGAAAGCTAAAAAGCAAAAGTAAAATTAACTAAAAGTTCAATAATTTGTTAAGGGATACATTTTTAAAAGATGTGAAATATGACATCAAAAACAAACCTGGGGGAACTAAAAATGTAGATTTTGGGAATGTGTTCAAATTAAAATTGATATTAGCTTAAAATAGACTGCTATATACATAGGATGATATATGTGCATCTCATGTTAACTACAAAGCAAAAACTTAGAGTAGATACACAAAAGAAAATGAGAAAGGAATCTAAACATAACACTAGAGAAAATCATCAAACTCCAAGGGAAGAGAGAAGGAGAAGAAAGGAACAAAGAGCTATATAAAAAAGCCAGAAAGCAATTTTAACAAAATGTCATTAAGTACATACTTATCAACAATTACTTTAAATGTAAATGGACCAAATTCTCCAACCAAAAGACATACAGTGGCTGAATGGATTTAGAAAAAGGACCCATTTATTTATACTCTCCCTACAGGAGACTCACTTCAGAAGTAAGAACATAGACAGACAGAAAGTGAAGGAATGGAAAAAGATATTCCATGTAAATAGAAACAAAAAGAAAGCTGCTGTAGGTATTGTCATATCAGACAAAATAGACTTTAAACAAAGACTGTAATAGAAGACA